>NC_139221.1:322139707-322640353 GCF_055691185.1 Crinia signifera
TTGTTTTTGCCTGGGGTTCAAACCGCGACAATAGAGGAATGTGTACAAAGCTCCGGAAGTTTCTGTAGGTTTTACAAAGATGTCATTAGTGGGTTGCTCAAATTAGATGTAATTATAATGAATATTAGAAAAAAATATCTAAATGATTAAAAACAGTTACTTAAAATTGTACAGTACATACACATTCCACAATATAGTAAAATATAACACAATCTGAACCTAGTGATGCACGGGATCCGGCCCAAAGGGCGGATACCGTGTGGGATGGGATGATGCTATGGGCAACCAATCAGAGACTATCTATTATCTTCTAGAAGGTGCTAAATAAGGGGCAGATTTATTAAGCTTGGAGAAGAGATAAACTGGAGATAAAGCGGAGAAAAGGTAAAAGGAGATAAAGCACCAGCCAATCAGCTCCCAACTGTCTTTTTCAAACACAGCTGATTGGCTGGTGCTTTATCTCCTTTTACCTTTTCTCCGCTGTATCTCCAGTTTATCTCTTCTCCAAGCTTAATAAATCTGCCCCTTAGTAAGAAGTACAATCTGATTGGTTGCACATTGCAACATCCCATGTAAAATAGAATTCCTATCTTAGTAAATCTCCTCCCCCCCCCCCCCCCCCCCCCCCCCCCCCCCCCCCCCCACCGTAGCAGAGAGCGCATACGGGAATGGTGACAGGTGCAGAATTGCTATCAAGTGCCTCTGTACAAGCGTGGACAGTGATAACGCTGACACGTCGGCATATCCGAGCCTACCCGTTCTCCGTCCTTGCCTCTTCCTGGTAATCCTGGCAAACCAGCAAGACCGGCTTCTCCTTGAGGACCGGGAGGTCCGACTCTTCCGTCTTTACCGGGATCCCCCTAAACACATACATAACATTTATAATTAATTATATTGATTAATTAGCATTGCACAACTAGTGCTCGTCTTACATAGAACAGTGTGTATTCTGTGCCCCAGCTGGAGGATCTGATAATCCACCGATTCCCTAGAACATGGCATTATTACGAGGTGTCACCCACAGCGTAAAATACAATGTCCACCTTCACCTGTCCTCAAATCACAGCACAGACATTGCGTCATGTAACTGTATAACACGCACATCACTACACGTCACTGTATAACACGCATATCACTACACGTCACTTTATAACACGCATGTCCCTGTATAATACGTATCACCGCACATCACTGTATAACAAATACATCCCTGTCACTACACATCACTGTATAACATACATGTGACTGTATAACACCTATCACCACCCATCACTGTATAACACGCACATCACTACACGTCACTATATAATACGCATATCACTACACGTCACTGTATAACACGCACATCACTACACGTCACTGTATAACACGCATATCACTAAACGTCACTTTATAACACGCATGTCCCTGTATAATACGTATCACCGCACATCACTGTATAACAAATACATCACTGTATAACATACATGTGACTGTATAACACGTATCACCACCCATCACTGTATAACACGCATGTCCCTGTAAAACACGTATCACACGCATTGTCCCTGTATAACACACATATCTCTACACATCACTGTATAACACGCATGTCCCTGTATAACCTGTGTATCACCACACACACTGGCGTAACTAAGCTACCGCAGCCCCCGCCATGGCGGGGAGGCGCAGAGTAACTATGGGCGCCTGGGGGGCTGCGGTGCTATAGTTACCCGCTACGCTGCTGCCCGGCCGCATCTGCGGTCACTGCCCGTCACTCGCTCCCGGCGCCGGCTCCTGCTGATAATGAAAAGTGACACTTAGAAAATGGCTGCCCCCGTATTGCAGACAGTTTTGGCAGCCATTTTCTAAGAGTCACTTTTCATTATCAGCAGGAGCCGGTGCCGGGAGCGAGTGACGGGACAGTGACGCAGATGCAGCCGGGCAGCAGCGCGACAGGTATGGGTATGAAGGGGGGGGGTTCGCAGTCGCGCCGGGGGGGGGGGGGGGGGGGCGCCGAAAAAATTTGGCGGGGGGGCGCAGAATATATAGTTACGCCACTGACCACACATCACTATATAACACGCATGTCCCTGTATGACACGTATCACCGCATCTCACTGTGGGCCAGATTCTCTAAGCTTCAAAAGTGATAAAATGGAGAGTGTTAAACAGCCAGCCAATCAGCTCCTGTCTGACATTTTTCAAACACAGTCTGTGACATGGCAGGTAGGAGCTGATTGGCTGGCTGTTTATCACTCTCCATTTTATCACTTTTGAAGCTTAGAGAATCTAGCCCTGTATAACATATATGTCCCTTTATAACACGCATGTCCCTATAACATGTATCACTGTATAACATGTACTGTATGTCCCCTTATAACATGAATATCACCTTTTCGCCCTTCTGACCATCCTTCCCGTCCACGCCGGCCTGTCCTGGTCCTCCCTGGAAGAGAAGCGAATCAGGTATTAGTGCGTTGTGGCTGCTTCCACAGTAGTAACAGAAGGAGTTTCTCCACATGACATCATTATGACATCACAGTAACAACATATAACATAATTATACCGTGTAGAAAGAATATTATATTGGATTACTGTATATATTGTGTCCCTGGGCACTGTAAACTGTAGCGTGTACAGGGGCTGGCTGGCTGGCTATTTTCAGCATGGGGGGAGGGGGGGGGGGGGCGGCATGAGCAAGTGTCCCCAGGCCAGAATTAGGGTTTCTATATTTCAAAATAAAAAAACCTGGGACATATTTATGGGGATACCACTGGCGCAGTCAATCTGGACCGCACCCAAATACACCTGCTGCTATAAGTGTAGAGTCTGTCAGTTGGGGTACAAGCTTGGTGTCAATGGGGCAAATGTATTAAAGCCTGGTGAAGAGATAAATTGTAAGGTGATAACGCACCAGAGAATCAGCTGTGTTTGAAAAATGACAGTTGTGAGTTAATTGGCTGGTGCGTTATCACCTTCCACATTATCATTTCACGGGGCTTAATACATCTGCCCCTTCGTTTGTGTCTGGTAGACCCTCTGCGCTGTTGTTCTATCACTGATCATCATCAGTGTAAAAATAAAAATACATATAAAATAAGGAAGCCGGGCTGCATATAGCAGCCCCTCTATAAGGTGCATGTTGGCTCCTGCCAGCACCAAAAAAACTGAGTTCCCTGGCCTGGAGGTGGGGTAGAGGAGGGGAGGAGCCTGGTCTGCCTGGTAAGTTTAACCTCTTGGGTGCTGGAAGCTTCCTCTCCCACTCCAACTACCCAGCCAGTGGCCCCTGACATGTCCTGAAACACACATGGTAGTGGCAAAAGCTCCAAATTGAAGTACTGGTCTATATACTGTATATGCAGTGCTATTTTCCAGTGCCAATTTGACTATCGGCCTTCCAATAGAATTTTTGATTGATCGTCTTAATTTGGTGTTGTCTTACAAGAATTTTTTGTATGGTGATCACTATTTTATGCAAGCCTCTAGGACTGTCATGGGCTCGAATGTAGCCTGGCCTATTCCAATATCTACATGCATGAATAAGAACAGCGTTACATTTTTCCTGAGTTTGGAGCTAATATTTTGTTCTACAAGCGTTTTATTGACAATGTATTTTTGATTTGGACTTCCACTGAGGAGTCATTGCTCCATATGATTTCAACTCTAACCAGCTTGACCACCCACTCCGGTTTACCTATGAATCATGTTATTAAACTATGGACTTCTTGATATTATAGTCTTTAAGAACTCCTACGGTTTGGGTATCACCCTTTTTCGGTAAACGACCGATAGAAATACTATACTTTTTGCCACCAGCATTCATCCTCCCAGACTTAAAACGTCTACCTATCTTGCAGTATCTCCGTGTAATATGAAACAACATTGACTTGGGTAGGACAGAACTTCAACTTACTGACATGAAAAAAAATATTTCTGAGGATAGGGTATTCAAAATACAATCATGTCTCACCAGAGCTAGACATTTATTTCTCTATCTAGACCAAAAAAGCCATCTAAACAGATGACCTTTGTCAGCACTTTTGACCACAGGTCTGGACATCTGAGGACCTCCATCAGAGATAATTGTCATTTGGTTGCCTTGGATCCGGCCTTCAGAGGTAAATTGAACTCGGCTCCACTAATGGCATACTGACCTGGTCCAAATCTGAAGGAGTTGCTGATGTGCCCACTTGCCGACCAATTACCACCAAGGAACTGTGGCTTAAATCAACTAAATTGGGCTGCAACAAATAAGCGATTTGTGCGACTTGCAGGTCCCTAATTGCAGGCCTTATGTTCCCACACCCACATAATTGGCAATCGATTAAGATTAGATTCTATCTCCATTGCTCAATGGACTTTGACATCTATTTACTTACCTGCCCCTGTGGATTGGCCTATGTGGGCCTCACAAGACGACATTTCCAAGATGGAGTAATATAAATCTAGCACTCAGGAAAGGTACCACAGATAAACCAGTGGCTGTCCACTTTTTACCAAGTATGCGCATTGAGGTGCAGAATTATTGACTGGGTACCAAAATTGTCCCGTGCTGGAGATCGTGAACTTCTACTTAGGAAAAAAAGAGGCTAGGTGGATCCACCGTTTGGACACGACAGCCCCTAGAGGCTTGAATGAATATAACTCGCTTTCAATTTTTTCTGAAATAAAAAGATTTTTTTCTTTTTTTAATAATAATCTTCTGTAATACCCCTTTTACACCAGAGCCGCGACCCGGACTATTGCCGCTCCAGTCCGGGCCGGGGCTTGGTGTAAAAGGGCAAAAAAAAAAAATAACCCGGGTCCTGTTACCCGGTGTCCGACCCGGCAAATGTTCAGGGTTAGACACCGGGCTTCCCCGGAGTCAGGGGCCGTGTAAATGGGTAACCCAGGTCATCCGACCCAGGGACCCATTTCCTCCAATCAGGGAGCCCCAACCTCTTGACCGCAGCGCACTGAGGTCAGTCCGGAGGTTGGGCAGGGGCTGCGTACAGCCTCCGCTGCTGTCTGCGGTACTATGTGAATGCCTGTGTGCGGGATCCATTCACCTCATGGACGGAGGCTGGGGGTAGGGCTTGCCCCTAGCATGTAGGTCATCGTTGCGGGGGTGTCAGGCAGCGTTGCTTCGGTGACGGTAGGCGGGTTTCCCGGCGATTGGAGATGACGTTATCTCCGAGCGCCGGCTCAGGGCCCAAATTCACCGGCGTTCCCTAACCGGCATAATGCCAGGGGACACCGGTGTAAAAGGGAACAACTGCCGGGTCGCATCCGGGTCCAAAAACCCGGGTGTAACCCGGCAGTTTTGGTGTAAAAGTGGTATAAAAGATTCTTTCCCAAAAATATTTGAATTATATTTTTCAATGGTGCTTCTTTATACATAGATATGTGCATCTTTAAACTAATTACCCTAGATGTTTATATTTGGTCCTAGCACTTTATTTGGGTGCAGGACAGGAAGGACATTGACTAAATACATAACTGTTGGTGTCTGCGCTCTACTAGTGCGGATTAGTTATAGTGGCGCCGATGCGTTCCACGGGCTGGAACGTATATATGCACTTCCACTTTCAAACTTCCAGGTCTGACGTTTTGTCAATGTTTCCGGCTGGCGGAATCCCGGCGGTGGCGATTTGTCTCTTCTATGTATATTGGCATTGATTGGTTTTTGTGACATTTCCTTCTGTTTAATTTGGTGATGGTCTAGTGATAACTAGATAAGGATCTTTGGGAACAAAGATATTGAGTTCCATTTATGTGACATAAGAGCTGTTTCCGGTCCTGGCGTCTTTACTGCAGTTTTTGGCACTGTGCACCATTTAAATTCGGGTCGTTATGCCTAACTTGAATACATGCATTTGGTTTTCTGGGCTGTGTGCCCTAATTTGTTTAATGCAGGGTTGCTGACTTATAAAATCTCCTCTCCGGGAATCCCCGGAGCATGGCTTGTGCGTGATGTCATTAAGCCCCGCCCCCATGATGGAAAATGACCCGATTTGCCGATTGCTGTAGAAGGGGGCGGGCTAAAATGACACGATTCTGCCACTTTAGCCCCTCCCCCTCAGCAGAGATCAGCCAATCCGTTTATTTAAATGCCGTGGTCAGGGGTGAGATAGATGGGAACAGGGGGGCGGGGGGGGGCGAGGGATTGGAGTTCAAGAAGCCATTAAACCAGGGCTGCCCACCTTTTCGGGAAGCCGGGAGGGGGACCCGCTTTTCGGGACCCTCCCGGACATTGCGGGAGGGTAGGCAACCCTGGTTTAATGGCTTCTTGAACAATCTTGATAAAGGTCTTTTGCGGACCGAAATATTGATGGACATTTAATAGAGATTTTTTATCATTAAAACTACGATTTTCTACTAGCTCTGGTGAGTGTCCTCTTCTTCCAAATATATTATATATACTGTATATATATATATATATATATATATATATATATATATATATATATATACACACAATTGTGGTCACAGAATAACGCCGCCGTTAATGGTATGAGCATGTGCATAGTCCCAGCAGGCCTCCTTCCCTTATTCACCCAACCAGCAGCTTTTACATGTGAACACATTCTGTTCTGTTCTATATATACCCTTTCTATAGAATAACCTTGCCGCCTCCCGCAGCTTCATAGCATGACCTCGATTACAGCTCTGCACCGTAACCCGTCTTATCCCTGATGTATGTAACTACGGACTAATGCATCCAAATATATATATAATTATGTGTAAATATTTTATACTTTCCCATGTACTGCAGTCACTCTGGATCCCAGCTCAGGGCGTATTTATAGTAAAGAGACCCAGTAAAAGTGTGCGTGCGTGCGTGCGTGTCTGTGTGTGTGTGTCTGTGTGTGTGTGTCTGTGTTAGTGTATTATAGTATATATCAGGGAGCGTTATATTCAGTCTAGTAAGGAATGAATGTGAGTACAGTTATCTATGTAGAAGAGACATTCTGTCCCTGTTACGTTTATACCCTAGTAGGGATCTAGACCCGGCCCCGACTCCTTTATTTCCTACCAATGCTGCAATGTGCAGAAGGTGCGATTATTATTATTATTATATTAGGCCTGGTTCTGTACACTGTCCTAATGGCCTGGATCTGGCTAGCTCGCTAAGCAGCGTAAATTCGCTATCCAACGCTGCCCGCCGCCACGTGTATATTTCTGGCGCATTGCCAATAGATTTGCAAGGGAGATGGGGCAAAATCATGTGATTGTCGCCTACAATCAAATCATTGTGCCACCCATTTACAAATTTAAGTCAAACTAGACTGACTTGTATTTGGGAGCATCTGGGACGCCGGCACTGATGTCCTATGACCTTAGCCGCCCGGGGAGCGTTCGCATAGGGATGCCCAGCGGTTTCCTGGGTGCACCCACCATTTTTGTTGAAACGCCCAGGAAGCGCTTGGTGTCCCCATGCGTACACCCCCTGCCACCTCCACACCCCCATGCCCAGGAAGCGCTTGGTGTCCCCATGCGTACGCCCCACCAACTGTGCAAGACGCACCCCCACCCCTATGCTACCTCCCCTCTGCTCTCTGTACTGCCTCCTCCTGCTTTGTGTGCCAATACCCCCCCGCTCTGTGTGCTGCCTCCCCCCTGCTTTATGTACTTCCCCCTCCCCCTGCTGTTTGCTGCAATCACCTGCTCTGTACCGCACCTCCCCTGCTCTCTGTACCGCACCTCCCCTGCTCTCTTTGCTGCCTGCCCCCCCTGCTTTGTGTGCCCCCCCCCCCATCTCACTCTCTCTGCTGCTGTTTCCTGCTCTGTATCACACCTCCTCCTGCTCTGTGTACTTCCCCCTCCCCCTGCTGTTTGCTGCCATCACCTGCTCTGTACCGCACCTCCCCTGCTCTCTGTGCTGCCCCCCCCTGCTTTGTGTGCCCCCCCCCCCCCCCCATCTCACTCTCTGTGCTGCTTTTTCCTGCTCTGTATCACACCTCCTCCTGCTCTGTGTACTTCACCCTCCCCCTGCTGTTTGCTGCCACCCCCTACTCTGTACCACGGCGCACTCCCCCTGCTCTGTGTGCTGCCAAACCCTGTTGTGAACTGGCGGCCCTCCTGTTCTGTGTGCTGGCTCTCCCCACCCTAAGCTGTGGCCTCTTCTCTGGTGCATCTCGCCACCTATGTTTTAGGTTTATTTCACACAACATGGCTGGCTCAACGCGACCACCTTACTATTTTTTGGAGCCAATCAGGGAGGGTAGGCAACTATGATGTGTAATTATTACAAAGTGCTACTTGTAAGATATCGTGACAATTTAAACAGAAGCAGATGGCACCCACTGTGTTTTTCCTGAGGATTCGTTGTTGATGTTTTCACTGGTTCATCCGATCCACTGCTAATTATAGACAAATACAGAGAACAAATGCACTCCGGGAGAACGTCATATTGAGGAAGCACTTACCACATTTCCCGGAACTCCTCGGGCTCCGGGCTGGCCGGCCAGGCCCGGTGGACCCTACAGAGAAAAGATTACAAATGATGCGTTAAATGAAACTCTCTGGGATGTAGGGAATGGGCTGGTAACACAATAGAGGTCATTTGCGGACTGCGATAGTGAAAGATTGCAATGCAAATGCACTTGTCTAAGCACAGATTATAGGAAGACCTTTTGGTGTTTCTAGTGGAAGACCCTGTTGCTTTTTGGTGGTCAGCACATTTGGACACCTTGGACCTTGACGGTGCTGAGGTGTTCCCCGGGATAAGATCCACCTCTACACAAGCACATAAACAGGCCTTACGTATAAGGCCACTAACGGTAAAAGGCTTTCTGTCATTGTTTTTCAATTTATCTTAATAAGTTGTTTCAGTGTTACACTACTGTATGTGAAGTTTTTGGGGGAAATTTACTAAAGGAAATTTGTAAAAAAATAGGTGTATTTGTATCCAGAAATACACTTATTTTTGACATTTACTCTCCCAAAAATACGGCAATTCATATTCGTATTGTTGTGCTATCAATACGAATATGAATTGCCGTATTTTTGGGATAGTAAATGTCAAAAATAAGTGTATTTCTGGATACAAATACACCTATTTTTTTACAAATTTCCTTTAGTAAATTTCCTCCTTTATCTATATATTTGAGGATACTGGAGGAAACATTGGTGAAGTATCGTAAGGAGGTGTGACGTTCAGGAATTTAGCTGCTCCTATTGAAGCGCAAAAACAAATCAACCTCATTGTTTGACTCTTGATATAATCACATAGGCCCTTATTCTGATCGGTGCGGATATTCCCGCATTCTTACGGAGCGGTCCGCACGCCACGGTGTTTTGCCGCATGCGGCCATCGTCCGTAGAAACGCCCACGTGTCCTCCGCATTCGGACGGACTCACTCTTTAAGAACAGGGCGTGTTTACGGACGACATACAAACCATGCGTGTGCGGGAGAAACACTCCGATTCTGCACGGTATTACAGAGTATTACAGTGTATGCTCGGAAATACCGCATCCGACCGGGAGCCAAGCGGTGCTACCGCCCGTAAGCGGAGTATTTACGCCAAACAACCCACTATTATGTATCTTCTGCAATACATCACATGACCCACTTATTCAATTACCTATCCTCATAAAAAACAGCTTATTTGGAATTGGAATCAATTAGATGCCAATATATCCTTACAAGCATGCCTAACACATGCATTGCACACATTAACCCTTACAGCAATGTAAGTGCAATGGTTTGTATTACACCCTGTGTAAAAGATTATAAACAATCTACACATATACTGTTTTAAGTGCAAATAAAACCAACAACTGTGAACTTGCATAAAGAATTTATTCAAAAACAGCATTAACATAGCAAAAAAAAAAAAAAAAATTATAAATTAAAGCAGCAGATCGCGGATGTCCTGCAGGTCTGCTAGAAGGAGCCGCAAGTGGTGCTCCGCTCGCAGGACGGCCCCACGCACCCCCTCATCTGCTGGTGTGGTGTCATCTGTGGGCATGTCAAAGGGGCAAAAATTAGTCATGTTATTCATGCATACATTTCACATACTGCGACATAAATGGCACAAATGCTAGGTGACATGTGTGTATATATATATATATATATATATATCTATCTATGTAGAGAGATAGAGACACACATAGATAAATAGATATGACACATACATATATACATACATGCAAACTTATTTACTACATACTGTCTTTTTTGGCCTCTACCCTTTACTCTGCAGAAGACATAACAGTCATAGTGTTTCTTCTCAGTCACAACCCACCCATGACTAACCAATGACAAGCATGTCATGGCCTCCGTCAATAAGAACTTGTCACAATCTGCTCAGTCTAAGTTCAGTGATGGTTCGTGGCATGGGAGTTATGCAAATGTCAGGAATGCACAGTACACATCCTCAAAATCTTAATTATGTCTAAACCAACCTACAATTCTGTGAGGTCAAAAAAACAATCTGAACTACAGGGGGTGTTTAGGTAGAGGAGGCTCCTGGGACACTGGCAACTTCTGACTCCATTCCAAGGTAGGCCGGCACCTACTCCATTTATAGCATACATCCTAGAGTTTATAAATAACATTCACCAACCATATAGATTCCAGTATTTGATGGGTCATAATCTACGCTTGCAGCAGGTGATTTTAATCCACAAATGATCCACTCATCCCTTTACTCCTGGATCCTGTTTAACTACAACGGTTATGTGGCAGTCAAAATGGACCTCCAACCCATCCCACAAACCTGTGTAATTGAGAGGTGTCCTGGATGAAAGGGATGCCTTGGACACCCCATCTAACCCGTACCTGTATCTGTAGCTACCCACTTTGGGGTCTATATGAATAGGATGGGCCCAAAATTTATTATCACCAGTGCTACATAACAAATACCAGTACAACTACTTCATGAATGATGCATTATGTTAACATACCGATCTGCTGGTACTCCGGGGCCTGGCACGCCTCCTCCCCCTCGTCATCAGACTTCTCCGGGGCAACCGTGGCCTCCTCAGCCCCCTCCTCCGCCAGCTCCTCTGCCACAAGTACCTCCTCCTCCACCTCCTCCTCCACCTCCTCCTCCACCTCCTCCTCCTCCTCCTCCTCCTCCACCACCACCACCACATCCTCCTCCACCTCCTCCTCCGCCACCAACACCTCCTCCTCCGCCACCAACTCCGCTTCCACATCCTCCTCCACCACCTCCTCACGCACCTCCTCCTCCTCCTCCACCACCTCCTCCAACATTTGCTCCTCCTCCACTTCCTCCTCCTCCACCCTTGCCGCCACCTCCTCCTCCGGGTCTTGGGCCTCCTCCTGGCCCAGGGCTGCCTCCGCGTCTTCACGGGCCTGTCGGGCTCGGGCTCGTGCTGTGTGGTAGAAAAAAACATCATGGTCAATGTCGGGTCATTGGGGCACATGTATTAATCCATAACAAGACATACATGGAAGGGTGATAATGATGGCAAACGATGCAGGAAAGTAGCTCCTTACTGTTAATGGATTCCAAATTGTGACATTTAAATTATTATGTGATTGTTAGTAATTTGTTCACACATTACAACCCAGGCATTTATCAATGTGTAACACATATTAGATCTGGCACATTGTATGCATCAGAATCCTCAATGCTATGGCATTACATATAAAAGCCACATGACTGCATGTTAACCAGGAAGAAGCACACATAACAGTCTATGGACTTGTAAACCCATGGACACCCACTTATCATGAGACACATTTTATTGTTTCTAGATGCTATGTTGTAAGTGCGAAATTTCATAGCTAAAATACTCACACTCAGCAATTTCGCCCCGGATTTGATGGAGCAGCTGGGGCTGGCGCCTGCGGAGGTCCGACCACCGCCTCTCCAGCTGCCCGAGGGACCTCCGCACCCGAGTGCGGGCGTAAATACGGCGCCCTGCCGCAGCATACGCCCTCCGCTTATGGCGGTTTGTGATGAAGGGCCCCGCACGGCCCAGCCTTGTCTCCATGACGGAGACAAGAACTCTCAGCTCCGCATGTGTGAAGGGTTCTGCCCTTCGTGTCTCCGCCATGTTGACAATGGCATCTATTAACCAATCAGGTGGTGGCATTGGTTGATCACAGTTATTTGTGTTAATAACTTTATTGTTCATCTTTACATGAACAGCGTCTCTGCGCCAACACAAATGGTGACAAATTCGCATGCCTTCAAAACAGTAGTGTTGATGTATGGCAATTAACAAATCGGATATATATAAAACACAGTGTGTATGCACTTCGCAAATCCAATGACGCCTCGCTCCGCCAAGCAACGCGTGCTATAGCTTAGCAACGCATAGCTGTAGTTAGCATTAATTACTCTATGCATCTATGTGTATGCGTACATTTATGTGTAAAAGACACATACACACACTTGCAGGTATCCTGAGACCAGCATTATACACCAGCCCTGCCTGCCTGCCTGGCTGCCTGCTCCTTGAAATGTTGAAACATGTGAATAAATTCAAATATCATATATATATATATATATATATATATATATATATATATATATATATATATATATATATATATATATATCTGCAAACAAATCAGACATCAACACATGAAAAAATCCCCAACACATTACCGAATAAATCAATGTACTCACCAGTCATCAGGGATAGTATCAACTACAATAATGAAGATATAACAAACACATAAGATCCCTTGAACAAGGTATAATAATTAGCACCTATATTTAACTTCCCCCAAAACTAAGCACATATGATAAATATCTACTATTTCTTTGCCATTAGGAGGGCAGGCTGGCTAATTTTCGTGTTGTAACACTGACAACTAACACACTGTACTTATTTGAAGGGGTGATTTTTACAATAATTGGTGTGTTCTGTCAACTCGATAACATGTACCTGAAGTATCTTTGCGCCACAGAGTCCCGCAGCTGGTATCCCCTCCGGCATTCAGGGGCGCGGGATGGGCGCATGGGCGGATCTTGCGGCTCAGATGGTACCTCCCACTCATCAAAGGGTATCTCACGCCGCACAGCAATGTTGTGGAAAAATATACACAGGCCCACGATCCTCGACACCATTTCAGGCGCATATTGTAAGTCACCACCAGTGCGGTGGAGCACTCTAAATCGACCTTTTAAAAGGCCAATTGAGCGCTCCACCACTTGCCTGGTGGCAACATGCGCCCGATTGAATGCCTCCTGTGGGCCCGGTGCTGGGTAGCTGTACGGCGTAAGTAGCCAGGGCGTACATGGGTAACCGGAGTCACCCAGAACCCACGCATCACGGCCTTCCAGCTCTTGGAGTCTTTGCCATATCCCGGTTTGTCGGATGACATGAGAGTCATGGGCACTTCCGGGAAACTTCGAGTTGAAGGCGAGAATCTCCATGGATGGGCCACATACCACCATCACGTTCAGTGAGTGGAACAATTTGCGGTTCCTATATATCTTCTCACTTCGAGATGGAGGCACAAATGGTACATGGGTGCCATCCACAGCCCCTATCACATTAGGGAAGCCAGCAATTTGATGGAAGGCCTGCTGGCTTCTGCGCAGGGTCTCGGTGGCAAATGTCATGGCCATGAAGTGCCCCTTGCGCCTGAACATGGCCGACGTCACACGCCTCAGGATTCGGCAGAAGGCCGGCTGAGATATTCCAGCAAGTACTGCCACTACTTGTTGGAATGATCCTGAGGCGCAGAAATGCAACACCGCCAGCAGCTGTGTGTGAGGCGGAATTGCTGTCGTGATCCCGTGTAGAGGTTCCAGATCGCTCTGAATTAAGGTGAGCAGATCCAGAATTACATGTGGCGGTAACCGGTACCTAGTAAGTACCTCATCATCGGGCATAGCAAACAGAGTCACCCGTGTGCGATAGATTCTAGCACGTCCTGGCCTCCTTGGCCGACGAGTGGGGAGAGCCGCAAGTGCCCTTAGCCTCCTCTCCATGTAGCGCATCATTGCTTCAGCAACCTATAAAGAAATGAACATAAATACTGATGCACCTATGCACATAATGGCCATATCCCACTACAAATAGATTTGTAGCCTTCAATACGTACAATAGATGGCCGCCCCATGAAATCCCGCAGATCCATTTGACTCTCTAATGATGACACAATAATATTAACTCAATACACACCGTCAAAAACACACAGATAAAGGTGTCAGCATTTTTTGCCGACATCATGTACTATGAGACATTTCATCTATTGCTGGGACATGTTGTCCTGCAATAGATGAACCCACACAGGTTTAAGACCTGTGAGTGAAATAGTGAACATGTGACATGTTGCAATAATGATACACGCACTTTGCTGGGCCAACAATCTGTAGTCAGTGAGGCAATGGTGCATACATTCATACACTTACATTGTTCATGGATATCATATCTACAAGGAGCATGGAAGAGCTTACCTTAGACCCTGACAAGTCCAGATCTGGAGACAAATGATTCTAGCAGCAAGTCACTATTTATAGGGCTCTCACATGTGTGGTCTATAACAGTAGAGATGAGTATTGCATGACTTGTGGCCTGGATTATCTAAGGGATTGGGCTACTTTTAGCTTGCAATTAAACGCCACAATACCACAGTAGTCATGAATCAAATGTCATGTCATGCTAGAAAATAGCATGTGTATTGTGCAATAGTCACAGGTGTATCAGAAGATTCTATGCAATGTTAGCATTGGTGACCAGTATTTCATGTCGAACTTTCGCCAGGTTTTACACAATGGAATTTCAGCCACCGTATGCGGCGCGAAAAAACAGCGACGTACGCTCACGCACGGAACACAGCTGCCGCTGATGTCCGCCAAACAGGATACACAAACAGTATATAAAGGTGTATTAGAAGGTGACAATGTTGTTGCAAACATGTCTGGATCCCAACCAGAGCTGGACCCAGAGCTGCAGCAACTTTTTCACCAGCTGGACTCCAGCACCACCTATGTGCCACTGCACATGCAGGCAGTGGGTAATGAGGAGGCTGCTGGCCCTTCGACAGCAGGGCAAGCTGCACCTGACCATTCTACAGCAGGGCAACCTACACCTGGCCCTTCTGCAGCAGGCCAACCTGCAGCTGGCTCATATGCACCATCAGCAGAATTGGTTGGAACACAACAGGGGACTTCACAAGGTAGTACCATGGCCAGCACTTCAAGTGCAGCGACTGGTGCCAGGGGGCGTGGCCAGGGACGTGGCAAGGGGCGAGCCAGTGCAACAGCGGAACCATCCAAAAAAAATAAGGCATATGAAGCACAGGAGCTGGCCATCCTGGTTCCCCGAGCACGTGATTGGATAGAGTGTCCATCCGAGAAGCTGACACACACACGCAGATGGAAGATTTGGGAACAGATAACGGCAGAGATTAATGAAGTAGCGCCACAAGTTCGTGAGACGGACCATGTGAAGAAGAGGCAAGTTGTTTTGTGATACATGTGGCCAGTAATAGCCAAGTAATGATTGAATTGATGCTTAGATGCATTTTGCAAATGGCCCGTGAGGTTGTTACGATACACATACATTATTGCCATGTTATTTCGTTGAGAGTTAGAGTAGGGTGATTGTGAATGTGTATTGTAACGGTTGATATCATAGTTGCATGTAATATTATATATGGGACATTAATCACATGTTGTAATATGTAGCACAGAGCAATGGCTGCAACAGCTAACATTGGGAGTGACATGTATTAATATGTCAACTTACATTGCAGGTGGCAGGACTTCAAAACCAACCTGAAGAGGAAGATGACCAAGCGGTGGGAACACAGCCAGACATCTGGGGCCGGGCCCATGCCATCAGGGCTAGAGCTCACCCCCCTGGAGGTGATGGCCGAGAGCTGTATCTCAGTTGAGGAGATCAGGGGGGTGAGCACGATGGATAGCGAGGCCCCAGCTGAAGTGTTTGCGTCTTTTCTGGAAGGTAAATATTGGTCATGCCATAAACTTGTGCAAGTAATTATCGTAGAATGTCTCCTAATTGTGTATATCTTTTCCCACAGACACCCCACCGCTTGGTGACGACTCTGCTCAGGAGGTGGAGGAGTCCGTGCCACCTGGCCCCAGAGGTAGGCCTGTGCAGCAGCAGGCATCGGCCCAAGCCGATTTGGCCGCCTTGGCCCAGATGCTTGGGGACATCAACCAGCAGGGAGACTTGGCATCAGAACGGGTGCGTAGGACCGAGGAGATCCTGGCGAGCTTGGTCAGCACCCAGCAGTCCATGGCTGCGAGCATGCAGGCCATGGCTGAGTCACATCAGGCCATGGCTGCAAGTGCTCAGGTGCTGGCCGAGCAAGCCACCCGCCAAAATGATCTCCTCCTCCACCATAATGAGCTTATGGTGGAGCTGGTTACCAGCAACAGGGTCCTAATGTCATCCGTTTCTGGTGCATTACCACCCGCAACACTCCCTGCTGGCAGGAGGGGTAGACCAGCCAACCCCTCCACATCATCTGCTCCACCTGCCCCAGCATCTGGCCGTCCCCGAAGAGCTGCTGCACAGGCCAAGGAGCCTACCAAGGCCAAACGTGGTCGGAAATGAACTTGTGGCTGCATTAATCTCCACCGTTATGTGTTCCCAAATCTTCCATTGTGCTGTGTGTGTCAGCTTCTTGTGTCCAATCACGTGCTCAGGGTAACCAGATGAGCCCTTGCTTCATATGTCCTTTGTGGTTCCCCTGTTGCCCTCTTTTGCCTGCCATTACTGTCAGCTGTACTTGAAGTGATGGCCATGGTACTATCTTGTGAAGTCCCCGGTTGTGTTCCAAATGATTCTGCTGATGGTGCATATGAGCCAGCTGCAGGTTGGCCTGCTGCAGAAGGGCCAGGTGTAGGGTGCCCTGCTGTTGAATGGTCAGGTGCAGCTTGCCCTGCTGTAGAAGGGCCAGCAGCCTCCTCATTTCCCACTGGCTGCATGTGCAGTGGCACATAGGAGGTGCTGGAGTCCATCTGTGTGCAATTATATTTTTTTTGTATTATTATTTATTTTGCTGCATTTCTGCCATCTTGTTTATTGTTTGTATGTATTATTTTATGGTCATTGCATCACAGTGGCATTGACTGTGACATGAATATAAATAAATGTGTTTACTTTACCCAAAATGTGTGGTTTCATGAGTACATGTCGAATACACATGTGTATTGATAGTATTAATATTCAGTCATGTCCATTGTTAGCAGTTTTTAAGTGTGGGACAAGTACAGCATATGTGGGGGATTACTAAGTTTTCCTTGAAGCAGCAATGGTTTCAATTAAAGCACTGACAAGCGGCCTATTAGTGAGTAATGTGTAAAGGCGTAGATTCTATTGGGTTCAGGTGTTAATGGTTGTAGTCATTAGGCGTACGTTCGCCTACCGCATGAACGAGTGGTGTCCGCAAAGCAATAGTACACTTGTGGACACCGCACATTTCTTCCCTTTTTGATCGCGTGCATTCGGAGTGGTTTCCGAATGTACGCCCCCCAACATAAGTGTACTCCCCCGTGTCCGCCCATGTTTCCGCCCCGTTTTGCCCACTTTGAAACTACGCCCATGTGTCATTCCGCATGACGCCCATAATACGCCCCTATTTCCCGAATGATAGCGGTGGACAGTTTTGGACGGGATTTGGCCGAACTGGTACCGAGTCAAGGCGTGGCACATGCGCGTAGCGTTCTCCACGCATGCGCAGACGCCGTAAAGACGCGATCCGAAAGTATGCGGTAAAGTCCGCGTCAATCAGAATAAGGGCCATAGTACTGAGAGATAATCAGAGGAGCTGGGACAGTGGTCGGTCTGATGTAATCACATAGTACTGAGAGATAATCAGAGGAGCTGGGACAGTGGTCGGTCTGATGTAATCACATAGTACTGAGAGATAATCAGAGGAGCTGGGACAGTGGTCGGTCTGATGTAATCACATAGTACTGAGAGATAATCAGAGGAGCTGGGACAGTGGCCGGACTGATATAATCACATAGTACTGAGAGATAATCAGAGGAGCTGGGACAGTGGTCGGTCTGATATAATCACATAGTACTGAGAGATAATCAGAGGAGCTGGGACAGTGGTCGGTCTGATATAATCACATAGTACTGAGAGATAATCAGAGGAGCTGGGACAGTGGTCGGTCTGATGTAATCACATAGTACTGAGATATAATCAGAGGAGTTGGGACAGTGGTCGGTCTGATATAATCACATAGTACTGAGAGATAATCAGAAGAGCTGAGACAGTGGCCGGTCTGATATAATCACATAGTACTGAGAGATAATCAGAGGAGCTGGGACAGTGGTCGGTCTGATGTAATCACATAGTACTGAGATATAATCAGAGGAGTTGGGACAGTGTTCGGTCTGATATAATCACATAGTACTGAGATATAATAAGAGGAGTTGGGACAGTGGTCGGTCTGATATTATCACATAGTACTGTACTGAGAGATAATCAGAGGAGCTGGGACAGTGGTCGGTCTGATGTAATCACATAGTACTGAGAGATAATCAGAGGAGCTGGGACAGTGGTCGGTCTGATATAATCACATGAGAGATAATCAGAGGAGTTGGGACAGTGGCCGGTCTGATATAATCACATAGTACTGAGAGATAATCAGAGGAGCTGGGACAGTGGTTGGTCTGATATAATCACATAGTACTGAGAGATAATCAGAGGAACTGGGACAGTGGCCGGTCTGATATAATCACATAGTACTGAGAGATAATCAGAGGAGCTGGGACAGTGGTCGGTCTGATATAATCACATAGTACTGAGAAATAGTCAGAGGAGTTGGGACAGTGGTCAGTCTGATATAATCACATAGTACTTAGAGATAATCAGAGGAGTTGGGCCAGTGGCCAGTCTGATGTAATCACATAGTACTGAGAGATAATCAGAGGAGCTGGGACAGTGGTCGGTCTGATATAATCACATGAGAGATAATCAGAGGAACTGGGACAGTGGCCGGTCTGATATAATCACATAGTACTGAGAGATAATCAG
The DNA here is from genome assembly GCF_055691185.1 of Crinia signifera. Taxonomy (NCBI): domain Eukaryota; kingdom Metazoa; phylum Chordata; class Amphibia; order Anura; family Myobatrachidae; genus Crinia; species Crinia signifera. Next base: position 322,158,627 of record NC_139221.1, read on the forward strand.
AGGAGCTGGGACAGTGGTTGGTCTGATATAATCACATAGTACTGAGAGATAATCAGAGGAGCTGGGACAGTGGTCGGTATTATGTAATCACATAGTACTGAGAGATAATCAGAGGAGTTGGGACAGTGGTCGGTCTGATATAATCACATAGTACTGAGAGATAATCAGAGGAGTTGGGACAGTGGTCGGTCTGATATAATCACATAGTACTGAGAGATAATCAGAGGAGCTGGGACAGTGGTCGGTCTGATATAGTCACATAGTACTGAGAGATAATCCGAGGAACTGGGACAGTGGCCGGTCTGATATAATCACATAGTACTGAGAGATAATCAGAGGAACTGGGACAGTGGCCGGTCTGATATAATCACATAGTACTGAGAGATAATAAGAGGAGCTGGGACAGTGGTCGGTCTGATATAATCACATAGTACTGAGAAATAGTCAGAGGAGTTGGGACAGTGGTCGGTCTGATATAATCACATAGTACTGAAAGATAATCAGAGGAGTTGGGCCAGTGGCCAGTCTGATGTAATCACATAGTACTGAGAGATAATCAGAGGAGCTGGGACAGTGGTCGGTCTGATATAATCACATGAGAGATAATCAGAGGAACTGGGACAGTGGCCGGTCTGATATAATCACATAGTACTGAGAGATAATCAGAGGAACAGGGACAGTGGCCGGTCTGATATAGGGGGTTATTCTAGTTCATTCTTTCTGACAAAATCCTTCTTAGATGGACAAAACCACGTGCACTGCGGGTGGGGCAGATGTAACTTGTGCAGAGAGAATTAGATTTGGGTGGGGTTTTTCTTCAAAGTGAGATCTATATTGCAGTGTAAAATCATGCAGTCAGTATTTTCCCTGCACAGAAACAAAAAAACTCACCCAAATCTAATTCTCTCTGCACATGTTACATCTGCCCCCCTGCAGTGCACATGGTTTTGTCCATCTAAGAAGGATTTTGTCAGAAAGAATGAACTAGAATAAACCCCATAATCACATAGTACTGAGAGATAATCAGAGGAGCTGGGACAGTGGTTGGTCTGATATAATCACATAGTACTGAGAGATAATCAGAGGAGCTGGGACAGTGGTCGGTCTGATGTAATCACATAGTACTGAGAGATAATCACAGCAGTTGGGACAGTGGTCGGTCTGATATAAATACATAGTACTGAGAGATAGTCAGAGGAGTTGGGACAGTGGTCGGTCTGATATAATCACATAATACTGAGAGATAATTAGAGGAGTTGGAAAAGTGGTCAGTCTGATATAATCACATAGTACTGAGAGATAATCAGAGGAGCTGGGACAGTGGTCGGTCTGATATAATCACATAGTACTGAGAGATAATCACAGCAGTTGGGACAGTGGTCGGTCTGATATAATCACATAGTACTGAGAGATAATCAGAGGAGTTGGGACAGTGGTCGGTCTGATATAATCACATAGTACTGAGAGATAGTCAGAGGAGTTGGGACAGTGGTTGGTCTGATATAATCACATAGTACTGAGAGATAGTCAGAGGAGTTGGGACAGTGGTCGGTCTGATGTAATCACATAGTACTGAGAGATAATCAGAGGAGTTGGGACAGTGGTCGGTCTGATATAATCACATAGTACTGAGAGATAATCAGAGGAGTTGGGATAGTGGTCGGTCTGATGTAATCACATAGTACTGAGAGATAATCAGAGGAGTTGGGACAGTGGTCGGTCTGATATAATCACATAGTACTGAGAGATAATCAGAGGAGTTGGGCCAGTGGTCGGTCTGATATAATCACATAGTACTGAGAGATAATCAGAGGAGTTGGGATAGTGGTCGGTCTGATGTAATCACATAGTACTGAGAGATAATCAGAGGAGTTGGGACAGTGGTCGGTCTGATATAATCACATAGTACTGAGAGATAATCAGAGGAGCTGGGACAGTGTTCGGTCTGATATAATCACATAGTACTGAGAGATAATCAGAGGAGCTGGGACAGTGGTCGGTCTGATGTAATCACATACATGTAGTATTGATATAAAATCAGAGGAGTTGGGACAGTGGTCGGTCTGATGTAATCACATAGTACTGAGAGATAATCAGAGGAGTTGGGACAGTGGTCGGTCTGATATAATCACATAGTACTGAGAGATAATCACAGCAGTTGGGACAGTGGTCGGTCTGATATTATCACCTGAGAGATAATCAGAGGAGTTGGGACAGTGGTCAGTCTGATATAATCACATAGTACTGAGAGATAATCAGAGGAGCTGGGATAGTGGTCGGTCTGAAGTAATCACATAGTACTGAGAGATAATCAGAGGAGCTGGGACAGTGGTCGGTCTGATGTAATCACATAGTACTGAGAGATAATCAGAGGAGCTGGGACAGTGGCCGGTCTGATGTAATCACATAGTACTGAGAGATAATCAGAGGAGCTGGGACAGTGGTCGGTCTGATGTAATCACATAGTACTGAGAGATAATCAGAGGAGTTGGGACAGTGGTTGGTCTGATATAATCACATAGTACAGAGAGATAATCAGAGGAGTTGGGATAGTGGTCGGTCTGATGTAATCACATAGTACTGAGAGATAATCAAAGGAGTTGGGACAGTGGTCGGTCTGATATAATCACATAGTACTGAGAGATAATCAGAGGAGTTGGGCCAGTGGTCGGTCTGATATAATCACATAGTACTGAGAGATAATCAGAGGAGTTGGGACAGTGGGCGGTCTGATGTAATCACATAGTACTGAGAGATAATCAGAGGAGCTGGGACAGTGGCCGGTCTGATATAATCAGAGGAGCTGGGACAGTGGCCGGTCTGATATAATCACATAGTACTGAGAGATAATCAGAGGAGCTGGGACAGTGTTCGGTCTGATATAATCACATAGTACTGAGAGATAATTAGAGGAGCTGGGACAGTGGTCGGTCTGATGTAATCACATAGTACTGAGAGATAATCAGAGGAGTTGGGACAGTGGTCGGTCTGATATAATCACATAGTACTGAGAGATAATCACAGCAGTTGGGACAGTGGTCGGTCTGATATAATCACATAGTACTGAGAGATAATCAGAGGAGCTGGGACAGTGGTCGGTCTGATATAATCACATAGTACTGAGAGATAATAAGAGGAGCTGGGACAGTGGTCGGTCTGATATTATCACATGAGAGATAATCAGAGGAGTTGGGACAGTGGTCGGTCTGATGTAATCACATAGTACTGAGAGATAATCAGAGGAGTTGGGATAGTGGTCGGTCTGATATAATCACATAGTACTGAGAGATAATCAGAGGAGTTGGGATAGTGGTCGGTCTGATGTAATCACATAGTACTGAGAGATAATCAGAGGAGCTGGGACAGTGGTCGGTCTGATATAATAACATAGTACTGAGAGATAATCAGAGGAGCTGGGACAGTGGCCGGTCTGATATAATCACATAGTACTGAGAGATAATCAGAGGAGCTGGGACAGTGGTCGGTCTGATATAATCACATAGTACTAAGAGATAATCAGAGGAGCTGGGACAGTGGTTGGTCTGATATAATCACATAGTACTGAGAGATAATCAGAGGAGTTGGGACAGTGGTTGGTCTGATATAATCACATAATACTGAGAGATAATTAGAGGAGTTGGAACAGTGGTCGGTCTGATATAATCACATAGTACTGAGAGATAATCAGAGGAGTTGGGACAGTGGTCGGTCTGATATAATCACATAGTACTGAGAGATAATCAGAGCAGTTGGGACAGTGGTCGGTCTGATATAATCACATAGTACTGAGAGATAATCAGAGGAGTTGGGACAGTGGCCGGTCTGATATAATCACATAGTACTGAGACATAATCAGAGGAGATGGGACAGTGGTCGGTCTGATGTAATCACATAGTACTGAGAGATAATCAGAGGAACTGGGACAGTGGCCGGTCTGATATAATCACATAGTACTGAGAGATAATCAGAGGAACTGGGACAGTGGCCGGTCTGATATAATCACATAGTACTAAGAGATAATCAGAGGAGCTGGGACAGTGGTCGGTGTGATATAATCACATAGTAGTGAGAGATAATCACAGCAGTTGGGACAGTGGTCGGTCTGATATCATCACATAGTACTGAGAGATAATCAGAGGAGCAGGAACAGTGGTCGGTCTGATATAATCACATAGTACTGAGAGATAATCAGAGGAGTTGGGATAGTGGTCGGTCTGATATAATCACATAGTAGCGAGAGATAATCACAGCAGGTGGGACAGTGGTCGGTCTGATATAATCACATAGTACTGAGAGATAATCAGAGGAGCAGGGACAGTGGTCGGTCTGATATAATCACATAGTACTGAGAGATAATCAGAGGAGTTGGGACAGTGGTCGGTCTGATATTATTACATGAGAGATAATCAGAGGAGTTGGGACAGTGGTCGGTCTGATATAATCACATAATACTGAGAGATAATCACAGGAGTTGGGACAGTGGCCGGTCTGATATAATCACATAGTACTAAGAGATAATCAGAGGAACTGGGACAGTGGTCGGTCTGATATAATCACATAGTACTGAGAGATAGTCAGAGGAGTTGGGACAGTGGTCGGTCTGATGTAATCACATAGTACTGAGAGATAATCAGAGGAGTTGGGACAGTGGCCGGTCTGATGTAATCACATAGTACTAAGAGATAATCAGAGGAACTGGGACAGTGGTCGGTCTGATATAATCACATAGTACTGAGAGATAGTCAGAGGAGTTGGGACAGTGGTCGGTCTGATGTAATCACATAGTACTGAGAGATAATCAGAGGAGTTGAGACAGTGGTCGGTCTGATATAATCACATAGTACTGAGAGATAATCAGAGAAGTTGGGATAGTGGTCGGTCTGATGTAATCACATAGTACTGAGAGATAATCAGAGGAGCTGGGACAGTGGCCGGTCTGATATAATCACACAGTACTGAGAGATAGTCAGAGGAGTTGGGACAGTGGTCGGTCTGATATAATCACATAGTACTGAGAGATAATCAGAGGAGTTGGGACAGTGGCCGGTCTGATATAATCACATAGTACTGAGAGATAATCAGAGGAGCTGGGACAGTGGCCGGTCTGATATAATCACATAGTACTGAGACATAATCAGAGGAGATGGGACAGTGGTCGGTCTGATGTAATCACATAGTACTGAGAGATAGTCAGAGGAGTTGGGCCAGTGGTCGGTCTGATATAATCACATAGTACTGAGAGATAATAAGAGGAGCTGGGACAGTGGTCGGTCTGATGTAATCACATAGTACTGAGAGATAATCAGAGGAACTGGGACAGTGGCCGGTCTGATATAATCACATAGTACTAAGAGATAATAAGAGGAGCTGGGACAGTGGTCGGTCTGATATAATCACATAGTACTGAGAGATAATCAGAGGAGATGGGACAGTGGTCGGTCTGATATAATCACATAGTACTGAGACATAATCAGAGGAGTTGGGACAGTGGCCGGTCTGATATAATCACATAGTACTGAGAGATAATCAGAGGAGCTGGGACAGTGGTCTGATATAATCACATAGTAGTGAGAGATAATCACAGCAGTTGGGACAGTGGTCGGTCTGATATTATCACATAGTACTGAGAGATAATCAGAGGAGCAGGGACAGTGGTCGGTGTGATATAATCACATAGTACTGAGAGATAATCAGAGGAGTTGGGATAGTGGTCGGTCTGATATAATCACATAGTAGTGAGAGATAATCACAGCAGTTGGGACAGTGGTCGGTCTGATATAATCACATAGTACTGAGAGATAATCAGAGGAGCAGGGACAGTGGTCGGTCTGATATAATCACATAGTACTGAGAGATAATCAGATTAGTTGGGACAGTGGTCGGTCTGATATAATCACATAGTACTGAGAGATAATCAGAGGAGCTGGGCCAGTGGTCGGTCTGATATAATCACATAGTACTGAGAGATAATCAGAGGAGCTGGGACAGTGGTCGGTCTGATGTAATCACATAGTACTGAGAGATAATCGGAGGAGATGGGACAGTGGTCGGTCTGATATAATCACATAGTACTGAGAGATAATCAGAGGAGGTGGGACAGTGGTCGGTCTGATGTAATCACATAGTACTGAGAGATAATCAGAGGAGCTGGGACAGTGGTCGGTCTGATATAATCACATAGTACTGAGAGATAATCAGAGGAGCTGGGCCAGTGGTCGGTCTGATATAATCACATAGTACTGAGAGATCATCAGAGGAGCTGGGACAGTGGTCGGTCTGATATCACATAGTACTGAGAGATAATCAGAGGAGCTGGGACAGTGGTCGGTCTGATATAATCACATAGTACTGAGAGATAATCAGAGGAGTTGGGCCAGTGGTCGGTCTGATATAATCACATAGTACTGAGAGATAATCAGAGGAGTTGGGACAGTGGCCGGTCTGATGTAATCACATAGTACTGAGAGATATCAGAGGAGTTGGGACAGTGGCCGGTGTGATATAATCACATAGTACTGAGAGATAATCAGAGCAGTTGGGACAGTGGTCGGTCTGATATAATCACATAGTACTGAGAGATAATCAGAGGAGTTTGGACAGTGGTCGGTCTGATATAATCACATAGTACTGAGAGATAATCAGAGGAACTGGGACAGTGGTCGGTCTGATATCATCACATAGTACTGAGAGATAATCAGAGGAGCAGGGACAGTGGTCGGTCTGATATAATCACATAGTACTGAGAGATAATCAGAGGAGTTGGGATAGTGGTCGGTCTGATATAATCACATAGTAGTGAGAGATAATCACAGCAGGTGGGACAGTGGTCGGTCTGATATAATCACATAGTACTGAGAGATAATCAGAGGAGCAGGGACAGTGGTCGGTCTGATATAATCACATAGTACTGAGAGATAATCAGAGGAGTTGGGACAGTGGTCGGTCTGATATTATCACATGAGAGATAATCAGAGGAGTTGGGACAGTGGTCGGTCTGATATAATCACATAATACTGAGAGATAATCACAGGAGTTGGGACAGTGGCCGGTCTGATATAATCACATAGTACTAAGAGATAATCAGAGGAACTGGGACAGTGGTCGGTCTGATATAATCACATAGTACTGAGAGATAGTCAGAGGAGTTGGGACAGTGGTCGGTCTGATGTAATCACATAGTACTGAGAGATAATCAGAGGAGTTGGGACAGTGGCCGGTCTGATGTAATCACATAGTACTAAGAGATAATCAGAGGAACTGGGACAGTGGTCGGTCTGATATAATCACATAGTACTGAGAGATAGTCAGAGGAGTTGGGACAGTGGTCGGTCTGATGTAATCACATAGTACTGAGAGATAATCAGAGGAGTTGGGACAGTGGTCGGTCTGATATAATCACATAGTACTGAGAGATAATCAGAGAAGTTGGGATAGTGGTCGGTCTGATGTAATCACATAGTACTGAGAGATAATCAGAGGAGCTGGGACAGTGGCCGGTTTGATATAATCACACAGTACTGAGAGATAGTCAGAGGAGTTGGGACAGTGGTCGGTCTGATATAATCACATAGTACTGAGAGATAATCAGAGGAGTTGGGACAGTGGCCGGTCTGATATAATCACATAGTACTGAGAGATAATCAGAGGAGCTGGGACAGTGGCCGGTCTGATATAATCACATAGTACTGAGACATAATCAGAGGAGATGGGACAGTGGTCGGTCTGATGTAATCACATAGTACTGAGAGATAGTCAGAGGAGTTGGGCCAGTGGTCGGTCTGATATAATCACATAGTACTGAGAGATAATAAGAGGAGCTGGGACAGTGGTCGGTCTGATATAATCACATAGTACTGAGAGATAATCAGAGGAACTGGGACAGTGGCCGGTCTGATATAATCACATAGTACTGAGAGATAATAAGAGGAGCTGGGACAGTGGTCGGTCTGATATAATCACATAGTACTGAGAGATAATCAGAGGAGATGGGACAGTGGTCGGTCTGATATAATCACATAGTACTGAGACATAATCAGAGGAGTTGGGACAGTGGCCGGTCTGATATAATCACATAGTACTGAGAGATAATCAGAGGAGCTGGGACAGTGGTCGGTCTGATATAATCACATAGTAGTGAGAGATAATCACAGCAGTTGGGACAGTGGTTGGTCTGATATTATCACATAGTACTGAGAGATAATCAGAGGAGCAGGGACAGTGGTCGGTGTGATATAATCACATAGTACTGAGAGATAATCAGAGGAGTTGGGATAGTGGTCGGTCTGATATAATCACATAGTAGTGAGAGATAATCACAGCAGTTGGGACAGTGGTCGGTCTGATATAATCACATAGTACTGAGAGATAATCAGAGGAGCAGGGACAGTGGTCGGTCTGATATAATCACATAGTACTGAGAGATAATCAGATTAGTTGGGACAGTGGTCGGTCTGATATAATCACATAGTACTGAGAGATAATCAGAGGAGCTGGGCCAGTGGTCGGTCTGATATAATCACATAGTACTGAGAGATCATCAGAGGAGCTGGGACAGTGGTCGGTCTGATATAATCACATAGTACTGAGAGATAATCAGAGGAGCTGGGACAGTGGTCGGTCTGATGTAATCACATAGTACTGAGAGATAATCGGAGGAGATGGGACAGTGGCCGGTCTGATATAATCACATAGTACTGAGAGATAATCAGAGGAGCTGGGACAGTGGTCGGTCTGATGTAATCACATAGTACTAAGAGATAATCAGAGGAGCTGGGACAGTGGTCGGTCTGATGTAATCACATAGTACTGAGAGATAATCGGAGGAGATAGGACAGTGGTCGGTCTGATATAATCACATAGTACTGAGAGATAATCAGAGGAGGTGGGACAGTGGTCGGTCTGATGTAATCACATAGTACTGAGAGATAATCAGAGGAGCTGGGACAGTGGTCGGTCTGATATAATCACATAGTACTGAGAGATAATCGGAGGAGCTGGGCCAGTGGTCGGTCTGATATAATCACATAGTACTGAGAGATCATCAGAGGAGCTGGGACAGTGGTCGGTCTGATATAATCACATAGTACTGAGAGATAATCAGAGGAGCTGGGACAGTGGTCGGTCTGATATAATCACATAGTACTGAGAGATAATCAGAGGAGTTGGGCCAGTGGTCGGTCTGATATAATCACATAGTACTGAGAGATAATCAGAGGAGTTGGGACAGTGGCCGGTCTGATGTAATCACATAGTACTGAGAGATATCAGAGGAGTTGGGACAGTGGCCGGTGTGATATAATCACATAGTACTGAGAGATAATCAGAGCAGTTGGGACAGTGGTCGGTCTGATATAATCACATAGTACTGAGAGATAGTCAGAGGAGTTGGGACAGTGGTCGGTCTGATGTAATCACATAGTACTGAGAGATAATCAGAGGAGTTGGGACAGTGGCCGGTCTGATGTAATCACATAGTACTAAGAGATAATCAGAGGAACTGGGACAGTGGTCGGTCTGATATAATCACATAGTACTGAGAGATAGTCAGAGGAGTTGGGACAGTGGTCGGTCTGATGTAATCACATAGTACTGAGAGATAATCAGAGGAGTTGGGACAGTGGTCGGTCTGATATAATCACATAGTACTGAGAGATAATCAGAGAAGTTGGGATAGTGGTCGGTCTGATGTAATCACATAGTACTGAGAGATAATCAGAGGAGCTGGGACAGTGGCCGGTCTGATATAATCACACAGTACTGAGAGATAGTCAGAGGAGTTGGGACAGTGGTCGGTCTGATATAATCACATAGTACTGAGAGATAATCAGAGGAGTTGGGACAGTGGCCGGTCTGATATAATCACATAGTACTGAGAGATAATCAGAGGAGCTGGGACAGTGGCCGGTCTGATATAATCACATAGTACTGAGACATAATCAGAGGAGATGGGACAGTGGTCGGTCTGATGTAATCACATAGTACTGAGAGATAGTCAGAGGAGTTGGGCCAGTGGTCGGTCTGATATAATCACATAGTACTGAGAGATAATAAGAGGAGCTGGGCCAGTGGTCGGTCTGATGTAATCACATAGTACTGAGAGATAATCAGAGGAACTGGGACAGTGGCCGGTCTGATATAATCACATAGTACTGAGAGATAATAAGAGGAGCTGGGACAGTGGTCGGTCTGATATAATCACATAGTACTGAGAGATAATCAGAGGAGATGGGACAGTGGTCGGTCTGATATAATCACATAGTACTGAGACATAATCAGAGGAGTTGGGACAGTGGCCGGTCTGATATAATCACATAGTACTGAGAGATAATCAGAGGAGCTGGGACAGTGGTCGGTCTGATATAATCACATAGTAGTGAGAGATAATCACAGCAGTTGGGACAGTGGTCGGTCTGATATTATCACATAGTACTGAGAGATAATCAGAGGAGCAGGGACAGTGGTCGGTGTGATATAATCACATAGTACTGAGAGATAATCAGAGGAGTTGGGATAGTGGTCGGTCTGATATAATCACATAGTAGTGAGAGATAATCACAGCAGTTGGGACAGTGGTCGGTCTGATATAATCACATAGTACTGAGAGATAATCAGAGGAGCAGGGACAGTGGTCGGTCTGATATAATCACATAGTACTGAGAGATAATCAGATTAGTTGGGACAGTGGTCGGTCTGATATAATCACATAGTACTGAGAGATAATCAGAGGAGCTGGGCCAGTGGTCGGTCTGATATAATCACATAGTACTGAGAGATAATCAGAGGAGCTGGGACAGTGGTCGGTCTGATGTAATCACATAGTACTGAGAGATAATCGGAGGAGATGGGACAGTGGCCGGTCTGATATAATCACATAGTACTGAGAGATAATCAGAGGAGCTGGGACAGTGGTCGGTCTGATGTAATCACATAGTACTAAGAGATAATCAGAGGAGCTGGGACAGTGGTCGGTCTGATGTAATCACATAGTACTGAGAGATAATCGGAGGAGATGGGACAGTGGTCGGTCTGATATAATCACATAGTACTGAGAGATAATCAGAGGAGGTGGGACAGTGGTCGGTCTGATGTAATCACATAGTACTGAGAGATAATCAGAGGAGCTGGGACAGTGGTCGGTCTGATATAATCACATAGTACTGAGAGATAATCAGAGGAGCTGGGACAGTGGTCGGTCTGATATAATCACATAGTACTGAGAGATCATCAGAGGAGCTGGGACAGTGGTCGGTCTGATATAATCACATAGTACTGAGAGATAATCAGAGGAGCTGGGACAGTGGTCGGTCTGATATAATCACATAGTACTGAGAGATAATCAGAGGAGTTGGGCCAGTGGTCGGTCTGATATAATCACATAGTACTGAGAGATAATCAGAGGAGTTGGGACAGTGGCCGGTCTGATGTAATCACATAGTACTGAGAGATATCAGAGGAGTTGGGACAGTGGCCGGTGTGATATAATCACATAGTACTGAGAGATAATCAGAGCAGTTGGGACAGTGGTCGGTCTGATATAATCACATAGTACTGAGAGATAATCAGAGGAGTTTGGACAGTGGTCGGTCTGATATAATCACATAGTACTGAGAGATAATCAGAGGAACTGGGACAGTGGTCGGTCTGATATCATCACATAGTACTGAGAGATAATCAGAGGAGCAGGGACAGTGGTCGGTCTGATATAATCACATAGTACTGAGAGATAATCAGAGGAGTTGGGATAGTGGTCGGTCTGATATAATCACATAGTAGTGAGAGATAATCACAGCAGGTGGGACAGTGGTCGGTCTGATATAATCACATAGTACTGAGAGATAATCAGAGGAGCAGGGACAGTGGTCGGTCTGATATAATCACATAGTACTGAGAGATAATCAGAGGAGTTGGGACAGTGGTCGGTCTGATATTATCACATGAGAGATAATCCGAGGAGTTGGGACAGTGGTCGGTCTGATATAATCACATAATACTGAGAGATAATCACAGGAGTTGGGACAGTGGCCGGTCTGATATAATCACATAGTACTAAGAGATAATCAGAGGAACTGGGACAGTGGTCGGTCTGATATAATCACATAGTACTGAGAGATAGTCAGAGGAGTTGGGACAGTGGTCGGTCTGATGTAATCACATAGTACTGAGAGATAATCAGAGGAGTTGGGACAGTGGCCGGTCTGATGTAATCACATAGTACTAAGAGATAATCAGAGGAACTGGGACAGTGGTCGGTCTGATATAATCACATAGTACTGAGAGATAGTCAGAGGAGTTGGGACAGTGGTCGGTCTGATGTAATCACATAGTACTGAGAGATAATCAGAGGAGTTGGGACAGTGGTCGGTCTGATATAATCACATAGTACTGAGAGATAATCAGAGAAGTTGGGATAGTGGTCGGTCTGATGTAATCACATAGTACTGAGAGATAATCAGAGGAGCTGGGACAGTGGCCGGTCTGATATCATCACACAGTACTGAGAGATAGTCAGAGGAGTTGGGACAGTGGTCGGTCTGATATAATCACATAGTACTGAGAGATAATCAGAGGAGTTGGGACAGTGGCCGGTCTGATATAATCACATAGTACTGAGAGATAATCAGAGGAGCTGGGACAGTGGCCGGTCTGATATAATCACATAGTACTGAGACATAATCAGAGGAGATGGGACAGTGGTCGGTCTGATGTAATCACATAGTACTGAGAGATAGTCAGAGGAGTTGGGCCAGTGGTCGGTCTGATATAATCACATAGTACTGAGAGATAATAAGAGGAGCTGGGACAGTGGTCGGTCTGATATAATCACATAGTACTGAGAGATAATCAGAGGAACTGGGACAGTGGCCGGTCTGATATAATCACATAGTACTGAGAGATAATAAGAGTAGCTGGGACAGTGGTCGGTCTGATATAATCACATAGTACTGAGAGATAATCAGAGGAGATGGGACAGTGGTCGGTCTGATATAATCACATAGTACTGAGACATAATCAGAGGAGTTGGGACAGTGGCCGGTCTGATATAATCACATAGTACTGAGAGATAATCAGAGGAGCTGGGACAGTGGTCGGTCTGATATAATCACATAGTAGTGAGAGATAATCACAGCAGTTGGGACAGTGGTCGGTCTGATATTATCACATAGTACTGAGAGATAATCAGAGGAGCAGGGACAGTGGTCGGTGTGATATAATCACATAGTACTGAGAGATAAATCAGAGGAGTTGGGATAGTGGTCGGTCTGATATAATCACATAGTAGTGAGAGATAATCACAGCAGTTGGGACAGTGGTCGGTCTGATATAATCACATAGTACTGAGAGATAATCAGAGGAGCAGGGACAGTGGTCGGTCTGATATAATCACATAGTACTGAGAGATAATCAGATTAGTTGGGACAGTGGTCGGTCTGATATAATCACATAGTACTGAGAGATAATCAGAGGAGCTGGGCCAGTGGTCGGTCTGATATAATCACATAGTACTGAGAGATCATCAGAGGAGCTGGGACAGTGGTCGGTCTGATATAATCACATAGTACTGAGAGATAATAAGAGGAGCTGGGACAGTGGTCGGTCTGATGTAATCACATAGTACTGAGAGATAATCGGAGGAGATGGGACAGTGGCCGGTCTGATATAATCACATAGTACTGAGAGATAATCAGAGGAGCTGGGACAGTGGTCGGTCTGATGTAATCACATAGTACTAAGAGATAATCAGAGGAGCTGGGACAGTGGTCGGTCTGATGTAATCACATAGTACTGAGAGATAATCGGAGGAGATGGGACAGTGGTCGGTCTGATATAATCACATAGTACTGAGAGATAATCAGAGGAGGTGGGACAGTGGTCGGTCTGATGTAATCACATAGTACTGAGAGATAATCAGAGGAGCTGGGACAGTGGTCGGTCTGATATAATCACATAGTACTGAGAGATAATCAGAGGAGCTGGGCCAGTGGTCGGTCTGATATAATCACATAGTACTGAGAGATCATCAGAGGAGCTGGGACAGTGGTCGGTCTGATATAATCACATAGTACTGAGAGATAATCAGAGGAGCTGGGACAGTGGTCGGTCTGATATAATCACATAGTACTGAGAGATAATCAGAGGAGTTGGGCCAGTGGTCGGTCTGATATAATCACATAGTACTGAGAGATAATCAGAGGAGTTGGGACAGTGGCCGGTCTGATATAATCACATAGTACTGAGAGATAATCAGAGGAGCTGGGACAGTGGTCGGTCTGATATAATCACATAGTACTGAGAGATATCAGAGGAGTTGGGACAGTGGCCGGTGTGATATAATCACATAGTACTGAGAGATAATCAGAGCAGTTGGGACAGTGGTCGGTCTGATATAATCACATAGTACTGAGAGATAGTCAGAGGAGTTGGGACAGTGGTCGGTCTGATGTAATCACATAGTACTGAGAGATAATCAGAGGAGTTGGGACAGTGGCCGGTCTGATGTAATCACATAGTACTAAGAGATAATCAGAGGAACTGGGACAGTGGTCGGTCTGATATAATCACATAGTACTGAGAGATAGTCAGAGGAGTTGGGACAGTGGTCGGTCTGATGTAATCACATAGTACTGAGAGATAATCAGAGGAGTTGGGACAGTGGTCGGTCTGATATAATCACATAGTACTGAGAGATAATCAGAGAAGTTGGGATAGTGGTCGGTCTGATGTAATCACATAGTACTGAGAGATAATCAGAGGAGCTGGGACAGTGGCCGGTCTGATATAATCACACAGTACTGAGAGATAGTCAGAGGAGTTGGGACAGTGGTCGGTCTGATATAATCACATAGTACTGAGAGATAATCAGAGGAGTTGGGACAGTGGCCGGTCTGATATAATCACATAGTACTGAGAGATAATCAGAAGAGCTGGGACAGTGGCCGGTCTGATGTAATCACATAGTACTGAGAGATAGTCAGAGGAGTTGGGCCAGTGGTCGGTCTGATATAATCACATAGTACTGAGAGATAATAAGAGGAGCTGGGACAGTGGTCGGTCTGATGTAATCACATAGTACTGAGAGATAATCAGAGGAACTGGGACAGTGGCCGGTCTGATATAATCACATAGTACTGAGAGATAATCAGAGGAGCTGGGACAGTGGTCGGTCTGATATAATCACATAGTAGTGAGAGATAATCACAGCAGTTGGGACAGTGGTCGGTCTGATATTATCACATAGTACTGAGAGATAATCAGAGGAGCAGGGACAGTGGTCGGTGTGATATAATCACATAGTACTGAGAGATAATCAGAGGAGTTGGGATAGTGGTCGGTCTGATATAATCACATAGTAGTGAGAGATAATCACAGCAGTTGGGACAGTGGTCGGTCTGATATAATCACATAGTACTGAGAGATAATCAGAGGAGCAGGGACAGTGGTCGGTCTGATATAATCACATAGTACTGAGAGATAATCAGATTAGTTGGGACAGTGGTCGGTCTGATATAATCACATAGTACTGAGAGATAATCAGAGGAGCTGGGCCAGTGGTCGGTCTGATATAATCACATAGTACTGAGAGATAATCAGAGGAGCTGGGACAGTGGTCGGTCTGATGTAATCACATAGTACTGAGAGATAATCGGAGGAGATGGGACAGTGGCCGGTCTGATATAATCACATAGTACTGAGAGATAATCAGAGGAGCTGGGACAGTGGTCGGTCTGATGTAATCACATAGTACTAAGAGATAATCAGAGGAGCTGGGACAGTGGTCGGTCTGATGTAATCACATAGTACTGAGAGATAATCGGAGGAGATGGGACAGTGGTCGGTCTGATATAATCACATAGTACTGAGAGATAATCAGAGGAGGTGGGACAGTGGTCGGTCTGATGTAATCACATAGTACTGAGAGATAATCAGAGGAGCTGGGACAGTGGTCGGTCTGATATAATCACATAGTACTGAGAGATAATCAGAGGAGCTGGGCCAGTGGTCGGTCTGATATAATCACATAGTACTGAGAGATCATCAGAGGAGCTGGGACAGTGGTCGGTCTGATATAATCACATAGTACTGAGAGATAATCAGAGGAGCTGGGACAGTGGTCGGTCTGATATAATCACATAGTACTGAGAGATAATCAGAGGAGTTGGGCCAGTGGTCGGTCTGATATAATCACATAGTACTGAGAGATAATCAGAGGAGTTGGGACAGTGGCCGGTCTGATGTAATCACATAGTACTGAGAGATATCAGAGGAGTTGGGACAGTGGCCGGTGTGATATAATCACATAGTACTGAGAGATAATCAGAGCAGTTGGGACAGTGGTCGGTCTGATATAATCACATAGTACTGAGAGATAATCAGAGGAGTTTGGACAGTGGTCAGTCTGATATAATCACATAGTACTGAGAGATAATCAGAGGAACTGGGACAGTGGTCGGTCTGATATCATCACATAGTACTGAGAGATAATCAGAGGAGCAGGGACAGTGGTCGGTCTGATATAATCACATAGTACTGAGAGATAATCAGAGGAGTTGGGATAGTGGTCGGTCTGATATAATCACATAGTAGTGAGAGATAATCACAGCAGGTGGGACAGTGGTCGGTCTGATATAATCACATAGTACTGAGAGATAATCAGAGGAGCAGGGACAGTGGTCGGTCTGATATAATCACATAGTACTGAGAGATAATCAGAGGAGTTGGGACAGTGGTCGGTCTGATATTATCACATGAGAGATAATCAGAGGAGTTGGGACAGTGGTCGGTCTGATATAATCACATAATACTGAGAGATAATCACAGGAGTTGGGACAGTGGCCGGTCTGATATAATCACATAGTACTAAGAGATAATCAGAGGAACTGGGACAGTGGTCGGTCTGATATAATCACATAGTACTGAGAGATAGTCAGAGGAGTTGGGACAGTGGTCGGTCTGATGTAATCACATAGTACTGAGAGATAATCAGAGGAGTTGGGACAGTGGCCGGTCTGATGTAATCACATAGTACTAAGAGATAATCAGAGGAACTGGGACAGTGGTCGGTCTGATATAATCACATAGTACTGAGAGATAGTCAGAGGAGTTGGGACAGTGGTCGGTCTGATGTAATCACATAGTACTGAGAGATAATCAGAGGAGTTGGGACAGTGGTCGGTCTGATATAATCACATAGTACTGAGAGATAATCAGAGAAGTTGGGATAGTGGTCGGTCTGATGTAATCACATAGTACTGAGAGATAATCAGAGGAGCTGGGACAGTGGCCGGTCTGATATAATCACACAGTACTGAGAGATAGTCAGAGGAGTTGGGACAGTGGTCGGTCTGATATAATCACATAGTACTGAGAGATAATCAGAGGAGTTGGGACAGTGGCCGGTCTGATATAATCACATAGTACTGAGAGATAATCAGAGGAGCTGGGACAGTGGCCGGTCTGATATAATCACATAGTACTGAGACATAATCAGAGGAGATGGGACAGTGGTCGGTCTGATGTAATCACATAGTACTGAGAGATAGTCAGAGGAGTTGGGCCAGTGGTCGGTCTGATATAATCACATAGTACTGAGAGATAATAAGAGGAGCTGGGACAGTGGTCGGTCTGATATAATCACATAGTACTGAGAGATAATCAGAGGAACTGGGACAGTGGCCGGTCTGATATAATCACATAGTACTGAGAGATAATAAGAGGAGCTGGGACAGTGGTCGGTCTGATATAATCACATAGTACTGAGAGATAATCAGAGGAGATGGGACAGTGGTCGGTCTGATATAATCACATAGTACTGAGACATAATCAGAGGAGTTGGGACAGTGGCCGGTCTGATATAATCACATAGTACTGAGAGATAATCAGAGGAGCTGGGACAGTGGTCGGTCTGATATAATCACATAGTAGTGAGAGATAATCACAGCAGTTGGGACAGTGGTCGGTCTGATATTATCACATAGTACTGAGAGATAATCAGAGGAGCAGGGACAGTGGTCGGTGTGATATAATCACATAGGCCCTTATTCTGGTTGGTGCGGCCGGAGCCGCACACGGTGCTCCGGCCGCACAAACCAATCCCCGCCCACGAGACGGATCGCCACGGCCGTCCGTACACGGACGGCTGGCGATCCGCATAAAAATGGTGGAGGCGTACGCCTCCACCATGGTGGGAGCTGCCCCCTGCATTCGATGGTCGTCGACCATCGAAGGCAGGTCCGCACGCCCCAGCAGCTCCCGCAAGCTGAGACCACACGGACAATCGTCCGTGTGATAGCTTGCATGGGGGCTGAGAGCTGACATCCGGCGACGTCAGCTTTCCGCCCCCATGAGTTGCGTCATACCCTCATTACCATGCATACGCCCCGCGTTTGCATGGGAACGCCCATGAAACGCGGGGCGTACACATAGGGAAATGAGGGTATGAAGCCCCTCACGCCCCTATACGCCCCCTTTGCGGCGGACGAAATCCGTCTGCGGCGAAGGGGGCTGCACATGCGCAGATTGACCTCTGCGCATGTGCAGAATAAAAACATCGGCGGTACGGCCGCACGCGGGCCGTACCGTCCGATTTAGAATAAGGGCCATAGTACTGAGAGATAATCAGAGGAGTTGGGATAGTGGTCGGTCTGATATAATCACATAGTAGTGAGAGATAATCACAGCAGTTGGGACAGTGGTCGGTCTGATATAATCACATACTGTAGTACTGAGAGATAATCAGAGGAGCAGGGACAGTGGTCGGTCTGATATAATCACATAGTACTGAGAGATAATCAGATTAGTTGGGACAGTGGTCGGTCTGATATAATCACATAGTACTGAGAGATAATCAGAGGAGCTGGGCCAGTGGTCGGTCTGATATAATCACATAGTACTGAGAGATCATCAGAGGAGCTGGGACAGTGGTCGGTCTGATATAATCACATAGTACTGAGAGATAATCAGAGGAGCTGGGACAGTGGTCGGTCTGATGTAATCACATAGTACTGAGAGATAATCGGAGGAGATGGGACAGTGGCCGGTCTGATATAATCACATAGTACTGAGAGATAATCAGAGGAGCTGGGACAGTGGTCGGTCTGATGTAATCACATAGTACTAAGAGATAATCAGAGGAGCTGGGACAGTGGTCGGTCTGATGTAATCACATAGTACTGAGAGATAATCGGAGGAGATGGGACAGTGGTCGGTCTGATATAATCACATAGTACTGAGAGATAATCAGAGGAGGTGGGACAGTGGTCGGTCTGATGTAATCACATAGTACTGAGAGATAATCAGAGGAGCTGGGACAGTGGTCGGTCTGATATAATCACATAGTACTGAGAGATAATCAGAGGAGCTGGGCCAGTGGTCGGTCTGATATAATCACATAGTACTGAGAGATCATCAGAGGAGCTGGGACAGTGGTCGGTCTGATATAATCACATAGTACTGAGAGATAATCAGAGGAGCTGGGACAGTGGTCGGTCTGATATAATCACATAGTACTGAGAGATAATCAGAGGAGTTGGGCCAGTGGTCGGTCTGATATAATCACATAGTACTGAGAGATAATCAGAGGAGTTGGGACAGTGGCCGGTCTGATGTAATCACATAGTACTGAGAGATATCAGAGGAGTTGGGACAGTGGCCGGTGTGATATAATCACATAGTACTGAGAGATAATCAGAGTAATTGGGACAGTGGTCGGTCTGATATAATCACATAGTACTGAGAGATAATCAGAGGAGTTTGGACCGTGGTCGGTCTGATATAATCACATAGTAGTACTGAGAGATAATCAGAGGAACTGGGACAGTGGTCGGTCTGATATAATCACATAGTACTGAGAGATAATCAGAGGAGCTGGGACAGTGGCCGGTCTGATATAATCACATAGTAATAATCGGAGGAGTTGGGATAGTGGTCGTCCTGATATAATCACATACAGGTAGTATTGATATATAAATCAGAGGAGTTGGGATAGTACTAGACTATTAGTGCGATTCTGATGTCACCATAGCATTAATGCCATTATTTTATACTTACAATATCTCCCTTTGGTCCACGCTCTCCTTTGCCTCCTTCCTGCCCCTTAGGGCCCTGTATATAAAATACAGATATTGAAATAATGATTGCTAGTAACATTCTGCACATACTGTATTTGCCACAATGCAGCCTCTCCTGTAAATAAACAGGGCAGGTCCTTAGATAATATACAATTGCAGTTTATGATTTACCCACTGCCATAAGTTGACTGGTCCCTTAGTGAAGGTAAGCTGTCACTGATCGTAGGACATCCAGTGACCCACTGCAATGCTGCAGGCTACACCATAAAGGCATACGTGCCTAATTTCCATACCTCAGCAACAAGATCCTATATATAATACAGGTGTATCTTTGTTTTTCACAGTTTTACACAGTTGGTGATGGTGGTGCTTCTCTATCTCAGACAGCAGAGTCTCACATACCTACCTTCTTTGTCTACACTAAAGGAGATCCTGGAGGTGAAAAGGATGTGACAAGTGCAAGGGATGTGGCAATGTAACTCACGCAAGTGACCTGTGTCCCATATTGAAGGGCTGGTCCACACCTCCTCGATTTGGTCAAGTGTCCCCCAGTACCTGGACCCATCGCTGGTCTTGACACACTGACACACACACACACAAGATTGCACCTCCGCAGTACTCTGAGCCAGATTAAGGGCCTGGAGCTGATAATATTTAAGGGCCTATACTGAGAAGTTGAGGTGAAGCCAGCACCATGTAGGCAGGTAGAACCATACACTATAGGCCTAAGTGTCGCCCTAAATATATAAAAGCACAAATATGTCAAATAGAAATGCAAATTTAATATGAATGACTTATGGCCGACTGTGCGGCTGTGTGATCATCATGCTGTCATGGTGAAGGGCCTATTTTTATATGTAGGCCTGGCCCTGGCTGTACTGGTTATACCAGACCCTGAGGGGTGCTGAGACAGGCCGGTGAGACAGTCCACTGAGACAGGTCACAGAGACAGGCCGGCGAGACAGGCTGCAGAGACAGGCCGGCGAGACAGGCCGGCGAGACAGGCTGCAGAGACAGGCCGCGGAGACAGGCTGCAGAGACAGGCTGCAGAGACAGGCTGCAGAGACAGGCCGCAGAGACAGGCCGCAGAGACAGGCCGCGGAGACAGGCCGCGGAGACAGGCCGCTGAGACAGGCCGCTGAGACAGGCCGCTGAGACAGGCCGCTGAGACAGGCCGCGGAGACAGGTGAATGACACGTATGGACATGGCAGGTTTCCAGCTTTTCTTACGACTACTTATTTATCGCCCTCCCCTGGGGCCATCACCAGACACTTAGAGCAGGACACTGTAATACAGAGAGGTTTAGACGGGACGCAGCTGTTACACAACCTGATGGATTTGCACATTAGGATAATGTCTTGTGATGCTTTATATCATGTGTTATTTTTCCTTCTGTGACCAGAATCAGTGCAGAATGTGAAGGGGAAGCGCAACCGTCACCTTATCAATATGCATGGCTCTAAAATCATCGCTAAATAAAACATTAAGGAGCCCAAAATAATTGTTACATGAGACATCAAGGAACTGGTGAAAGAGTCTATCTGGGGGATCCATTGTACCCTTTGCTGCCATCTTGTGGTCAAAGAGTATATCACCTACTCTGAGATTCTGCTATGGCAGAGATGAGCAATGATTTAAACTGGCCAATTATCACTATTATTATTATTATTATTAGTAGTAGTAGTAGTAGTAGTAGTAGTAGTAGTAGTAGTAGTAGTAGTAGTAGAAGGGCAGGTACATGTGCATTATAGCCAACTGGGGTGGCAGAGGTAACTACTACTCCTGAAATTGGGCTAATTGTGCACCCCCAGCTCCACCCACAGGATAGCAAGGCATTAGCTATACTAAGGTGAGTCACTAAGGGCCTTATTCTGATCGGTGCGGATTTTACCGCATGCGGACGTCCCGCCGATGTTGATCGTCTGCGCATGTGCAGAGGTCACTCTGCGCATGTGCAGGCGATTTCGCCGCACGTATTCTTTATACGCCGCACAGGGGGCGTAGAGGGGCGTGAGGGGCTACTTAGCCTCATTACCCTATGCATACGCCCCGCGTTTCATGGGCGTTCCCATGCAAACGCGGGGCGTATGCATGGTAATGAGGCCATGACGCGTGTGTAGGGGGCGGGCATCTGACATCGCCGGATGTCAGCTGCCCGCCCCCATACATGATTTCACACGGACAAGTGTCCGTGTGGTCTTGTGTGGCGGGACCTGGTGGAGCGTGCGGCCCTGCATTCGATGTTCGGCGACCATCGAATGCAGGGGCTGCTCCCAAGACGGAGGAGGCGTATCCCCGTCCAATTTCATGCGGATCGCCACATATCCGCGTACGGACGGAGGTGGCGATCCGTATGGAAGGCGGGGATTCGACTGCACGGACATGACCGCATATTTCTGATCGGGCCGCACCGATCAGAATAAGGCCCTAAGCTCTGGAGAGTGATAACGTAGAGTGAAATAAAGCACCAGCCAATCAGCTCCTCACTGTCATGTTGCATGCTTTGGGTTATAATTGCTAAGAATAGGAGAGGGATAAAGATCAGCCAATCAGCTCCTGTCATTCTTCACACACTTGCCTGTAGCATGATAGGAGCTGATTGGCTGGTGCGTTTTCTCTGTTCAATCTATCTCTCTCCAGGGATTACTACATAGACCCCTGTGTTTTTTAATGGCAGTTAGGGGCTGATTGACTTGTACTATATATCAAGAACTAAGAACTAACATAAACACAATGAATGAAAATTAAGCCAGCGCCACATAGTGCAACAACTCTGTTTCATAATTAGCTGCATGTTAATATTCTGGGGTCAAGTTCGCTTGAGAAACAAAATGCGGCACACGCATTACTCAGGGACCATTGTTACTATACACGTATTGTCCTACAGATGTGCCTCGTGCCTCCATACCATCTCCTGTTACTATACGTCTTATCCTACAGATGTGCCTCGCGCCTCCATACCATCTCCTGGTCCTATACAAGTCTTGTCCTACAGATGTGCCTCGTGCCTCCATACCATCTCCTGTTACTATACGTCTTATCCTACAGATGTGCCTCGCACCTCCATACCATCTCCTGGTCCTATACAAGTCTTGTCCTAGAGCTGTGCCTCGTGCCTCCATACCATCTCCTGGTCCTATACAAGTCTTGTCCTACAGCTGTGCCTCGCACCTCCAAACCATCTCCTGTTTCTATACAAGTCTTGTCCTACAGAAGTGCCTCGTGCCTCCATACTGTCTCCTGTTCCTATACAAGTCTTGTCCTACAGATGTGCCTCGTGCCTCCATACCGTCTCCTGTTCCTATACAAGTCTTGCCCTACAGATGTGCCTCGTGCCTCCATACCGTCTCCTGTTCCTATACAAGTCTTGCCCTACAGATGTGCCTCGTGCCTCCATACCGTCTCCTGTTCCTATACAAGTCTTGTCCTACAGATGTGCCTCGCACCTCCATACCATCTCCTGTTCCTATACAAGTCTTGTCCTAGAGCTGTGCCTCGCGCCTCCATACCATCTCCTGTTACTATACAAGTCTTGTCCTACAGATGTGCCTCGCGCCTCCATACCATCTCCTGTTTCTATACAAGTCTTGTCCTACAGATGTGCCTCGTGCCTCCATACCATCTCCTGTTCCTATACAAGTCTTGTCCTACAGATGTGCCTCGTGCCTCCATACCATCTCCTGTTCCTATACAAGTCTTGTCCTACAGATGTGCCTCGCGCCTCCATACCATCTCCTGGTCCTATACAAGTCTTGTCCTAGAGCTGTGCCTCGCGTCTCCATACCATCTCCTGTTCCTATACAAGTCTTGTCCTACAGATGTGCCTCGCGTCTCCATACCCTCTCCTGTTCCTATACAAGTCTTGTCCTACAGATGTGCCTCATGCCTCCATACCATCTCCTGTTCCTATACAAGTATTGTCCTACAGATGTGCCTCGCACCTCCATACCATCTCCTGTTCCTATACAAGTCTTGTCCTAGAGCTGTGCCTCACGCCTCCATACCATTTCCTGTTTCTATACGTCTTGTCCTACAGATGTGCCTCGCACCTCCATACTGTCTCCTGTTCCTATACAAGTCTTGTCCTACAGATGTGCCTTTCACCTCCATACCCTCTCCTGTTCCTATATAAGTATTCTCCTACAGCTGTGCCTCGCGCCTCCATACCATCTCCTGTTCCTATACAAGTCTTGTCCTACAGATGTGCCTCGCGGCTCCATACAATCTCCTGGTCCTATACAAGTCTTGTCCTACAGATGTGCCTCGCGCCTCCATACCATCTCCTGTTCCTATACAAGTCTTGTCCTACAGCTGTGCCTTGCGCCTCCATACCATCTCCTGTTCCTATACAAGTCTTGTCTTACAGCTGTGCCTTGCGCCTCCATACCATCTCCTGTTCCTATACAAGTCTTGTCCTACAGATGTGCCTCATGCCTCCATACCATCTCCTGGTCCTATACAAGTGTTGTCCTACAGATGTGCCTCACACCTCCATACCATCTCCTGGTCCTATACAAGTGTTGTCCTACAGATGTGCCTCACACCTCCATACCATCTCCTGTTCCTATACAAGTCTTGTCCTACAGATGTGCCTCACACTTCCATACCATCTCCTGTTCCTATACAAGTCTTGTCCTACAGATGTGCCTCGCACCTCCATACCATTTCCTGGTCCTATACAAGTCTTGTCCTACAAATGTGCCTCGCGCCTCCATAACATTTCCTGTTCCTATACAAGTCTTGTCCTACAGATGTGCCTCGCGCCTCCATACCATCTCTTGTTCCTATACAAGTCTTGTCCTACAGATGTGCCTCACACCTTCATACCATCTCCTGTTCCTATACAAGTCTTGTCCTACAGATGTGCCTCGCACCTCCATACCATCTTCTGGTCCTATACAAGTCTTGTCCTACAGATGTGCCTCACACCTCCATACCATCTCCTGTTCCTATACAAGTCTTGTCCTACAGATGTGCCTCGCACCTCCATACCATCTCCTGGTCCTATACAAGTCTTGTCCTACAGATGTGCCTCGTGCCTCGTGCCTCCATACCATCTCCTGTTACTATACAAGTCTTGTCCTACAGATGTGCCTCACACCTCCATATCCTCTCCTGTTCCTATACAAGTCTTGTCCTAGAGATGTGCCTCGCGCCTCCATATCATCTCCTGTTCCTATACAAGTCTTGTCTTACAGCTGTGCCTCGCGCCTCCATACCCTCTCCTGTTCCTATACAAGTATTGTCCTACAGATGTGCCTCGCGCCTCCATAACATTTCCTGTTCCTATACAAGTCTTGTCCTACAGATGTGCCTCACACCTTTATACCATCTCCTGTTCCTATACAAGTCTTGTCCTACAGATGTGCCTCGCACCTCCATACCATCACCTGGTCCTATACAAGTCTTGTCCTACAGATGTGCCTCGCGCCTCCATACCATCTCCTGTTCCTATACAAGTCTTGTCCTACAGATGTGTCTCGCACCTCCATACCATCTCCTGGTCCTATACAAGTCTTGTCCTACAGATGTGTCTCGCACCTCCATACCATCACCTGGTCCTATACAAGTCTTGTCCTACAGATGTGCCTCGTGCCTCCATACCATCTCCTGTTACTATACAAGTCTTGTCCTACAGATGTGCCTCACACCTCCATATACTCTCCTGTTCCTATACAAGTCTTGTCCTAGAGATGTGCCTCGTGCCTCCATATCATCTCCTGTTCCTATACAAGTCTTGTCTTACAGCTGTGCCTCGCGCCTCCATACCCTCTCCTGTTCCTATACAAGTATTGTCCTACAGATGTGCCTCGCGCCTCCATAACATTTCCTGTTCCTATACAAGTCTTGTCCTACAGATGTGCCTCACACCTCCATACCATCACCTGGTCCTATACAAGTCTTGTCCTACAGATGTGCCTCGTGCCTCCATACCATCTCCTGTTACTATACAAGTCTTGTCCTACAGATGTGCCTCACACCTCCATACCATCTCCTGTTCCTATACAAGTCTTGTCCTACAGATGTGCCTCGCACCTCCATACCACCTCCTCTTCCTATACAAGTCTTGTCTTACAGCTGTGCCTCGCGCCTCCATACCCTCTCCTGTTCCTATACAAGTCTTGTCTTATAGCTGTGCCTCACGCCTCCATACCCTCTCCTGTTCCTAGTAGGCGGATAGCACCTGCTCTCTCATGAACGCTGGTTTGTCACTTCGAAATGTACAAAATAGATCAAATGAACACACCTGTGGCCCTGCTGGTCCAATAGGGCCCACGTCTCCTGTTAGTCCTTGAGGTCCCTGAAAGGAAGGAAGGACATTTCAGTACCTGTGTCACACAATCACCGGAATGTAGAATTATAAGTAGTAAATGGTAACTCTAATGTAATGCTGAGAGGATATTTACTAAGCAGTGTTTGTGGCCTCGGATGGCCTGACTGTATTATGCTGCAACGCAGTGTTCTGCAGCCCAATGGAGAACAGGCTTATTAGACAGTGCATTTAATATAACAGTCACTCACTGGTTCTCCCGTATCCCCTTGGTCTCCCTTCTCCCCCTGGTCTCCGGGCAGTCCCTGGAATATGTAAAAGGAAAGTGTCACACAAATCACTTTGAAGAATAAAAAATAAAAAACACAGAACAAAATACAACATAAGAGTAAACACCCCACAATAATGTTTTGGTCACAGATCGGAGAAATCCAGTGAATCCCTGCAGATCCCTGTCCCTCTGGATAGCGGACACTGAGGAAGGCGCTTCCACAGCACTAGGAATCCTCTGTGATTGGCTGGTTAGGAATGGTCCACCCAATGTGATTGGTGATTTCTTTGCTGCTCGGCATTAACTACATGTATTATGCTATAATGGGCACACTTGGGGAATTAGAATTTTTGTATCTACTAAAGTATCGGTTTTACTGTTGTCCGATAGTGATTTCATTTGTTACATGAAATATAAATAGCTATAATCTATATTCCCTACCACATGTACACACACACACAGACATTCTAGGGTTAATTATTTGGGAGCCAATTAGCCTACCAGTATATTTTTGGATTGTGGGAGGAAACCGGAGTACCCGGAGGAAACCCACGGAAGTACGGGGAGAATATACAAACTGCACAGTTAGGGCCATGACCTCAGCGCTGTGAGGCAGTAATGGTAACCAGTACACCGTCCATGCTGCCCCACTTTTGAGTTGCAGTGTATGCCAGATAAACAATGCTGGACATACCAGCATGGGAAGCCGTCCTTGCATTAACAACCGTACACACACATACATTATTGCAATATGTTAAATGAAGATAACGAGGCAAAATTCAATCAAACGGAATTATGAAGGTTGCTCCTTGGTCCCTGGCAGCACGTTGCATAAAATCCTATATGTTACCTGCAAACTGGGGACTTCTGGGTGCCTGGGAGCTTATTCTGGTCACTCCTGCTTGGGCTGCCTGTGTTTAATTTGCCCAAGTACTTGAACTTCCCATTCATTCAAATGAAAAAGGGGAGGGACTTTGACAACTGTAAAAGGCCTGGTCAAACAGAAGGGAGAATCTCATGCAGGCCACTAAAGTCATCAGGATTCCCAATTGCTCATTTGATAACTGATAAGTTAGCATTAGGGTCGACAGTGTCTAGGTCAATAGTCAAAAGGTTTTTCACTTTTTTGTCCCGAATGTCAACATAGTCGACATGGATAGCATATGGGTGCAGCGCGTCCCCTCGCATGTCTCGCTGATCTCGTCACGCTTCGGCCACAGTGTCTCACTGCGCTCGGCACACTATTCCATTCTCTCTCCACGCCCTAACGGATGGTCGGGCATGAAATACCGCCTGTCGGCACATGTCGGCTCAAAAAAAAAAGTGAAAACCCCCATGTCAACCTTTTGACTGTCGACCAAAGACACTGTCAAACTAATACTTTTGTCAACTATCCAACCAAATTGACCTTAAGCATGTCGGCCAATCTGAAGTGTTGATCTAAACTAAACTGTCGACCTTTAGTGTGTTGACCCAACAATGCTTGTCGACCTTTAGTGTGTCGACCCAATAATGCTTGTGCATAGTCACATTTACACACTTATGTGACCGGGAACAATAACCACAAGAATTTGTGTTTCTATTTTGTATCTTGGTTTGTACTTTTTTTTTTTACACTGAAAAATACTAATAATCTATTTAATACTTTAAATAATTATTTGATAGTATCACTTTGCATTCCTAGAAAGTATTTGTATCGGATAAAAACAAAAAAATCTTTATATAATACAATTTTATTTTATTTTTTTACATAAAATCGGCAATATTTCTGGACTGCTTTGAAGGTTACAGCACGTCATTGCTCCAATCCCACATTCCTGAATCTTTCCATCAACTCGTGTGGTCAAGCTGATCCAGGCAACAATATTATAAAAAATAATAACATAAAAATATCACACAAACGACTGAATAGAACAGTTTTACGCTTTCTATCGGATATAACATTGCTATAAAATACCTATATTGTAGTTTGGGCAATTACTCTGTGGACGTGAACAACAGAGTAGCCTTGATGGTGAATGAGTACAATTCCAAGGCTACAGTAGATAGATCGGTGTGTTTTCAAATGTCTGTATACAATTCATTGGGAAGAGCTAGGAAGAAAGTTCTGATCGCCATCTAGTGGTGAGAAGGTGGAGTTGCAGTACACCAGCCTTTTACTGTACAGTCTAGTGGCCTGGAGACCTAACACTTACCCAGCACCAGCTGTTGTGCTTATGTTATATATATTATGGCACAGCTCATGCCGTATTTGTTTCCTATCTTTTATCCATCTGCTTTACAGCACAACAAACCTATAAACAATACAAGCAACGTATCTTTAAGAATGTGTTGCGTCGAGTATATATCCGCTGGCTCGTTCTCCTATTAGGTGGATTTATTATCTCTCCAGTCTTTGTAAACAAGGAAGCCGCCACCAGCTTAGCGATACATGAAGACGGTCTGATGGGCGGTTAGGAGGAGAATACAGAACAGGCGCCCACTCAGGCTTGGCCTAATTAAACTGTTTGTTTACCTTTCCTCTCCCTGCCTCATTTAATGCTGCCAGGATTATCTTATTCACAGACCAATGCATCGCATTAAGGATGACATATCGGTTACCATAAACACGGGCGCCCAGGATGTCGCTGCCACAGATAATTGCGGCCTTCACGTCACCTTGTACTTTCCATGCATGTAACTAGAACGTCAGCTGCTAGGATACCATACGGGAGAGTAGCCTCCGTTACTTACTGGAATTCCAGGCTCTCCGACTACGGTCTCTGTCTGAAAGAAAAAAAGATTTGTCAAGTCTAGCAGTCTTTATATACAGTATGCAATTATGATGCCGACACAGCAATGCTGGCGACAGTATTCCGACGCGATTGTAACGCTGCTTAAATCATTCTAACCGTGCCGGTATTATAACTGCTTCTGCCTATCATTTTAGAGAACATACTTAATAGACTGCACCTCAAAGCTGATTGGTTGCTATTGGCAACTTCTACACTCTTTTTACTGCTTGATGCATCTCCCCACACCCCCTTGATACTTTATATCGCACCAACTTAGCCGAAATCACTGTGCCCCCCCATCCTGGTTCTACTGCAGGGTAATTCGTCATTTCATGGAGATACATAAATCCATGTGGGTCTGTAACTTACTTTTCCCGCCGTCCCCGGTAATCCAGGCGGTCCGACGGAACCCTGAGTAGCAAAACAAAGGTTTCAATAAATTATTAATTCACATTCAGACAAAACAACACACGTCCCCATACAACATGGCCGCGCTCACTCCAAACGGCCCCTCTCAGAGTTTCCTCACGCACGGCTCTGTTGTGTTTTGCGGATCACTATACAGTACCAATGACAATTGTACATCTAGATTTTTCAGTCACAAAAAAAACAATTAAAAGAAATAAAACAAGAAGAACCATAAGCGCAGTAGTTATAACCTACAGTATACTGAAGCTGGTAAAGGCTATGGGGAAAATGTATCCAGAGGTGTAGTTAGGTGGTACGTTTCAGCACCCCCCCTGAGTCCTTTTTCCCTATTATGGTATTGCCCCTTACACATTATGCCAGACAAACCGTAATGCCCGTTACACATTATGCCACTTAATCCGTAATGTGCAGGTTAGGTGGCGAGTATATGCAGCCTAGCGAACAGGTCTAAATCAGCCTTTAGCTCCACTTTATCTCTCTCCTAGGCTTAGTACATCTCCCCATAATCCGGTTCTGATTTTTTTGAAAATAAAATCTTATTTTGAATCTAATTTAGGGCAGGGGTGGCCAAACCTGTCCTCAAGATCTACCAACAGTTCATGTGCTTCAGGCCACCTGTGGATCTATAGTAGGAATGAATGCAGCAGGTTTGAAAATGTGACACCTGTGCACCAGCTGGGGATATTGGGAAACGTGACAGTTAGTAATGACTACACCTGTGCACCAGCTAGGAGGTCTGGGAAATGTGAGTTAGTAATGACTGCACCTGTGCACCAGCTAGGGATATTGGGAAACGTGACAGTTATTAATGACTACACCTGTGCACCAGCTAGGGAGTCTGGGAAATGTGACAGGTAGTAATGACTGCACCTGAGCCCCAGCTAGGGGGTCTGGGAAATGTGACCGTTTGTAATGACTGCACCTGAGCCCCAGCTAGGGGGTCTGGTAAATGTGACCGTTTGTAATGACTGCACCTGTGCCCCAGCTAGGGGGTCTGGGAAATGTGACCGTTTGTAATGACTGCACCTGTGCACCAGCTAGATGGTCTGGGAAATGTGACAGGTAGTAATGAATACACCTGTGCACCAGCTAGGTGATCTGGGAAATATAACAGTTATTAATGACTACACCTGTGCACCACTAGGTGGTCTGGGAAATGTGACAGGTAGTAATGAATGCACCTGTGCACCAGCTAGGGGGTCTGGGAAATGTGACAGTTAGCATTGACTGCACCTGTCGCACCAGCTAGGAGGTCTGGGAAATGTGACAGGTAGTAATGACTACAGCTGTGCACCAGCTAGGTGGTCAGGGAAATGTGACAGTAATGACTACACCTGTGCACCAGCTAGGGGTCTGGGAAATGTGACAGTTAGTAATGACTACACCTGTGCAACAGCTCGGGAGTCTGGTAAATGTGACAGTTAGTAATGACTACACCTGTGCACCAGCTAGGGGTCTGGGAAATGTGACAGTTAGTAATGACTACACCTGTGCAACAGCTCGGGAGTCTGGTAAATGTGACAGTTAGTAATGACTACACCTGTTCACCAGCTAGGTGGTCTGGGACATGTGGCAGTTAGTAATGACTACAGCTGTGCACCAGCTCGGGAGTCTGGTAAATGTGACAGTTAGTAATGACTACACCTGTGCACCAGCTAGGTGGTCTGGGACATGTGGCAGTTAGTAATGACTACACCTGTGCAGCTAGGTAATTTGGAAAACGTGGACGGTTGGTAGATCTTAAGTACTGGTTTGGCCAGCCTAATTTAGGGCAGAACACTCCTATGCTGGAGAAGCCCCCATGATCCACCTTATACTCTGGCAGCTTAGATAAGCACAGAGCAGTGGCCTATGGGTAGTTCTGTGAAGACTATGATCACATGTGTGTTATCTGTTATACAGTAACATGCTATAGTTCTTAGTACATACCGCGTCACCTTTATCGCCTTTCAGTCCGGATGGTCCAATCGCTCCCTTCTCTCCCTTTAAAAAAATCAAACATCACATTTATATACATCGGTCTCTACAGAACACAAACTGTGAACATATTATACAAGGACACTGTGTAGTGAGTGACCTTCATTCATGGCTGTGCAGTGAGTTACTGTGTAGTAATGAATAGAAACATCATTTTAAAAATTCAATAATTGTATTTTGTAGCATATTTTTAAATTAATTCAGGAATCTGATCCATGCAGTACGCCGGATAATGATCACCAGATACACAGTCTGCGGTGTGACCGCTACATGCCGGATAATAATCACCAGATACAGTCTGTGGTGTGACCACTACATGCTGGATAATGATCACCAGATACAGTCTGTGGTGTGACTACTACATGCCGGATAATGATTACCAGATACAGTCTGCGGTGTGACCGTTACATGCCGGATAATTATCACCAGATACAGTCTGCGGTGTGACCGCTACATGCCGGATAATAATCACCAGATACACAGTCTGCGGTGTGACAGCTACATGCCGGATAATGATCACCAGATACACAGTCTGCGGTGTGACCACTACATGCCGGATAATCATCAAAAGATACACAGTCTGCGGTGTGACCGCTACATGCCGGATAATGATCACCAGATACACAGTCTGCGGTGTGACAGCTACATGCCGGATTATGATCACCAGATAAACAGTCTGCGGTGTGACCGCTACATGCCGGATAATTATCACCAGATACAGTCTGCGGTGTGACCGCTACATGCCGGATAATGATCACCAGATACAGTCTGCGGTGTGACTGCTACATGCCGGATAGTGATCACCAGATACACAGTCTGCGGTGTGACCGCTACATGCCGGATAATTATCACCAGATACAGTCTGCGGTGTGACCGCTACATGCCGGATAATTATCACCAGATACAGTCTGCGGTGTGACCGCTACATGCCGGATAATGATCACCAGATACACAGTCTGCGGTGTGACCGCTACATGCCGGATAATGATCACCATATACACAGTCTGCGATGTGACCGCTACATGTCGGATAATGATCACCAGATACACAGTCTGCGGTGTGACCGCTACATGCCGGATAATGATCACCATATACACAGTCTGCGGTGTGACTGCTACATGCCGGATAATGATCACCTGATACACAGTCTGCGGTGTGACCGCTACATGTCGGATAATGATCACCAGATACACAGTCTGCGGTGTGACCGCTACATGCCGGATAATGATCACCATATACACAGTCTGCGATGTGACCGCTACATGCCGGATAATGATCACCAGATACAGTCTGCGGTGTGACTGCTACATGCCGGATAATGATCACCTGATACACAGTCTGCGGTGTGACTGCTACATGCCGGATAATGATCACCTGATACACAGTCTGCGGTGTGACTGCTACATGCCGGATAATGATCACCAGATACACAGTCTGCGATGTGACCGCTACATGCCGGATAATGATCACCAGATACAGTCTGCGGTGTGACTGCTACATGCCGGATAATGATCACCAGATACACAGTCTGCGATGTGACCGCTACATGCCGGATAATGATCACCAGATACAGTCTGCGGTGTGACTGCTACATGCCGGATTATGATCACCTGATACACAGTCTGCGTTGTGACTGCTACATGCCGGATAATGATCACCAGATACACAGTCTGCGGTGTGACCGCTACATGCTGTATAATGATCACCAGATACACAGTCTGTGGTGCATACCTCCCAACTGTCACGATTCCGTCGGGACAGTCCCGATTTTCGGGTCCTGTCCCGACGTCCCACCCGCGGCAGGCATTGTCCCGCTGCGGGGGGGTGGCAGTTGGGAGACCCCCCAATGTAGTAGAATAGACGCTGTGCGCATGCGCACAGCGTCTATTCTCGTATGAAAATGAGGTCGCGGCTAATTAGCATAAGCCGCGCCCTCATGAAAAGTTGGGAGGTATGGTGGTGTGACTGGTACATGCTGGATAATGATCACCAGATACACAGTCTGTGGTGTGACTGCTACATGCCTGATAATGATCACCAGATACACAGTCTGCGGTGTGACCGCTACATGCCGGATAATGATCACCTGATACACAGTCTGCGTTGTGACTGCTACATGCCAGATAATGATCACCAGATACACAGTCTGCGGTGTGACCGCTACATGCTGTATAATGATCACCAGATACACAGTCTGTGGTGTGACTGGTACATGCTGGATAATGATCACCAGATACACAGTCTGTGGTGTGACTGCTACATGCCGGATAATGATCACCAGATACACAGTCTGTGGTGTGACTGCTACATGCCTGATAATGATCACCAGATACACAGTCTGCGGTGTGACCGCTACATGCCGGATTATGATCACCTGATACACAGTCTGCGTTGTGACTGCTACATGCCAGATAATGATCACCAGATACACAGTCTGCGGTGTGACCGCTACATGCTGTATAATGATCACCAGATACACAGTCTGTGGTGTGACTGGTACATGCTGGATAATGATCACCAGATACACAGTCTGCGGTGTGACTGCTACATGCCGGATAATGATCACCAGATACACAGTCAGCATTGTGACTGCTACATGCCGGATAATGATCACCAGATACACAGTCTGGGGTGTCACCGCTACATGCCGGATAATGATCACCAGATACACAGTCTGCGGTGTGACTGCTACATGCCGGACAATGATCACCAGATACACAGTCAGCATTGTGACCGCTACATGCCGGATAATGATCACCAGATACAGTCTGCGGTGTGACCGCTACATGCTGATAATGATCACCAGATACACAGTCTGCGGTGTGACCGCTACATGCCGGGTAATGATCACCAGATACACAGTCTGCGATGTGACCGCTACATGCCGGATAATGATCACCAGATACACAGTCTGCGGTGTGACCGCTACATGCCGGATAATGATCACCTGATACACAGTCTGAGGTGTGACTGCTACATGCCGGATAATGATCACCAGATACACAGTCTGCGGTGTGACCGCTACATGCTGGATAATGATCACCAGATACACAGTCTGCGGTGTGACCGCTACATGCCGGATAATGATCACCAGATACACAGTCTGCGGTGTGACCGCTACATGCCGGATAATGATCACCAGATACACAGTCTGCGGTGTGACCGCTACATGCCGGATAATCATCACCAGATACACAGTCTGTGGTGTGATCGCTACATGCCGGATAATGATCACCAGATACAGTCTGCGGTGTGACCGCTACATGCCGGATAATGATCACCAGATACAGTCTGCGGTGTGACTGCTACATGCCGGATAATGATCACCAGATACAGTCTGCGGTGTGACCGCTACATGCCGGATAATGATCACCAGATACACAGTCTGCGGTGTGACAGCTACATGCCGGATAATGATCACCAGATACACAGTCTGCGGTGTGACCGCTACATTCCTGGATAATGATCACCAGATACACAGTCTGTGGTGTGATCGCTACATGCCGGGTAATGATCACCAGATACAGTCTGCGGTGTGACCGCTACATGCCGGATAATGATCACCAGATACAGTCTGCGGTGTGACTGCTACATGCCGGATAATGATCACCAGATACAGTCTGCGGTGTGACCGCTACATGCCGGATAATGATCACCAGATACACAGTCTGCGGTGTGACAGCTACATGCCGGATAATGATCACCAGATACACAGTCTGCGGTGTGACCGCTACATTCCTGGATAATGATCACCAGATACACAGTCTGCGGTGTGACCGCTACATGCCGGATAATGATCACCAGATACACAGTCTGCGGTGTGACAGCTACATGCCGGATAATGATCACCAGATACACAGTCTGCGGTGTGACCGCTACATTCCTGGATAATGATCACCAGATACACAGTCTGCGGTGTGACAGCTACATGCCGGATAATGATCACCAGATACACAGTCTGCGGTGTGACTGCTACATTCCTGGATAACGATCACCAGATACACAGTCTGTGGTGTGACCGCTACATGCCGGATAATGATCACCAGATACACAGTCTGCGGTGTGACCGCTACATGCCGGATAATGATCACCATATACACAGTCTGCGGTGTGACCGCTACATGCTGTATAATGATCACCAGATACACAGTCTGTGGTGTGACCGTTACATGCCGGATAATGATCACCAGATACACAGTCTGCGATGTGACCGCTAGATGCTGGATAATGATCACCAGATACACAGTCTGCGGTGTGACCGCTACATGCTGTATAATGATCACCAGATACACAGTCTGCGGTGTGACCGCTACATGCTGTATAATGATCACCAGATACACAGTCTGCGGTGTGACCGCTACATGCCGGATAATGATCACCAGATACACAGTCTGCGGTGTGACCGCTACATGCCGGATAATGATCACCAGATACACAGTCTGCGGTGTGACCGCTACATGCTGATAATGATCACCAGATACACAGTCTGCGGTGTGACCGCTACATGCTGGATAATGATCACCAGATACACAGTCTGCGGTGTGACCGCTACATGCCGGATAATGATCACCAGATACACAGTCTGCGGTGTGACCGCTACATGCCGGATAATGATCACCAGATACACAGTCTGCGGTGTGACCGCTACATGCCGGATAATCATCACCAGATACACAGTCTGTGGTGTGATCGCTACATGCCGGATAATGATCACCAGATACAGTCTGCGGTGTGACCGCTACATGCCGGATAATGATCACCAGATACAGTCTGCGGTGTGACTGCTACATGCCGGATAATGATCACCAGATACAGTCTGCGGTGTGACCGCTACATGCCGGATAATGATCACCAGATACACAGTCTGCGGTGTGACAGCTACATGCCGGATAATGATCACCAGATACACAGTCTGCGGTGTGACCGCTACATTCCTGGATAATGATCACCAGATACACAGTCTGGGGTGTGACCGCTACATGCCGGATAATGATCACCAGATACACAGTCTGCGGTGTGACCGCTACATGCCGGATAATGATCACCAGATACACAGTCTGCGGTGTGACCGCTACATGCCGGATAATCATCACCAGATACACAGTCTGTGGTGTGATCGCTACATGCCGGATAATGATCACCAGATACAGTCTGCGGTGTGACCGCTACATACCAGATAATGATCACCAGATACAGTCTGCGCTGTGACCGCTACATGCCGGATAATGATCACCTGATACACAGTCTGCGGTGTGACTGC
Source organism: Crinia signifera (assembly GCF_055691185.1). Classification (NCBI taxonomy): domain Eukaryota; kingdom Metazoa; phylum Chordata; class Amphibia; order Anura; family Myobatrachidae; genus Crinia; species Crinia signifera. The sequence goes on from NC_139221.1 coordinate 322,195,673, forward strand.
TACATGCCGGATAATGATCACCAGATACACAGTCTGCGATGTGACCGCTACATGCCGGATAATGATCACCAGATACACAGTCTGCGATGTGACCGCTAGATGCTGGATAATGATCACCAGATACACAGTCTGCGGTGTGACCGCTAGATGCTGGATAATGATCACCATATACACAGTCTGCGGTGTGCCCGCTACATGCTGTATAATGATCACCAGATACACAGTCTGCGGTGTGACTGCTACATGCCGGATAATGATCACCAGATACACAGTCTACGGTGTGACCGCTACATGCCGGATAATGATCTCCAGATACACAGTCTGCAGTGTGACAGCTACATGCCGGATAATGACCACCAGATACACAGTCTGCGGTGTGACCGCTACATGCCGTATAATGTTCTCCAGATATATAGTCTGCGGTGTGACTGCTACATGCCGGATAATGATCACCTGATACACAGTCTGCGGTGTGACCGCTGCATGCCGGTTAATGATCACCAGATACACAGTCTGCGGTGTGACTGGTAGATGCTGGATAATGACCACCAGATACACAGTCTGCGGTGTGACCGCTACATGCCGTATAATGTTCTCCAGATATATAGTCTGCGGTGTGACTGCTACATGCCGGATAATGATCACCTGATACACAGTCTGCGTTGTGACTGCTACATGCCGGATAATGATCACCAGATACACAGTCTGCGGTGTGACCGCTACATGCCGGATAATGATCACCAGATACACAGTCTGCGGTGTGACTGCTACATGCCGGATAATGATCACCAGATACACAGTCTGCGGTGTGACCGCTACATGCCGGATAATGATCACCTGATACACAGTCTGCGATGTGACCGCTACATGCCGGATAATGATCACCAGATACACAGTCTGCGATGTGACCGCTACATGCCGGATAATGATCACCAGATACACAGTCTGCGGTGTGACTGCTACATGCCGGATAATGATCACCAGATACACAGCCTGCGGTGTGACCGCTACATGCCGGATAATGATCACCTGATACACAGTCTGCGGTGTGACCGCTACATACCAGATAATGATCACCAGATACACAGTCTGTGGTGTGACTGCTACATGCCGGATAATGATCACCTGATACAGTCTGCGGTGTGACCGTTACATGCCGGATAATGATCACCAGATACACAGTCTGCGATGTGACCGCTACATGCCGGATAATGACCACCAGATACACAGTCTGCGGTGTGACAGCTACATGCCGGATAATGATAACCAGATACGTAGTCTGCGATGTGACCGCTAGATGCTGGATAATGATCACCATATACACAGTCTGCGGTGTGACAGCTACATGCCGGATAATGATAACCAGATACACAGTCTGCGATGTGACCGCTAGATGCTGGATAATGATCACCATATACACAGTCTGCGGTGTGACCGCTACATGCTGGATAATGATCACCAGATACACAGTCTGTGGTGTGACCGCTGCATGCCAGATAATGATCACCAGATACACAGTCTGCGATGTGACCGCTACATGCCAGATAATGATCACCAGATACACAGTCTGTGGTGTGACTGCTACATGCCGGATAATGATCACCAGATACACAGTCTGCGGTGTGACCGCTACATGCCGGATAATGATCACCTGATACACAGTCTGCGGTGTGACCGCTACATGCCGGATAATGATCACCTGATACACAGTCTGCGGTCAATGATCACCAGATACACAGTCTGCGGTGTGACCGTTACATGCCGGATAATGATCACCAGATACACAGTCTGCGATGTGACCGCTAGATGCTGGATAATGATCACCATATACACAGTCTGCGGTGTGACCGCTACATGCTGATAATGATCACCAGATACACAGTCTGCGGTGTGACCGCTACATGCCAGATAATGATCACCAGATACACAGTCTGCGGTGTGACCGTAACATGCCGGATAATTGTAACAAAGAGAACCTCTCCCATTACCTTACTGCCTTTCTCTCCTCTCCGTCCGTCTCCTCCAGACAATCCTGGGGGCCCAACTTCACCCTAAAAGAAAATGTAATTGGTTAGAGACCTCATACAGTAATTTATCATTTATAAAGGAATTCCAGTAGTATATATAAATAACACGACGACCTTTCGTTCCAGCCAGTATTATACATTTATCGGGGGACACTGATTTACTTTTTCAATGTAAAAATACCAGGCTTGATATAGTGCAGGTTTGTACGCAGCTAATATACAGATATATGCTAATGCTGCAATGTACTGAGATGCCAACTCTCAGCTTCACCCTCACAGAGGGACAAGTCATGTGCACGTAACGCTGATTCTTATAGGTTCATGCTGTCGGTAACGGGCAACGAGCTGACTATGGGGTAGTGCGGGAATCGCTGGGACCAAGACTGGCAGACAGGGTGATAATAACTGCAGCTGGCCAGTGGCCACATTCCTGGCTGTTGCTGCTGAACTTGGAGGCTTCTTTCTGACAAGTCAGCCTGGTTAGGGAAGTTTAATATTGGCTTTTTTTTGCAGGGGGACAATTTTTTCTTCTCTGTGTGGAGCAAATTGGTTTACTCTGTGAGGACAGTTTGTATTACTTCTGTGTGGGGGCAATGTGTAGTACTCCTGTGTGGGGGCAATATGTATTACTCCTGTGAGATTCCGATTTTTCCTGTGTGGGGCAATGTGTTTTACTCTGTGAGGACAGTGTGTGTTACTTCTGTGTGGGGGCAATGTGTATTACTCCTGTGTGTAGGCAATGTGTGAGATTCAGATTTTTCCTGTGTGGGGCAATGTGTAGTACTCCTGTGTGGGGGAAATATGCATTACTCCTGTGAGTTTCCGATTTTTCCTGTGTGGGGGCAATATGTATTACTCCTGTGTGGGGGCAATATGTATTACTCATGTGAGATTCCGATTTTTACTGTGTGGGGAAATGTGTTTTAATCTGTGAGGACAGTGTGTATTACTTCTGTGTGGGGGCAATGTGTATTACTCCTGTGTGTGGGCAATATGTGAGATTCAGATTTTTCCTGTGAGTTTGAGTTTTTTCTTGTGTGGGGCAATGTGTTAATTACTGTGGGGTACAAAGTGTGATTTCCTAAAAAATCCCTAAATACTGTACGGCAAGGCCATTTTTGTTACAACACTTTTTGGGCAGGAGCCCACCAATGTCCCACCCAGGTAAATCACAAAAAGAATTTCAGCTTTCAAAGTAGACCTCCGCCAGCCTGGCCCGTCCTGCTCTCTGGGAAGCAGTAATAATATTATGGCTAGCTGGAATGTACAGTAGCATCCTAATTTCATTGTTATTTATTCATTATTCATGTCAAATCCATTGTTCAGTCTCAGTATATGACATCTATATGTGTAACTTTTTACTTTGAACAAACAAAAAGATATGTCCAGGCGCTAATTAATTGCAATAGTTAACCAATAATGTAATATATCAATAAATCAAGCAGCAAAAATAGGACCCTCCTGTATGCTTGTGAACATACATGTTATATACTGGCCTGTACAGTATATAACAAACTGACACAGAATTAGGAGAGTTTTGCGCTATTATTAAAAACCTGGATATCAGAATACACCACATAAACTATCATTTTATACTTCACCTTCTCTCCAGCTGGACCGGACAGGCCTTGTTCTCCAGGTTGTCCCTGTTAAAAGGATTTCACACAGCATGAGCAAAATACTGTATATTGAAATAGCGCATAGAACGTATAATAATTATAATACAATTACAATAAGAATCTAATCAGAAACAAAATAAACAGGACAAAAGCAGAATGATGTCTGCTGCCCTCTGCTGTTTGATAGCATTATTGCAGTCAGATAAAAGCAGGGAAAGAAGCCTAGCTCAAACCGAGTGTGAATCATTAGGTTCGACCACTGAAGGTGGTTGACCTAGGTCAGGGGTGGCCAAACCGGTCCTCGAAATCTACCAACGGTCCACGTTTTCCACATCACCTAGCTGGTGCACAGCTGTAGTCATTACTAACTGTCACATTTTCAAACATGCTGCATTCATTCCTACTATAGATCCACAGGCTGCCTGAGAAACATGAACTGTTGGTAGATCTTGAGGACAGGTTTGGCCAGCCAGCCTTTTGAAAATATTTTTCAAAATTCTCCTGCCGCTGCCCGACACTGTTTTGCCCCTGCACATAGGTGTGTGCAAGCGGTGCTTTACCGATCCAATATATTTTATGTGCAGTGGGTTCAATCTGTAGGATCTGACCCGATGCACGAGGTCCGGGGCTGCGCAACGGGTCGGGAGGAATGTCATACACATCAGATTTGGGCAGATTTCTCAGCCGATCGGTCGGAATCGTGTGAAATCAGCCCAAATCTTACTAGTCTATGGAGGTCTTTACAATATCACTTATCACAGTTGAACCCAGGAAAAAAGTTACACTGGTAAAATCGGACGGCTGTAGACTTCAAGGGATCCGTGAGGCTCTTATCCATGAAGTGAAAATAATGACATCTTTGTGACTAACATTAGCTGATCGCAGTCCTCGACAGGGTTGCAGCCCTTTCCCCCTATCTGGGCACACCTCTCTGGTGGCTGGCCACACCTCTCTGGTGGCTGGCCACGCCCATTCAACCAATAATCGGCTCCTACGATTGTGTTCTCTTGGTGAGCCAATCATTACCCAGTCCACCCCAGCAGTCAGTAGTGGGAGGAGGAGCTATCAGGGACTACAATCAGGTTTGCTGCATCGGTTTAAAGTTGAGGAACTGGTAGAATCCCCGTTACCGCTCTTGGTGTAATTATATGAGAACAGTAATAATAGGAACTAAGAAAATATGTGTAGAAACTTTTACATTTAATGGAAAAGATTAAATTTGCCATTGTCAGTATCCGAGGAACAAGGTTGTAAAATTGCAGCAATAGGTGTAGCCGTGACATGTAGCCATATGCACAGACTTGTGAGCAGAACTTCACTAAAGTCTACTCAAGCTCTAGACATAAAGTTCCATCTGTCTGTGCTTCCCAAGAGGCCACCATGCAGTGAGATGAGAAGTAAAATCCCAAATCTGAGAGCCAGTAATGGGCAACCGTCACCTACACACCGTGCAAGCAGCCAATATGAATTCACCTACTCAAGAAGTGCCTTAAAAATGTCACATACAGTATGTCTCAAGGCAATTGTACACCACAAAATGGCTGCCACCACCACTGTGTGAGAGGGGTTGGTGCTAGTTATCAAGGCCCAAGACTGTCTGGGAAGCCATAAAGGCAGAGCACGGAATTGGTTTTAAGAGTGGGTGCGGTCAAATCTGCATAACTGGCCACTCCTCTCCCAGACCCGCGAGAAGACTCCGTGTGCAAGCAGTAGCGTAACAGACCATTCAGGTTACCATGGGAACTAGGGATGGTTGTCCATTTACTATGGAAACATTCTGAGAGCCAATAGGAATAATACTAACTAGTCAGTCAGTTATACTGTAAGTGCTTGTTAGTGAATAAATCCCATCTACCATATACTCTATACAAACACAATTACCCTTGGACCAGTTAGCCCAGGAATTCCATCCAACCCTCGGTCTCCTTGTTCACCCTGCGATTAGGGAGAGATATAAGAATTATTATTAGCAGCGAATACATCACAATTTTAAAAGTATGCAAATATTTTTCAGTATCACATAGCAGGCTAAAACAAAATCAATCTGTGCTACTCAATTTCTTATAAACAATTAGGCTGAAGCGTAATTGCTAACAAAATTATATATATGTAAAAGCAATGCAAATAAAAAGGCGCTGTGCCATAGTCATTACTATCTTCTGGTCATGTGTCTGATTTTCAAGGGAGAGGGTGTATACCAAAAAGAGGCGCACAGTAATTTAATAAGGAGGAAATTTTGACAGGTAGGGGGAAATTTACTAATATGGAAAACCTAAAAATTTGTGTTTGTATTCTTACTACGACTGCATACGGCTGTTTCAGCCATATGCAAAGTCATTTTCCAGAGGGGAATTGACAAAGCAGTCATATACAACTGCTTTGTAACCCTCCAATGTCGTAGTAATTTGTATTAACGACCGTATAAACGGCCGCTAATACGAATAAGTGTAGTCAGTCTGCACGGATCAGTCAGATCCGTGCCGGCTGCAATGTGTAAAAAAAATTGATAAATAAATAAAAAAAACAGTGTAGGGTCCCCCCCACAGCTGTAACCAGCACCAGGCTGAAAGAGCCGGGGCCCGTAATAAAAAATCAGGAAACCCGGCAAGTAGGGGTTCCCCGATTTTTTACAACCAGCCCCAGGCTCCAGGTCCGGGGCTGGTTCCCAAAATACGATGATTAGGGGTCCCCCGTATTTTAAGAACCAGCCCCAGGCCAAACCAGCCAGCAGGGTAATGTCACAGCCGGGGGACACTTATTATATAAGTTCCTGCGGCAAAACATCACCCTACCGATCAGTCAGCCTGGCCAGGGGCCCAGGGGGAGTGGGGACCCCCCCAATAAAGGGATCCCCCCCTCCAGGACTTACCTGACCAGGCTGAAGCCTGGTGCTGTCCCCGGTGGCCCTGGAGCAGTGGCCACCGGGCTGATTGAGTGTAAAAAAATAGAATAAAAAACGATTGTTTTTAACTGTGGAACTATGAGTCCCAGCAAGCCTCCCCCGCAGGCTGGGACTTGGAGAACCACAAGTCCCAGCCTGCGGGGCATTAAAGGGCCCGCTGGGACTTGTAGTTCCACAGTAAAAAAAATTGTGAAATAAACACACACTGACATACAATAAAAATAAAACTTTAATACATTCAAAGCCCATACATACTGATACCTATCTTGAGCCCGTAGGTAGGTCCCTGGGTCTTGGTCCGGTGCCTTGTCCTGGTCCGGATCCATGTCGGCATTCGGCTCCATGCCGATGTCCATGTCGGCGGCATCTGTGGGCGTCCATCCGGGTCTGAAGAAATCCATGGGGGACCTGTGGAAGGAAATCCAACTCACCCAGGTCCTCCTGTGAAGATCTGAAGTCTTGATCCGCCGTAGTCCTGGTCTTCTGTCACCTTCTGTGACATGCCGGCGTCTCCAGCAGCTCCCCGCATCGGACTGTGAGAGGCGCAGAGATCTTTCATCTTCCACGCCTCTCCATAGAATGATTCTATTGGCCGCTAGGCGGCCAATCAGGAGCCGACTTTCTCAATTCTTTTGAATGGTGATTCCTGTCGTATTCTAACGATGGTGTATGCATTCGTATTTGTAAATACAAATTTGAATGTCCTATCACTATGAAAACAAATATTTGTATTTTTGGCATAGTAAATGCCAAAAATACGAATACACCCCAAAAAATTGTATTTTCTAGGAAAATATGAACTTTTTCTACGAATTCATATTAGTAAATTTCCCTCTTAGAGACGGAGCAGGTCTCAATGAAGCTGCTCCTGGCGATAGAATCATAATTTGCTGCCCCGTGCAAGGCGTCAAAAAGGGACACACACACACGAGATGTGTGCATGCTCCGTTCTTTCAGAGCCCTCCGCCGCCGGTCCCCTGCACCTCCCCGCAGCCCCCACCAGCTGTCCCCACTCCTCTGAAGCGGAGATGGGCAGGAAAGCTACTCCCCGCTGCCTTGCTGAGGGGGACGCGCAAGCCTGTGAGGCACAAGCATGTGAGATGCTTGCGCGTCCCAGACAGATGGCGCTCCTGTCCCGGTGCTCCATCTGTAGATGATGCTCCATCTGAAGTGGTTACTGCAAGAGCTGTCTCTTAACTTGGTGTTATAGTGCATGAGTCATAAGACACAATGACATCACTTGTCTTTATTAATAGCCATTACTCATTAGCCACAATAACCTCACATGCCTGAGCCATCAGGTTTAAAAGTCAGACCGATTATACTGCAGGTGCATAGTGTTTACTTTGCTCTATAATAGGGCTGTAACTGTGTTACTGGATTGTCACATTGCTGTATGTCTGAAAAGAACTTAGCCCAGGGAATGGATACCTTATCATAGTGACGGCTGTTGATCTTCTGTCCCCTACATCCTGTTATTTTCAAGAAAACCTACTCTAATTTGGAATGAATGTATGGACTAACCTCCTTGCTTACATCCACTAGCACCTACCAACTTGCAGTCATTTGCCATTAGAAATAACTCATTATAGGCTTCTGCTAGAAGTACAGCATTTTTTTTAAACAGTTTTGTTTTTGTTTGGGCAATGAATAACCTGGCAATCTTTTGTCCTCGAACCTCACAGGCCTTTATATGTATGTGCTCCTGCACATCAAACTTAAACCTGGACTGAAAAATTCACCACATGGGTCAAAAGTTTTAACCGACAGAATAAAATTTTGCAGTTTCTCGGAATACATTGAGGGCTTTGCAGTGTGCACTTTTCTTAAAGACCGATTTGCTTGTATTTTATTTGACATTTTAAGAAATTGTGACTGACAGTAGGACGAGAAAAAAGAAAACTTTCAAATAATTTCAAACCAGTTTAAGGAGTCAGCTTTTAATGAAAATAAAGCATTTGTGTAATCATACTTCATTCGGTAAGTGCACGACTACTTCCCCGAACAGTTTCAGCAACTAAGACGCTGGACGTTTTTGGTTAAGAATTCATTTGGTATATCTATCACCATGCATAAAATTACCTTTGAGCCTGGTTTTCCATCCTGCCCATCTGTTCCTTCCTTTCCAGGTGCTCCCTAGATGTACATATATTAAATAGAAAAGCGGAAAAGAATGTTATACAATTAAAATAGCAATAAAACAAAAATAAACTAAAACAAAGCTCTACGCTGCCAACAGCCAGCAATTAATGAGAGGCTAACCCAGCATGCCTGAAATTACTCAGTAATAGTATTCATGATAAGTTACAGTTGCAGTTTTTTTGTAAAAAAAATTTAAATAACTTTTAAAGCGTCCGAAAAGGGGGCGGGCGTATGCAAATGAGGGCATGGCTTATGCTAATTAGCCACAACCTCATTTTCATACGAGAATAGACGCTGTGCGCATGCGCACAGCGTCTATTCTACTAGATTGGGGGGGTCTCCCAACTGCCAACCCCCGCAGAGGGACAATGCCTGCCGCGGGTGGGACAGCGGGACAGGACCCGAAAATCGGGACTGTCCCGCTGTAATCGTGACAGTTGGGAGGTATGCCACCGATAAACATTCTCTACGGCTGCGCAAAACGAAAACTGGTTTCATTCTGCTTAATGAGTTGTGGCAGTTCTCAAACTCCATACTTCAATAGGAATGAGACCGTTCAACCCATTTACAAAATAAATCTTTCCCGCTGGTACAGTTTCTGGAAGGGAGATGCACCCAAACCCATTATGAAGGGCATTTCTAGCCAATAGGCTTCACCACCTCATTGAATATGACACGATACATGTGAAGAAGGAGCAGTGCATCTTTGTGATCCCCCTGAGAGAGGGCAGCTCACAGTTTCGGGAGTCAATGAAACTCCCCACAAATTTGGGAGCAGGCAAATATAATGCAATGTGCACACAGTGATTTACAAATCAAGATGCACAAGGGTATCAAAGATAGATAGGTGGTGCAGAGTGTCTTCTTTAACCTTGTGAAAAATGACCTGCTCCAGGTTGAATGCAGTGTGCCATCTAGTGGTAAAGTGTTGCATTACATTAGGTAAAGTATTTGTCAAAACAAAGTTAAATGAATCAAGACCATAGACCAGTGATGGCTAACCTTGACACTCCAGCTGTTGTTGAACTACACATCCCAGCATTCCCTGCATCAGTTTTAGTATGGCCAAATAGTAAAACTGTAGCAGGGATTGCTGGGATGTGTAGGTTAACAACAGCTGGAGTGTCAAGGTTAGCCATCACTGCCATAGACAGTGCATGTTTTCCAGGTCTCCTCACAGAATCACAAGTGAAATAATTAGCTCCACCTGTGGAACTTTTATAATGTGTCAGTGAGTAATGAGTGCACCTGTACACCTGCGGGGTGACCTGGAAAACGTGAACTGTGCGAGGACCGAGTTTGAGAACCACTGGCCTATAGTATAAGTTATCAGTCTGTAACAAGAAAAACACATCTGTATAGTACTTACAGGGGGTCCAATCTTCCCCGGCTTTCCAGGAAATCCAATTTCACCAGGCAACCCCTACAGAAAGATCAACATAAATCTATTATATTGTATTGCAGATAACATCATTGCAGAATATTTAGCTACTTTAGCTGCTGCTATAGGAAAGACCTTAATAAAAAACAGGTCATTAAATGTTTATGTCGATTTCAGAAATTTTAGATGCTATGTGGAAGTACAGATTCACTTAATACCACACATGTACCATCAAGAAGAGAAGAGGTGCACTCTGCACCTGTCTCCTTTAAGTGACAGCAGCATCCTGCCAGTGGGTGGTCCCCAGCATCCCCGCGAGCAGTCACTCTTTTGAGTGACAGCGCGCCCTTCCAGTCAGGAGACAGCGTGCCTAGTCAGTGTTACCGCATGCTCCACAGAGAGGTGCCCCACGCTGCACTAGTGAATAGAGTGGCAGGAGTTCCATCAGCGCACCCGCAGTGTGAGGAGAGACAGGACGGCACTAGGGATGGACAGCATTGCCTTTTCCATTGATGGTTTCCATCGATGGCCAAAGGGCAACTGGCCATCGATAGTGTATATCTATGCAATTTATGACCGTCAATATTTTTACATATTGATGGTCATCCATTTTCTGTGATTGATTGGCCTGTGGGCCAATCAAAATATGGAGGAGGGGCTTCACTGGTGTCAGCGGTGGAGCTAAGCTCTGTGTCTTGACCCCTTGGGGGAAAAAAAGCAAAACTAAACTAGTTTGACATCGATGGTGGGGAACCATCTGGTTCTCTAATCATCGATGGTCATCCCTAGATTGTGCTATTACAGTAAGCGCATCCTGTGCCCCGGCAGCTTCAACCTGGTGGGGGGAGAGCTGTCAATCACCACCGCTGATCTGCCTGCATATCGCACCACAGCGCTACCCCGCTGTTTAACCCTAACAGACCACACCTTCAAGACAGCTATTAGCCTTCACTGTGCAGACTTCAAGCCTGCTTCAAACAGACCTCAATACCCTCCAGCATCCACTGCAGCTACAAGGATATGATATGTACAGGTTCCATACACCTGTACCATACACCTTAGTACACCTGCGGCTATATATATCTGCTTTACTGCATATCTGCAAGTTAACCCTTTGACACCTGTTAACTCTGTGACCATTACTGACATAAACCACAATCCCTGGTTAAGCTTCCAAAAACGTGTCTCGTCTAACACCACAAGCACTGCTATATACTCTGCCAACAAAGAAAAGTATCCACACAGGTATATTGTCCTGCCCACATGTACATGGAATAATCTATTGTATGTTGGTCAGCAGTCGGTGCCAGCTGTAATGTATATGTACATCTGGGGAGCCCAGAGATGGCTCATTATAAACCCTGCCCACGTGAAACACTGACGCGCACTTCGCAGTAAGCTCAAGGCCTTGAGAAAGCTTACTGCGAAACACGCATTAGCTGAGGTGTATATTACATCACCGTCAGAGTAACATACTAGCGTCAGCTATATTGCATTAGCGTGGCATACTAGCATCAGCTATATTGCATTAGAAACGCCACAGATGTTCACTGACACAGGAAAAGCGTCCCACTACCCCAGCTGTCTGTGATCTCATGGGGACACTGTACCCAGCCATGATTTTTGCATTCCCTCACTGCCAACAAGGTGATAGAAGTGGCCAGGACGCTGCCCGCATCTAGTCTCTCTGTACCGCATTTTTGAGTACTATATATTTGCATATCTTTTCCTGACAGCACAGACTTACAGTTAGGGACACGGTTCCCCACATTAGTAAAAATCATACTGTTTATTATCGCAAATCAGCAATTGTACCTTTTGACTTATTGTAACATTGTGCAGTGTGGAACATATGTGACTGTACCACTGCCTTTGCATTGGCTCTATTTAAAAACGCACCACTCATTCTTCTAAGTAAATTTAAAAAGACTATAAGACACCGGAACCCTGCCACGTCAGGATAGTCACATTTATTCTTTCACGTCTTTATATGTTATTTGTGTGTTTTATATTCTCGCAGTTTTTATAGAATATATCAATAAAAGTTATATTTTATTACTCTCTCCTAGTGCACCACCCATAGACATTTATTTTCTATCCTAAAATTAGATTTATTTCATTGTCTAGTTGTAGCACACCTCATTATAATATTGAATTAAACATTATTCCCACAAGGAGGTAATCCTTACAGTTATTATCTTACTTCCAGTGCGATCGACAACTTCCTTTTTCTTATTATTGAATACAGTTACCCCATGCGGTGCAGAGAATCTCATCGCTTATAGTAACAATTGTGGTAAGCCAAATTCTTTGCTGGAGTTATTGATTATATATTAAATATATAACATGACCACAATTCATACTGTTATGGTCTGAAATGTAATCAATCAGGGTAACCCTAACATTAACCCTAATGGAAAATGTCAGAACTCTGTCAATGTATACATTTTGTTGGTATTGACATTAACGATAATGACATTTTCACATGATCTATGTTGACTGACTACTGTCCAAATTGTATCTGTACAACGTAGCATTCTGCTATCACTCAGACATGCAGATACTGGAAAAAGCATTGGGTTATAACAGGGCTGGGCAATTGCGGCCCTCCAGATGTTGATGAACTACACATACCAGCATGCCTTGCATCAGTTTCAGCATGGCCACATAGCAAAACTAATGCAAAGTATCCTGGGATGTGTAGTTCATCAACATCTGGAGGGCCACAATTGCCCAGGCCTGGGTTATAATGTTCTCCAATGAATGTTTTTCTGATGCTTCTGGCTTTTGGACTGGGGGGATGACAGGGGTCACTAGTGTTTTCAATGTATTCTGTGATAATACTTCTGTGTGTGTGCCATCAAAATTAAATCTGCACTTGCACCATTATACAAGGAGTGAAGACTCATGAGTGACACTGATTACACTTGCTATGTATTGGGGGGCAGGGCCGCCAACAGGGGGGTGCCCTGGGTACAGCTGTCCCGGGCCCCAGCCTCTGGAGGGGCCTGGGCAGCTGCCCACAGCCCTCCTACCCCCGCACCCAACGTTTCTCACCCGGCAGCGAGCCCTACCTCCCCCCGCGCACCCGCACCCAGCGTCCCTCACCCGGCGGCCAGGCACGCACAATAACACAGTGCCTAGGACACAGAGAGGCTCGGCGCTCTGCAGGCTGCACTGTGCAGTGTGCGCTCGGACCGTTGAGACTGAAGGAGCGAGGAGGATGCGGCTGCAACATGATGGTAAGTAATGGGGAGGCATGGTGCTGGCAGGCGGGGGTGGGCGTGGGGGGGGGGAGTCGGAGGTATGGCGCTGTGCCGCTGGGGGCCCGGACTGTAGGTCAGTCCCGGGCCCCAGCATTTCTAGTGGCGGCCTTGATTGGAGGGACCACCTGAGTAAATTACCCCTACTCGGCACCAGAGTGCCCAGGACCACACCATCTATATATTTAATGTATTTGCATACAAAATGCTACATTAAACTGTTTTCCAGGAAAACATTTCCATTTCCTAGCATTTCCAGGAAAACACTGTAACATAGAATTTCTTATGTAGATACAACAGTAGTCGCACACAGAGTTATTTTACTCAGCAAGGTCTGCTTCTGCATCTTATGTGCATCGTATATAGTGTTGTGTATAAGGTGCAATTTATAGTAAAAAGTTGCACAAAAAGACGCCTGGTGCTACAGATTCATACCAGAGAATGGCGTGACTAGAAAATCTGTTCAACATCCAAGGAGGCTAGATGAATAAATAAAATACAATAAAATAAAGAAACCATGCAATAATAAAAGTTTTATATTTTTATATTCTTTTTTATTATTTAATTCTTTCTTTAAGTAGCTTTTTATACTTATTATTATTTCGATTATTACATGGGGAAAAAAAAAAAAGAATTGTTTCGACAGCTCTCCCATTATCAGAGAGTAAATGTGCTCAGTGCCGTACTGTCTGTATTGTCAGAGTGGTCAGTTTGCACCGGCGTGTAACAGCCCCGCCCTCTACAATCAGATGAGGACATGTCACTTCTGGTGGAAATACAGATCTTTATAAAGCTGTTTGACAATTTCCAATGCGATATACATTTTGGTAACATCTCATCAGTCCATCTCCATATCACAATCTACACATGTCCTCATTTCATATAGGGGGTTATTCTGGTTGATTTGCTAAGATGCGAACAAACGGAGCTGAATAAGGTCCATAGTCCGTACTGATATATGAATCTAGAACACATACCTGAAGGCCGGTCTCTCCAGGGGGTCCAGCAACTCCCACCGGTCCAGGAGGCCCCTGAAAGAAATGCAGACAATGTAAATACTGTATAGGAAAGGGCTGAGGCAGAATGTTGTCGCCCACATAGCAACATTTTGAAGGGGCCCCTGTCCCAATGCTTCTAGAGAGACCCCAATCCACAGCAGTTCATATCATTACACCCCAGGCGGAACTACTGGTGACACTGCTCTGGCTTCACTGTGACTGGCAGTGACTTCCAATTGGAAGTCTGACCTGCCAGTAACTCAAGGCATTCCCATTGGGAGGCGTTCCCTCTCTCCGGAACGCCTCTGTATGCGCAGCTGCGGGGCAGCCCCAAAACTATACCGCAAATGATACCGTGCATTCGCCGGGTCCGGGACTCGGAAGATGCCTTTCCGGGGACTGCTGCAAAAGAATAGGGGCTGGGGCCAGTGCATGTACAGTGTGTAAGAAGCTACTGCGCATGCGCTGGCCCCATGCCGGGAAATGACAGCGCATCGTGGCAGCCGCCCTTCTCCGCAGAGGTAAAAGCAACCGCTGGTCCCCTGTATAATACTAATGTGTGCCCTATGTACAGCGCTGCCCCTGGTAGTACCCGGACACCTCCTCTGCTTCCCTACATCCCAGCTGTATTGTGTACTGAGCATTGTGCTGCTGTTACCTGTGCTGTTGTAGTGTCTCAGTCACTGTAATGTTCTGTGTCCCCTGTATTGTACTGATGTGTGCCCTATGTACAGCGCAGCCCCTGGTAGTACACAGACACCTCCTCTGCTTCCCTACATCCCAGCTGTATTGTGTACTGAGCATTGTGCTGCTGTTACCTGTGCTGTTGTAGTGTCTCATGTGTGCCCTATGTACAGTGCTGCCCCTGGTAGTACACAGACACCTCCTCTGCTCCCTACATCCCAGCTGTATTGTGTACTGAGCATTGTGCTGCTGTTACCTGTGCTGTTGTAGTGTCTCAGTTACTGTAATATTCTGTGTCCCCTGTATTGTACTAATGTGTGCCCTATGTACGGTGCTGCCCCTGGTAGTACACAGACACCTCCTCTGCTTCCCTACATCCCAGCTGTATTGTGTACTGCGCATTGTGCTGCTGTTACCTGTGCTGTTGTAGTGTCTCAGTCACTGCAATGTTCTGTGTCCCCTGTATTGTACTAATGTGTGCCCTATGTACAGCGCTGCCCTTGGTAGTACACGGACACCTCCTCTGCTTCCCTACATCCCAGTTGTATTGTGTACTGAGCATTGTGCTGCTGTTACCTGTGCTGTTGTAGTGTCTCAGTCACTGTAATGTTCTGTGTCCCTGTATTGTAGTAATGTGTGCTCTATGTACAGCGCTGCCCCTGGTAGTACACGGACACCTCCTCTGCTTCCCCACATCCCAGCTGTATTGTGTACTGAGCATTGTGCTGCTGTTATCTGTGCTGTTGTAGTGTCTCAGTCACTGTAATGTTCTGTGTCCCCTGTATTGTACTAATGTGTGCCCTCTGTACAGCGCTGCCCCTGGTAGTACACAGACACCTCCTCTGCTTCCCTACATCCCAGCTGTATTGTGTACTGAGCATTGTGCTGCTGTTACCTGTGCTGTTGTACTGTCTCAGTCACTGTAATGTCCTGTGTCCCCTGTATTGTACTAATGTGTGCCCTATGTACAGCGCTGCACCTGATAGTACAAGGACACCTCCTCTGCTTCCCTACGTCCCAGCTGTAGTGTGAACTGAGAACTGTGCTGCTGTTACCTGTGCTGTTGTAGTGTCACGGTCACTGTAATGTTCTGTGTCCCCTGTATTGTACTAATGTGTGCCCTATGTACGGCACTGCCCCTGGTAGTACACATACACCTCCTCTGCTTCCCTACATCCCAGCTGTATTGTGTACTGAGCATTGTGCTGCTGTTACCTGTGCTGTTGTAGTGTCTCAGTCACTGTAATGTTCTGTGTCCCCTGCATTGTACTAATGTGTGCCCTATGTACGGTGCTGCCCCTGGTAGTACACAGACACCTCCTCTGCTTCCCTACATCCCAGCTGTATTGTGTACTGCGCATTGTGCTGCTGTTACCTGTGCTGTTGTAGTGTCTCAGTCACTGCAATGTTCTGTGTCCCCTGTATTGTACTAATGTGTGCCCTATGTACAGCGCTGCCCTTGGTAGTACACGGACACCTCCTCTGCTTCCCTACATCCCAGTTGTATTGTGTACTGAGCATTGTGCTGCTGTTACCTGTGCTGTTGTAGTGTCTCAGTCACTGTAATGTTCTGTGTCCCCTGCATTGTACTAATGTGTGCCCTATGTACGGTGCTGCCCCTGGTAGTACACAGACACCTCCTCTGCTTCCCTACATCCCAGCTGTATTGTGTACTGAGCATTGTGCTGCTGTTACCTGTGCTGTTGTTGTAGTGTCTCAGTCACTGTAATGTTCTGTGTCCCCTGTATTGTACTAATGTGTGCCCTATGTACGGTGCTGCCCCTGGTAGTACACAGACACCTCCTCTGCTTCCCTACATCCCAGCTGTATTGTGTACTGCGCATTGTGCTGCTGTTACCTGTGCTGTTGTAGTGTCTCAGTCACTGTAATGTTCTGTGTCCCCTGTATTGTACTAATGTGTGTCCTATGTATGGCGCTGCCCCTGATAGTACACGGACACCTCCTCTGCTTCCCTACATCCCAGCTGTATTGTGTACTGAGCATTGTGCTGCTGTTACCTGTGCTGTTGTAGTGTCTCAGTCACTGCAATGTTCTGTGTCCCCTGTATTGTACTAATGTGTGCCCTATGTACAGCGCTGCCCTTGGTAGTACACGGACACCTCCTCTGCTTCCCTACATCCCAGTTGTATTGTGTACTGAGCATTGTGCTGCTGTTACCTGTGCTGTTGTAGTGTCTCAGTCACTGTAATGTTCTGTGTCCCTGTATTCTAGTAATGTGTGCCCTATGTACGGGGCTGCCCCTGGTAGTACACAGACACCTCCTCTGCTTCCCTACATCCCAGCTGAACTGTGTACTGAGCATTGTGCTGCTGTTACCTGTGCTGTTGTAGTGTCTCAGTCACTGTAATGTTCTGTGTCCCCTGTATTGTAGTAATGTGTGCTCTGTGTACTGCGCTGCCAAGTTCTTGTGGTGCCTTATAAATAAAATGCAATAATAATAATAATAATTTCAGTTTTCTTTCCCATCTCACCTCTGGCCCCGGAGCACCGTCCACTGCAGGGAACCCGCCTTCTTCTTTTACACCCTGTGAAGGAAGTAAGAGAGTGTTAGTGACATTTTAATGCATATAGAACATAATTACTAATTGTGATGCCCTAAACACTTACAGGTTGCCACACGTAATGCCCCTTTATGTGCAAATCGCTGATGTTTTTGAACTGCGCTCAAGTTTAAGTAAGTAAAAAGTTGCACAGCACGGGCGCCCCACTGTGTGTGCATACAGAGGCGCAATCCCAAATGAGACACAGACTGGGAGTTGGCAATTCAGAATCACGGAGGTGGCCAGTGTTGTATGGTGTCACAGAAGCGGGTGTGAACTCAGGCGCTGCAGGAGACGCTGCAGAGGAGGGGGTTCAAAATTCAAATAGGGGAGCCACACCAACTGCCACCAACTGCCATTCCAAGCTTACTCACTGACAGTTGGTGTTGCTCCCCTTTTTGAATTTTGATCTGTGCTGCAGCCCCTCCCCTGGATCCGCCACTGGTCAGATGCTAGTTTCAGTGATGCACATAATGGTACCTTGTGACATCATAAGCACTTTCCAATATCTTATCATTATCCGGCGACTCAGATATTTAATAAGAATTCCATTAAAGTGTGAACAGGAAGAAATGTCCTTACAGCGCCCCCAGTCTCCAGACGTGTGCAGATGGGACGACACTGAAATCCGCGCCTTTTACTTTGTGCTAAAAGTCCTCATTAGGAGTGCTGCAATCTATCCTCTAATGAAATCATTACCAGAATGCCAAACGGCAGATGAAATCTGGATGGAGCGGTGCACGCCCCATTACCAGCCGAGTTCTGTCTCCACGAAAACATCATTATACGCAGAGGAAACTTGTAAGACGGGAAAAGTGTTAAATAGCAACTTCCCAGCCCGGCGCAAGGTCTCAGTTTCCACTCAAATAACTGCGCGGAGAAGAACGTGTCTTATCTACTGGGTTATAATACGTTCCGCCCACAATCACAATGCTTCACTGATAAATTATACTTTATCTTTATAACCGCCATTATATCACTTTTCTTGATAGGGGCCCCCACAAGTTTGTTGTCCGGGGCCCCCACAGACCTTAATCTGGCCCTGGCTGGTGTCACCTGGGCCCCGGCATCACAGAACCACTACTGCTGCAAGCAATCATCTCCTCACCTACATCAATGTATTATCCACCACTTCCATTCCTTTAGAAAGGGTCTGGTGCCCTCAGCACCGCGCTCATGTGTTATGGCACTGAGGGGTGCAGCCCGTATTTATTAACCTTACATATGGGAGAACGATGCACTCCTAACTCACTTTTCAAACCCAGTTTGTATCTTGACAGTTAGGAGCTTTGTCCACTTTATCATATCTCCAGGCTTTATACATTTGCCCCAAGGTTACATCTTACAAGCGTTATGATAACACACTATGGAAAACATCGGATAACACTGAAAAATATATATCACCTCTTATGAACCTACCTAATATAAAATCACCACATAATAGTCTCACCTGCTCTCCCTTGGCTCCAGGAGGTCCGGCGCTGCCTGTGGGGCCCTCCGGTCCCTATAAGGGGGGATATTTGCATTATTTAAGGTCATATTTATACATTTTCACAACTCGGGGATCCACCCTTAAGACCACTTGATGTGTCAGTTACAGTATATACAGGTTGTGCTATTATAATGGCCAAATATATAGCAATACATTAAATAAAACATCATTTTTGCTTCATTTTTGGACATTTGTTGCACCAGCCCATGCACTCATGAAGGGCAGCGGGATAGAAAACAACTGAACCCAGAACAGAGATGTATGAATTAGAGTTTTGATTCATAAAATACAATATTATTCCATAAAATATCATGTACAGTATTTAATGAAATGTACCATAGTGTAATAGAGTGTCATAACTACATTCACCAGCAGATGTCAGCGTAAGATTTAGTTGTCTATAGAATCCGTTTAAGGCAGGGGTTCCCGAACTTTTTTGAATCACGGCACCCCGTAGCATCAGAATTATTTTGCGGCACCCCTAGGCTAAAGGTTTCTCATTGAGAAAGTTGGAAACAAATATTAAGTTAAATAAATTGTGTTTATATCTCATCCTTAGGATCAGTTATGTGGTAATTGACAGGATTCCCTTCTGTTTGTCAACAATTTGACTATTATATTGGACATAAATAACTTGAATTGGTCCTGGGCCACCATCCCAGGGCACCCCTGCAAGTCCTCCAAGGCACCCCAGGGTGCCACGGCACACAGTTTGGGAACCACTGGTTTAAGGAATAAACTACACAGGAAGGGTGACCTGTAAATAGGGTGCGATTTTTTGGTAAACTACGCATGCATGTAGAAGTACTAGTAGAATTAGTAGTAGTGTTTTGCCGTGGCTGGAAACTTAAAATCGCATCCAGATGTTTTCTCATAGAAAACATAAAAATCGCAAATGTAATAGGGTGCAATTTTTCAAACAGCACCCTAAACATTACCAAAAATAGGGGGGGGGGGGGATAATAGATGACAGTCCAGGCTGGTGAGTTTGACAGAATTATGCACAGATCAGTGAGATCAGTCAGATCAGTCAGATCAGTCAGATCTGTGCTTGGTTCTGTACAAAAAAAGTGTCTAAAAGAAAAATAATAATAATAAAGAATAAACCATTTACATTCCTATAATGCTCAGTTCCTTATGCAGAAGTTGATTAGTGACTTACGACTGGTCCAGGTGGTCCTGCAAAACCTTGTGGCCCCCGAGGCCCCGGAATCCCCTGAGAAAACATGAAAGGGGAATTATAGAAAGAATATTACACTTACTGTAATAACCAAAGAAAAAAACGAACTGGAGGTTCTCAGATGAAGGGGGAGGGGGGGGGGGGGGGTGTCTCCAAACAGGTCTGAAGATTTTTGTCTGTGGGTGCAGAGGCAGAACTACTATCGGTGCAGTGGGCCCCTGAGGACTAAAGGGGCCCACTGCTGTCCATGTCAACCTCTTCCTCACCCACTGTTTCTCCCTGTCATCCTCTGCCTCCGTCTGACTCCCCCTGTCGCACTCTGCCTCCCCCGGTTTCTCCCGGTCACCCTGCCACCTCCTGCCTCTCCCTGCCACACATTTTCTGCCACTGTACAGTGGAAGATAGACAGTAAATAGAGACAGTCAATTGTGACCGGATCAAAAGGTCAATGTGCGAATAGTCGACACAGAAAAGGTGGATAATTTTCATGATTTTTAGGGTTACGGTGAGTGTTATGCACTTGAGGGTGGGTTACGGTTATCTTGTGGAAGGGGCTGGTTAGGGCTACGACCCAGAGGAAGAGTTAGGGATATCTTGTGGAATGGGCTGGTTAGGGCTACGACCCAGAGGAAGAGTTAGGGATATCTTGTGGAATGGGCTGGTTAGGGCTACGCCCCAGAGGAAGAGTTAGGGTTATCTTGTGGAAGGGGCTGGTTAGGGCTACGCCCCAGAGGAAGAGTTAGGGTTATCTTGTGGAAGGGGCTGGTTAGGGCTACGCCCCAGAGGAAGAGTTAGGGTTATCTTGTGGAAGGGGCTGGTTAGGGCTACGCCCCAGAGGAAGAGTTAGGGTTATCTTGTGGAAGGGTCTGGTTAGGGTCACACTAGGGGGAGGATCAGGGTTAGGCACTAGGGGGAGGATCAGGGTTAGGCACTAGGGGGAGGGTTAGGAACCAGAGGGAGGGTTAGAGTTAGGCATTAGGGGGAGGGTTGGTGTTAGGAATTAGGGGGAGGTTAGGGTTAGGCACTAGGGGGAGGGTTGGTGTTAGGAATTAGGGGGAGGTTAGGGTTTGGCACTAGGGGGAGAGTTGGTGTTAGGAACTAGGGGGAGGTTAGGGTTAGGCACTAGGGGGAGGGTTGGTGTTAGGAACTAGGGGGAGGTTAGGGTTAGGCACTAGGGGGAGGGTTGGTGTTAGGAACTAAAGGGAGGTTAGGGTTAGGCACTAGGGGGAGGGTTAGGGTTATCTTGTGGAAGGGGATGGTTTTGACTGTCGACATTTTGGCCATGTCAACCTTTTGACTGTTGACCAATAGTTGTCGACCTTTTGACTGTCGACGTAGACACTATAGATCTTGCATACCATACACAAGATTATAGTATACTGTATCTATTTCCACACCGGCGTAAGTAATAATAATATTATTGGCAATATGGAAAGCATCACCTAAAGCTGGACATACTGTACATTACAACGGCCGGCATACGGTGGAGATCGCATGAGGGTCAGATGATCGATCATATGTGCTATAAAACACATACAATCTGCCTATGACCGCAGTGGAGCGACCTCTCAACTCGCAGGACCCTTTAACCCTTTTAATAAGAAACAATCTACAAAAGGAAACATAATAGTGATATCGCACCTGTTCTCCTTTCAGTCCTTCCAGCTGGATCTAGGACATAAACAGACATTACCCACAATGCTGGATCGGTATTCATTTACTTATTTATTGCATGTAAAAGTAAAAAAAAAAAAAAAAAACACTACAATATCTGCAGAAACGTCAAATAAAAGTAAACTTACAGCAGTGCCAGGTAATCCGGGTGTCCCTATTTCTCCCTTCTCGCCCTACGTGGAGGAAGCACAGCGGGTCATTCAGAGAATAGATCACGTTTACAGTCACTGTACCTAATATCACACATACACTAGGAAGAATTTATATTTAGCCATATAAGACTCTCCTTACTTAGCACAATTTTAATAGCATATACAGTATTTGATGGTCTTGTAGGCCGCACATGGTGTGTGTATGTATGTATGTATGTGTGTGTGTGTGTGTGTGTGTCGTCAGGGATATAGCCAGAACTTTCTGGGCCCCATAACAACATTTTGAAGGTGTCTTGGCCTCAGTGCTTTTAAAGAGACGCCTTTCTCTACAGAAGTTGTTCATTTTATATCCCATAGTAGAGCCCTAAATAATTTTATACCACATAATAAAGCTCTAATTCATTTTATACCCCATAGTAGTGCCCTAATTCATTTTATACCCCATAGTAGTGCCCTAATACATTTTATACCCCATAGTAGTGCCCTAATTCATTTTATACCCCATAGTAGTGCCCTAATTCATTTTATACCCCATAGTAGTGCCCTAATTCATTCCCTATAGTAGAACCTTTGTTCATGTTTTATCCCATAGTTGTTCCCTACTTCATTTTATAACACATTGTAGTGCCCTTATTCATTTTATACTATAAAGTAGTTTCCTAGTTCCCTTTATGCCTCATAATAGTTCCCTAATTCCTTTTTAAACCTCATAGTAGTGCCCGGATTACTTGTATGCACCATAGCAGTGCTCTATTTCACTTTAATTGTATGACCGATAGTAGTGTCATTTCACACCTCATAGTAGTGCTGTCATTTATTTTATATTCGGTAGAAGTGCCACAGTTCATCTTATGCCCCATAGCAGTGCCCTAGTACACAGTATGCCAGTTCACATTCTGCCACACCGTAGTGCATCAGTTCATATTACTGTATATGGATGCAGGTGAACCAGGCCCCTAAAGCCTCTGGCCCCCATACCAATGGCACTATCTGCACCCACTAAAGATATTCCCAGGATATATGGCTCTCATGCCAATGTAGTGCACTTTGAATGTGATCATTGAACTAATATCTACAGCACAGAAGAGATCCTGAGAATGGCATTAAGCAGACAGGAGCAATTAATCAGTCTGAAATAATAGGGGTGCCGTGAAGCCACCAGGGAAGTAAACTGACTTATTTAGCTTTTGTTTGTCCCGAGATTCCCTACAAAAACAAGCTACGATTGTGAGCTCTGGTGTAACAGGAAATAATAATTACAATTATAATAATTATTATTAATGTATATACAGCAGCGCTCTTGCTCCAATAGGACTCAAGTTGCTTAACAGACAGAATGAATGTAATACAGTACAGGAACAGTGAAGTACAGAAAAGATTTTCATAAGCTATACTTAAAGGAATTACTGAAATGCTCGGGTAAACAGGAAAGTCTTGAAAGTGAACACATTTGATCGGAAAAGTTGGGGTCACACTTACACTGTCGCCTTTAAGGCCTTTCAGACCTGGTAATCCGATGCTGCCTTTAAGACCCTGTTAGTGACAGAAATACAGAAGACATTTCATTATTCATTGATGTTTACTAAAGCTTCTGAAAATGAAAAGAGGTGCCATTGCCTGTAGCAACCAGTCTGAGTATGCCATGCTAATGAGGCTGTGACATTGGCGCCGGGGGCGGCCAGCTGACATCACCGGATGTCAGCTGCCCGCCCACTTCCTTCTGAATGTGCATGCATATGTAAGCATGCCTCAGACCACCCTTACATATGCGTGCATATTCCACATCATTCGATGGTCGTCGACCATCGAATGATGTGGGTGTTCCCCTGCAGGGTGCGAATGGATGTTTATGTAAAACATTAACTCGCTGCCAGTGCAAAAAATGCACCTTGCGCATATTGGGCCGGCGTGCCACCATTCGCCAGGCGGGATTAGGTTGACTCGCTAGGTTGCGAATACGCATCCGAGCGAATCAACCAGAGTAACCCAACAGTGCACCAAGATGGCAATTTGGTTGCTTACAGTACATGGGACGAGCAGAGAGACTCAGGCGCACCTAAGTAAGACCAGACCTGTTATTTATCAAGCGCTCAGAATAGATTCTGCTTAAGACGTCTGGATGCATTTTGTGCATTTATATTTTGCTGATCATTTGTCAGCCTAGACCTAGTTTGATTGATGTCCACTCTGGCATCTGCTTTTTGCTGTATAATTCCCCATTTGGTAATGTGTGAGCTCTTGTGTCTACTGCTCCGCATTACCACTGCACGACTAATGCTGCGCATAGACTTGTGAGATATTGCATGCAATCATTCGAGTCAACCACATCCGGCCGATAAATCGAATGATTGTATGCATTTTTAAGGGGACATTCAACGCGATGCGCGGGCACGCCGGTCAAATGTCGGGTCTCAAGATCTTATGTGCTGCACATAATATGTATTGAATCGCAGGAGCGATCGCATGTGGTTTTTAACCACATGCGATGCTCAAATGCAATCCGCAGGTGAGGGGGCGGAGGGAACGCTTTTTCATGGGCGTGGGGATAGGGAGAGAGGGCAGGAGGGATCGCTGGTGGCATGGGAGATGGCGGGCAGAGCGCGGCGTTATGTAGTGCAAGAAGTAGAGCTAGCATGTGGCGGGGGTCCGTCAGCGGTGGCAGCAGAAGTGTTTAAAACACTGGGCAGCCCTCTGATTAGCTTAGCTATCTCAGCCAATCAGAGGGCTGCCCAGTATTTAAACACTTCTGCGGCCACCGCTGACCTCCGCCACCTGCTAGCTCTACTGTGGCAGCAGAATTGTTTAAACACTGGGCAGCCCTCTGATTGGTTGAGCTATCTCAGCCAATCAGAGGGCTGCCCAGTGTTTAAACAATTCTGTCACCACCGCTGACTGACCCTCGCTGCCAGTTAGCGCTAGCACTTCTTGCGCTGCATAACACCGCCCTCTGTCCGCCCTCTTCCAGCACCCAATGTCATCTCAAGATGGCATGCGACATCGTGGTGCTGCAAAGGGGGCAATTTAGCATGCACTGCGATGTCGCATCAAATCCAATCCCACAAGTGTATGGGCAGCATTATTCCTGTATTCCCCATTAATGAACACATCTTACTGTAGTGCACAGGACCCGGGCAGAGCTGAGTATCACTGAGCGCATACACGGTAATGAATAGGAGACAGATGCAGCTCTGCAACAGAATACCATAATATTATACTGTAGATGTGAAGTGGGATTCTTTGTGGTCACTAACCTCTTTTCCTCCTGGACCTGGCTTTCCAGGGAAACCGTCTATACCTCTATCACCCTGCAAAATATAGATGAGATACCATGAGTGAGTTAAAGATTGAATGAAAACATGTAACAAATACAATATGTTCTAGGAATAAAAATTGCTATTTCACTGCAGAAAAAATGTGTATTTAATACTTATATATCAAGCATAAGTCTACTTCCTTCCACTATATAACTCTCAGTCTGTGGCTTCCTGCAGCCTCCATTCCCCTACTCACATCATGTCACTACCATCACTGACACATCACACAGGGATGCAGTTAATATCCCGGCGGTCGGGATCCCGGCGTTCAGAATCCCGACTGCCGAAATGCCGACACATTCTCCCTCCTGGGGTGTCCACGACACCCCTGGAGGGAGAATAAATTAGTGTGCCGAGCGTAGCGAGGCACCGGGCCCGCTGCGTGGCGAGCGCATCGAGCCCGCAAGGGGGGGGGGCGATCCACGTCCACCCCTTGTCGGCATTTCGGCTGTCGGGATTCCGGCGTCGGGATTCTGTACGCCGGGATCCCGACCGCCGGGATTCAATACTGAATCCATCACACATCTCCTGATATACTCTGCACTGCTGGATAGCCTGCTCCTCCCACTATATAACTCTCAGTCTGTGGGTTCCTGCTGCCTCCATTCCCCTCCACCCATCATGTCACTGTTCCTGTCACATGCAGCCCTGTCCTCACTGACACATCACTCATCTCCTGATATACTCTGTGCTGCTGGGGACCCTGCTCCTCCCACTATATAACTCTCAGTCTGTGGCTTCCTGCTGCCCCCATTCCCCTCCTCACATCATGTCACTGCTCCTGTCACATGCAGCCCTGTACTCACTGACACATCACTCATCTCCTGATATACTATGTGCTGCTGGGGACCCTGCAACTCCTAATATATAACTCTCAGTCTGTGGCTTCCACTACACGCTTGCTACAAGCAATACACCTGAATAACACGTCTTGATATTAGAATCTACCTGACCGTGATTTGGTTTCCACAGAATCCCTCATTTTCCACTTCTTAGAGTTTGAACACTGCTGATTGGCATTCTCAATTGCTTGGATATATCTTTATATCCCTTTTGATGTTTTATACAGTTCAATTACCTTTTCCCGCAGATCCCTTGACAATTCTTTTACTTTCCCCATGACTCAGAATCCAGACATGTCAGTGCAGCACTGGATGAAAGATGCAAGGGTCTTTCAAGAGACCAGAAACTCACTGACCTTTTACACACACACTGAATACAAGCAAACAGATCACAGGTGAGGATGGTTACCTTTAGTAGCCATTCAAACCCGTTTGTGTCAACTTGTGTGCATGTTATCAGGCCAAAATCTCCAGGGTATGTAAACTTTTGATCAGGGTCATTATGATTTAAAAAGAGTAAACACAGTTGTTTGACAATAAATGGCTTCACCCAACCACTAACCATGTTATCATTCATATTCTCTGACAATTGACCAGAAAATCACAAATTCTGCTAGGGTATGTAAACTTATGAGCACAACTGTATACGTGGACCCAGTGCATGATGGGAAAAGTAAAAAAAAAACAGAAGTGGTTCTAGCCACAACCATTGTATTTGGGTACCACCAGCAGAGTTCCCCACACAGTCCTGCCTTGTGGCTGTCACAGCAGCAATCCAGGAAGGAGTTAAAATTACAAGTGAGTTCCTCCTGCCAGGTAAAGTTACATAAAGTGACAAATGTAATATGTAGTGATGTCAAGGTTCCATTCTCAATGCTTCAGAGGCGAAAACTCATTTCAGACCCCGGTGACGTGTGATAGCAGAATAAAGGGAAATATATTACTGCTGGAAGCCGTATGCTATCAAGTAATACAGGGAGCCTTACACTTCTTCTCTGAGGTGTCCTACAAATCGTTGAGATGGTGATTGAGGCTGGGAGCCGGCTGCAGACACTTCCTGACATGTGAATTAGCGGAGGGAGCAGCGATCTCAGCCAATACTTAAGTTCCCTCGGAAACTCTTTGCCCAATGCCTTCAACTTGGACAGCAAAGTTTTGTAGAAGTGTATTTTCCTGCCGAGAGTTCCCATGAAATAAGTGGGAAAATGTATTTTAATTAGGGATGACCATTGACTATCGATGATTAAAAATCTTTGATGGTCTATGACCAATGTTGAATTCTTTTTCCATCGATAGGGGGAGAACCAAATGGTTTCTATCCGCAATGGGACACAAGCAACAATATTTTTTTCTTCCTAGGTGCTGGGACACGGTGCTTAGCTCCGCCCTTGACATGCCAACGAAGTCCCACCCCCGGTCTCTCATTGGCACACAGCCTAATCAATTATAAACCAGGGATGACCATCGTTGAGTGAAACCACCTCCAAAACCACCTCCAGGAATAAAACTCGCAGGGTGAGCGGACATCACTACAGCTATCCCCGCGGGTTTCCCAAAGTACATAAAAAAGAATTGTGGAAGGGCCACAATTATTAATACACAGACAACTTAAAAAGCTACAATTTGTTTAGATCTGAAATGAATACATTAAAAGGAAACAATTGTATGTAATACAGTACATGTATGTTGCTGCATACTGTATCACAGAACTTGTAGCCTTTCAGGAACTCGATGGTACAGTCACAGTTTCAGCATTTGTACCAGGAACCAGGGCCGGCGCCACCACGAGGCAGCATTAGGCATTTGGAGGGCGGCAGTTCGGAGCGCAGCCAGGTCCCCCCCCCCCGATGGAGTGAGCAGAGGTGAACAGCAACTTACAGAGCCCCGTCGGGTGCTGCCGTCCATCCAGGAGAGAGGGAGCCGCCCGCTGTACCGCCCAGCCGGAGTGAAGTGCTGCCCGCCACTAGTTAGTTATGTTACGCCACTGCATGAGGGAGCTAATGCTCTGTTCCTGGGCTTCCCAGGTAATGTAGGATTGCCAGCACCTGTGGTGAAACACCTTTCTTATCAATTACCTGGCTCCCCACAGGTGCTGGCAATCATACATTATCCATACCTCCCAGCATGCCCCTCTCCAGGAGGACACAATGCTCTGTTCCTGGGCTTCCCTGGTAATGTATGATTGCCAGCACCTGTGGTGACACCTTTCTTATCAGTTACCTAGCTCCCCACAGGTGATGGCAATCCTACATTATCCATACCTCCCAGCATGCCCCTCTCCAGGAGGACACAATGCTCTGTTCCTTGGCTTCCCTGGTAATGTATGATTGCCAGCACCTGTGGTGAAACACCTTTCTTATCAATTACCTGGCTCCCCACAGGTGCTGGCAATCATACATTATCCATCCCTTCCAGCATGCCCCTCTCCAGGGGGACACAATGCTCTGTTCCTGGGCTTCCCTGGTAATGTATGATTGCCAGCATCTGTGGTGACACCTTTCTTATCAGTTACCTAGCTCACCACAGGTGCTGGCAATCCTACATTATCCATACCTCCCAGCATGCCCCTCTCCAGGACGACACAATGCTCTGTTCCTGGGCTTCCCTGGTAATGTATGATTGCCAGCACCTGTGGTGACACCTTTCTTATCAGTTACCTAGCTCCCCACAGGTGCTGGCAATCCTACATTATCCATACCTCCCAGCATGCCCCTCTCCAGGGGGACACAATGCTCTGTTCCTGCGCTTCCCTGGTAATGTATGATTGCCAGCACCTGTGGTGACACCATACCTCCCAACATGACCCTCTCCAGGAGGGACACAATGCTCTGTTCTGAACTTTCCACTTAATGTATGATTACCATCACCTGTGGTAAAACACCTTACTTTTCAATTAACCAGTCCCACACAGGTGAAGGCAATCCATAAATTAAGAGGAAAGTCCAGGAACAGAGTATTGTGTCCCTCCTGGCATGGGTCATGTTGGGAGGTATGGGTGACACCTCTCTTATCAATTACCTAGCTCCCCACAGGTGCTGGCAATCCTACATTATCCACACCTCCCAGCATGCCCCTCTCCAGGGGGACACAATGCTCTGTTCCTGGGCTTCCCTGGTAATGTATGATTGCCAGCATCTGTGGTGACACCTTTCTTATCAGTTACCTAGCTCACCACAGGTGCTGGCAATCCTACATTATCCATACCTCCCAGCATGCCCCTCTATAGGAGGACACAATGCTCTGTTCCTGGGCTTCCCTGGTAATGTATGATTGACCAGCACCTGTGGTGACACCTTTCTTATCAGTTACCTAGCTCCCCACAGGTGCTGGCAATCATACATTATCCATACCTCCCAGCATGCCCCTCTCCAGGAGGACACAATGCTCTGTTCCTGGGCTTCCCTGGTAATGTATGATTGCCAGCACCTGTGGTGACACCTTTCTCCCCACAGGTGCTGGCAATCATACATTACCAGGGAAGTCCAGGAACAGAGCATATTCTCCCTCATGGAGAGGGTCAGGTAGGCAAGTGTGATCTATAGTAGCATACCTCTATGACCCTCTACAGGAGGGACACAATGCTCTGCTCTTGGACTTTTCTCATGGTTGCCTACCTGCCCCTCTCCTTCAGGGAGAAAATGCTCTGTTCCTGGACTGCCCTGGTATTGTATGATTGCCATCACCTGTGGGGATCTAGGTAATTGATAAGAAAGGTGTTTCACCACAGGTGATGGCAATCATACATTACCTTTGAAGCTCAGGAACAGGGCATTTTCTCCCTGAAGGAGAGGGTCAGGTAGGCAACCATGACTTTCCTATGTATGATTACCTTCATCTGTGTTGAACAGGTAAATTGCTAAGAAAGGTGCGTCAACACAGGTGATGGAAAGTGTAAATTAAGAGGCAAGTGCAGGAGCAGAGCAATGTGTCGCTCCTGGAGAGGGTCATGTTGAGAGGTATGTAGTAGGAATGAATGCAGCAGGTTTGAAAATGTGAGTTTGTAATGACTACAGCTGTGCACCAGCTAGGTGATCTGGGTAGTGTGACAGTTAGTAATGACTGCACCTGTGCACCAGCTAGGTGATCTGGGTAGTGTGACAATTAGTAATGACTGCACCTGTGCACCAGCTAGGTGGTCTGGGGAATATGACAGTTAGTAATGACTCCAGCTGTGCACCAACCAGGTGGTCTGGGGAATGTGACAGTTAGTAATGACTACACCTGTGCACCAGCTAGGTGATCTGGGTAATGTGACAGTTAGTAATGACTACACCTGTGCACCAGCTAGGTGGTCTGGGTAATGTGACAGTTAGTAATGACTACACCTGTGCACCAGCTAGGTGGTCTGGGGAATGTGACAGTTTGTAATGACTACACCTGTGCACCAGCTAGGAGGTCTGGGAGATGTGACAGTTAGTATTGACTGCACCTGTGCACCAGCTAGGAGGTCTGGGAAATGTGACAGTTTGTAATGACTACACCTGTTCACCAGCTAGGTGGTCTGGGGAATGTGACAGTTTGTAATGACTACACCTGTGCACCAGCTAGGTGGTCTGGGGAATGTGACAGTTAGTAATGACTACAGCTGTGCACCAGCTAGGTGGTCTGGGGAATGTGACAGTTAGTAATGACTACAGCTGTGCACCAGCTAGGTGGTCTGGGCAATGTGACAGTGAGTAATGACTGCACCTGTGCACCAGCTAGGAGGTCTAGGAAATGTGGACCGTTGATAAATCTTGAAGACTGGTGTGGCCACCCCTGGTCTAGTGTGTACGCACTATATCATTATCAATGCGCACTCCCACAGGTCGTTAATGATATCCTTCGTCATCTGTATATTCAGTCAAATCAATATATAATAGCCCAGAACTGTCACTCAGTGAGTGTGTGTATAACGCTGGGCGGAGTCATGGATTGAACTCTGCGACCTGCCCAGCCTTATACACACAAGGATCGGGGGGGGGTTGGACAGGTTGCATGGAGACTGCTGTCAGCCACGCACCTGATACTTCCGGGTGTCGGGGTAGTGGGTGGTGTGTTCCCCGGAGACTTTAGACTTTGTTCCCAGTAGGGCAACGGACAGGAGGTACTGCTATATGTGGGTGCATCGGGGTGTATACTGTATGTCCACGCAACTGCCCACCATGCTACTCACGCATCCATCCATCTCCCAACCACACCACCACTGGCCACACACTTCCCACACAGCACCCCTGCAAATGCACGTCACGCAACCGGTGCACCCACGCACCAAACCAATACACACCACCCACACGCCGCAACTCCACAGGTGTTCCCTGCACCTGACACTAGCCCGCTCACACCACCCACAAGCACCCTCCCCCACCCACAGCACACTTGCCCACCTGTCACCCTCGCACACAACTACAACACCTGCACACAACACCATGCACACGCCCCTCCACCACCCACAGCACCCCCACTTGCACAAACACAACAACCGCCCCTCCTACACCTGCACTACACCCCCCCCCCATCCACCTGCCAAAACACTGCACCTGCCCCTCTCCATTCCGCAGTATCCCTGCAACCAGCCGCCCCAACACCAGATGCCCATTCCTTTAACGCACCCAGCTGTCCCCCACCCACACCAACACTGCCCTCACACATCACACACCCACAGCACCCATGCAACTGCCCGTAATGTCACCAGTCCTCCCACGCACCTAATCAAAACACACCACCCATACATGGAACTCCACCACCCACTGGATCCCCCCACCTGACACAATCACACCCACAAACATCCTTTCACACACACCACCCTCACCACTACCACACCCACATGCAACCCCCCTCCACCACCCGTGCCTCCACTTGCACAAACACGACAACTGCACCTCCCACACCTGTGGTACACCCACCCCTCCACCACCAATGGTGCACTGACTTTGACCACAACCACAACACGGCAAAAGCCAGTCCCTAATCCACACAAAAATCCCCGACCCCCGCCCCTCCATCACCTCCACAACCAATACCACCACCCACCTAACTACAGCACCCTTGCCCCCGCACCTCACAAAACTACACCACCCGCTTGCAACACCCCCCCCCCCCTGCAACTACACCACCTGCTAAACAACCACACCCGCCCCTCCCCCGACACACACCAGCCCAAACCATATTTCACGTAAAGCCCTTTACATGTTAAGGGGGCGGAGCCCCTTACAACGGTGTGAAGAGCCCCCGTAGGGCGTGATGAATCATCTAGATTTAAATATGTAAACATGTATTTAAATAAGAGAACATTTATATACAGTAATTTACAATAAGGTGACATTTCTGCAATGTCCTAGTCTTGCAGCAGGGGGCAGCAGTAATCCACATATTATTCAGAGTATTTTTTTTTTGTTTATTCAGTTTAATAATTCATTCTGTTTGACTGTTTAAACATAAGATATCATAATATCATTAATGGATGATTAAACGCAATCTACAATCCGTAAAAAACAGAGATGAATGAAATTGTGGCGAAACTTCGCACAAATGAGATTCTTGGCAGGACGGGCCAATTCAGTACAAGGTTCCGGTGATAACATATCTGAGCTGTGCATTTGCTCCGCTGCATCTCTGAAGGCGATTCTGCTCCGTATACGTACGAACCACTGCTCATGGGATATACTGTCTATGACCAGAGTCGGGATAACGACATTGTGATCTCCGGGGGGTGTATCAAAATTGGGATTGTACTGTAAAAATGCAATGTCAGAGTAAGGGGTGTGGCCACATCCCAATGGGGGTGTGGTCATGTCAGTATAGGGGTGTGGCTGCTCTAGCACGTGTAAAGGTCTGGGATGTCCGTATACTTTCCCCTCTAAACACTCACTCATACTGTATTCCGAAAGACTCCCGATCTGCTGCAATTTCCCTAAACACCTGGGAGAGAAGGACGCCCCCCATAATTCCAACACAAGTGGGCGGGGACTTAATAACCAAATCATCTGTGGATTGTGCCCCATCATTGTATCCCCTCCTACTGCACTATGCCGTCAATTGCAAAAATGCTGGCGACTGGGCGAATGTGAAACGCGACGTCTCGCTACTATTAATACTAACGGATGTGCCCGGGTTCAATCAGGCAAAGTTTTGCTGCGATGAACATTTTACCTCTTTTCACACCCTCAGTCAAATTTTTTTTTAAATCCCTCTTTAGTGGGTGGCTGCTAATAACTGTTACAGTTCCCAGTCCACCCGGCAGGTCACATGTTCCAGGTCACCCAGCAGGTGCGCAGATAGAGTTCACCAACTGCCGCATTTCCAGAGCACAATGGTGATGCATTGTAAATAGCGGAGGGATGTTTTTAACACATAACTCAGAAACGAAGCAGCTAGTTACAGCTCCAATATGATTCTGCAATCCTACAGCCCGAGACCCTTCAGTTGGTACATGGAGCGCCCCGCTCAGACAGCGGCAGAAATCTGTCAGTCACTTCTGCTATTATTACGTAGCTGTTCTATGCATTCCTTATGGCCGGTACACTGTGTTCTTTGATATAGGACCTAGAACATTCGTTCCAATCATCTTCCTATAAATCCTTCTTCCCGTACAAGGCCCCATGCTAATGTACAATGTCGGATAAAGTGACTTATAGATCTCATTAATCGTTTCCACCCACCGCTCCTGGTTTATCGAGATCAGTCCATTCATCATCCCGGCTAATGAATACATATACGGCAATAATACTTCTATTAAACTGTATTAATGTGCCAAGCGCTGCTAATTCTGTTTGCACAGTGTTATTTCCCAGGTGTGGGGCGCGCGGCAGGGGCCCGCTGTTTGAAGCCGCGCTATTTATAGAGTCTTCTATGATAATGGGCTATACTTAGCTTTATTAAAATGGATGAAGGTGTAGATGTACTCCAGGCCCTTTCCGCTCATATTGTTTAATGAGAAATGAAAATGTTTCGGCGGAATCCGAGGACAGACTGTAATGCGGATGAGGACTAATCAAACCGACTGTTTTATGACATATTTTACTAATGCATTTTCTCACTAATCGTGTCCCGGCAGATTCATCAGAATACATTGGCGGAGGGGGGGGGGATGGGGGGGGGGGG
The DNA here is from genome assembly GCF_055691185.1 of Crinia signifera. Lineage (NCBI taxonomy): Eukaryota > Metazoa > Chordata > Amphibia > Anura > Myobatrachidae > Crinia > Crinia signifera. The sequence goes on from NC_139221.1 coordinate 322,229,986, forward strand.
GGGGGGGGGGAGATGCCTCTGTGTAATTAGTCTGGAGGAATCCAGGTCTCGGAGCAGAGCAGAGAAATCCCCCAGCTGTCAGCGAGCAGAGATCTCTGGATTTCAGGGATCACATCTCATTCTAAGTGATTATTCTGGTGGACTATTATAACAATCTAACACAGCTACAGATATATACTGACTGTCACTGTGTATACGTAGGAGATCCAAAGGTCTTCATATTACATATCATTGTAACAAAAATATATGTAGAGCTACACGCAAACACTGATGGATGGACGGACAGACAGATTGATAAAAGATAGACAGTGTGATAGATCCGTTAGAATCCATTAGATCCGGTTTCTAGGGCCGGATAGGTTGTGCAATCAAACTGGGCACCTGTAGCCAGTGTATGCACAGTATTTCATGCTGTCTAGCTGTCCACATGGAGTGCTGTCGAAAAAGTGTCCCTGCCAAAATGACCACCACCTCAGAGGAAGTGCAAGGGGCATAACTGTTTGGGGCATAATGCGGTATAAAGGGCATTACTGTGTGGGGCATAATGTGGTGTAAGGGGCCGAAGGCTGTTCTGCACAGAGCAAAGAAGTGGTGATCTACAGTTTCCCCCAACTGTCCCTCCCCCCTCCCCACCCCTAGGACATTGCCTGCCATGGGAGGGACAATGGGACAGTCTCCAAATAGTGGGACTGTCCCTGTTTAATCGGGACAGTTAGGAGGTGCAAGGTGGAATTACTGTGTGGGGCATAATATGATGCAGGGGTCTTTACTGTGTGGTGCATAATGTATAAGGGACATTACTGTTAGAAGGATGACTAATTATGGCATGAATCAGGTTTTTTCTTTTGCTGTGTTGGTCAATGTCTGGGGGCGGGGGGGGGTGCGAAACTGGGATGCCACACCCTTGCAGTGAGGGCACCCTCTTTATGTACATAAGGGGCACATTCTTTCTTTGTACACACGGGATGTGCTCAGCATACCAACACCGGAATCCCATTTCCACCAAAACATGAGCACCAGAACTTCAAAGAGATCAGGATGCAGACACCGAAATACTGCGAGCCAGCATCCCGAGCGTACAGTAAAATACTGTACAGTATTCCAGTGTGATTGAATGAGTACAGTTACAGTATTTAGTGAATGTTACATACCATATTTCTATATCACAAGGCGGACACAGCGTTGTACCTGTACCTGTACCAGCTGCTTGGAGCCATAAAGTATCACAGGACTTATATTCTTGTATCCCTACTGGAAACTCAGAGGCATTTTACTAGAGCATCCTGCTCCGCAAGGCCCCCTCCTCTCTCCAGGCCACTGCAGAGCCGCACTTGTGCACTAAAGGGCTCAGACTCTACTGTACATGCGCAGGACTCCGGAAAAATGGTGCCGCAGCCATTTTTTCTGTGATTCCGGCAGCGCTGTTGCCTTCATCGCAGGACTTCGGAGGGGGTAAGTATGCCGGGGCTCCCAAAGGGGGGGGGCGAGTGCTATGAATCCCCTTATGGGCTAGCTGCGCTCACCACACTGCGGGCTCGGTGGCTAGCTGCGCTCGCCACAGGTTCTGTTCTCCCTCTATGGGGGTTGTGGAACCCCACAAAGGAGAATTGCCCATATCAGTTGGGATTCCGACTGTCAGGTATTTAACAGTCGGGATTCCGATGTCGGACTAATGACCATCCGGATCCTGATTGTCGGAGCGTCATCCGGCACACTTATATAATGACCACTGAATACAGCAGTTCATAAACTCTTGGTGCTTTATAAATAATAATAATAATATAATATCACTACACCAGGAAGTTACTATACATACATCCCACATGACATAAATGTAATAACATACAATCAGACCTATATCATTGTCTAACAGGCCTGGCTAACATATGGCTCTCCAGCTGTTGTGAAACTACACATCCCAGCATGCCTTGCCACAGTTTTAGCATTCCCTAATCGCAATACTGTGGCAAGGCATGCTGGGATGTGTAGTTTCACAACAGCTGGAGATCCACAAGTTGGCCAGGCCTGGTCTAAGGGCTTGCACCCCGATTCTAGAGGAGAATCTGGGGCTTATGATATATTGCCAAGATACATTACAACCACAGAGGTAATTCAGCAGATTGTTGGACCATGAGATCAGTAGATGTTCAGAGGTTAGTGGGAGAATGTTCCAGTTTTCGTCTGAGGGTGACAGCAAATGATAATCCTGCCGAGTCGGATCCACCACTCACCCCATTATGCACTAAACGCCAGATGTATCGAGCTTCAAAAAGTGATAAAGTTGAGAGTGATAAAAAACAGAACCAGTCAATCAGCTACTACCTGTCATTTTTCAAACACAGCCTGTAACATGACAGGTGGGAGCTGATTGGCTGGCTGTTTATCACTCTCCACTATTTGAAGCTTGAGACATCTGGCCGTAAGGTGGAACTAGGCTGCATAGTGGGCGTGGTGCGAAATCTTTTTGTGTAATTCTACTAAGCAGCACTACACATCTCTGCAGTTCCCAACAGTCTGATATCTACAGAAGATAGCATCTGGAGATAATACAAAATTTACTAGCTTTTAGGGGTTCTTACCTTGTCCCCTCTTGTGCCTTTTTCACCTCGTTCTCCTTGTAAACCCTGCAACAAAAGATAAAATGTATATTTTATTCAGTTTTCTATTATCATTATTTCTTTCGTTAGTTGTTACCTACCAGCATATCACAGCTGTGGATAGGTAGATTGGGGTAACGCGGGGTAGAATGGGGTGAATAGGAGTGGATGAGGACAAGTGGCTTCCTCGGCATTGCACAGAATAGAAGCCATGGTCATCCCAAAGCAATAACTGAAACTAGGCCAAAAAGTTATCGCTACAATAATCCGGTGCATTAAATGATGTAAGTAGACTAAAGATGGCCACACAGGGCATGGCCCTATGTCTCCTTTCAAGGGTCCAATGACATGGAGCAGGGGAACACACAGTGTTGTATAGGCAAACCTATAAAAATGTTGGGTGTTCCCCTGGGTACACAGGGGTATCGATGCCTGTGGTCAGTTGACTTGATGTTAGCGGCCACCCCGAATTCGGCTACTTTTGAACAAAGTGAGCGATGGCTAGACATCGCTGGCTGTTCACAAGTTGATTGACAGCTGGGTTTGTTTGTAGGTGGCACCCCAGTGTTTACTGGGTGTGCCATCTAAAAATGCAGATGGGTCTGGCCATAGAGACGAAGGGTCACTGACGTCAGCAGCAGCCTCCACCTCCCCACAGCCAACACAGCTCCAAGTAAGTCTAGAGATACTTGGCGTTGCGAACAGGGAAAAAATAAAAAATCAATGGTGAGTTATTGTCAAATGGTTTCCCCCCTGTGTGCATGGCTGTAAACGCATTCACAGCCATTCATAGAGGCAGGGGAGAAACTGTCAGGGCACCGTTTCAATCATGTCTGAATCAGGCCGAAAGTGTGTACAATACCGCAATGGGTAAATATATTTGGTGTAATAGTAGTACTGCAGTTCATACATTTTGGGATGGATAGAACCAGATATAAAAATAAATCGATACATTGTATCAGTCGGAAACAGTTTGATACATAGGTTGCAGCTAAACTAAATGCAGCCCTGTATAATATAGTGCAATATCGATATATAGGACTGGAGCCAGATAAAGCCTTGGAGTGACCCAGGACTCTTAAGACTGGGGGGTCCTGGGAGAAAGGGGGGTATATCATAGATGTGCACCTTACATCATGGCCCATTCCATGAGAGGGACAAAATCCTCTCTTCTTGGATTTTCTGAACTGTTTAATTAATAAGAAAGGTGTTTCATCAAAGGTGATGGCAATCTGGGAAGTCCAGATAGAGAAACCTGATACTCCTGTGTCTCTGCCTGCACTGCATACTCTCCTGCTAAAAGTCTGGCTGCCTGGTTCTGCTGCTGCACAAGCGGGAGAGCTAGTGATAAAAGCATTTTCTAGCTGACAGGGCCCCCTTAGAGAGAGGGGCCCAGGGAACAATATCCCATGCCCCTCCTTAATCTGGCTATTTATATGACACTACAACATTATTAATTTAGAGGGGACACCTACAAGTAGAATCTAAAGTACAGTACCATATACAGGTGTTAGACATGCATCATTGGGAGGGATTATAATGACATATTTCCACTTTCCTTCAGAACAAACTTCTAAATTATAACTTACCGGGGAACCAACTGGCCCAAGAGATCCGGGGGGGCCTCGGGGACCCTCCAAGCCCTTTCCAAAACAAGAGGATATATTAGTATTTGTAGTATGGATACATTATATTTAGCAGCTATGTGGGTAATTCACAAAGATCAAACATTATTCCAGTTAAACTTTACGGTGTATTCATTCGAAAAAATAAAATCCATATACATTTTAGCAGAGTAACATCGGGGCTGATTCAGCTAGTATACATTTGCATTCAGAACTGTAACGATGCAAATGTACAGAGATGCCCGCCGCTGGGGTACAAAATCGGAAACATCGGTTGCACTATTGAAAGTTAGAACAACCCTACGGTGCCTCAGAAAGTCCGTCTCAACTAGGACGCCGGTGCCGGACCAACTGTGAGCGATTTTGCAGTGGCTGACTAGGACGCAGCCAAAAAACGGAGGCGACAAGTTTGCATTTTTTAGTCTACCCCCAAACAGTCACAGTTGTTAATCCATTCTTCCAGTGGATGCTGAATGTAGCCCTGATATACTATAGATATGATGGCATCAGTGGCGTAGCTATAGCACCGCAGCCCCCGCGGTCGCGGGGGGGCGCTGTGCATATGGGGGCGCCGGGGGGGGCTGCGGTGCTATAGTATTCCCCCCCCCCCATCCCCCGCCGGCTTACCTGTCCGCGCGTCCCGGCTCCCCTCCTGGCTTCAATCAATGCTATGGAGACGGACCACGATAAAATGGCCGCCCCATAAAGCAGACTGTTCTCTGAAACTGTCTGCAGTATGGGGGTGGCCATTTTATCGTGGTCCGTCTGCATAGAATTAATTGAACTTAGCCAGGAGGGGAGCCGGGACGCGCGGACAGGTAAGCATGCGGCAATGGGGGGAGGGCGCACGGGCAGCCGGGGGGGGCACGGGCAGCCGGGGGCACAGGCGGGCGGGGAGGGGGGGCGCCCCCCCCCATTAACGGCGGGGGGCGCCCCAAACAAAGCTACGCCACGGGATGGCATCGATACATTGATGATTGTGCCATAAATTGTTCTCACAGAAGAGGGTCAGATGCACTAAGCTTGAAAGGTGATCAAGTGGAAAGTAATAAACCACCAACCAATCAGCCCACTAACTGTCATTTTTCAAACAGCCTGTAATATGTCAGGTAGGAACTAATTGGCTGGTGGTTTATCACTCTCCATTTTAGCACTTTTCTTACATCTGGCCCAAAAACCCTTTCATTCTGTGTTTTATTAATCAAAATAAAACAATTAATAAAGATAGTTTTACCTGGGGTCCCGGTGGTCCTGCGACTCCCGCCTCGCCCCTTTCACCTCTGTCACCCTGATTAATGACACAGGAATATAAAAATTAGCAATGATCACAGACAGGGGCGTAACTGGACAAAGCAAACATTTGTAAGGGGCCCCTATTGAGCAACTGATGGTAATAAATATACTGTATATAGCACATATAATTTAGACAGCAAAGATGGGCCCCCTTCAACTCTGGGCCCCATAGCAGTTACACCCCTTGCACCTATGGTAGTTACGCCCATGTTTACAGGAACAGTCCGCCACCTACCTGTCTCTCTCAACTGTGGTCATAATATTCAAGGAGGTGTTTACAGCACATACACTGCGTTGTTTTCAGTTTTACAGTCGGGATCCTGGACGCTTTCTTATCATATCCCTGTGCACGTGACCCTGGGCCCAATTCAAGCCAGACTGCATGACTGCGAATTCCCAGCCCTGCCAATTATCAAATGACTGCGGCCCTCCAGCGTAGAAAGCCAGCAACAGTTTTTCATTGTTGAGGGGCGGGACTGTAAGTAGGGGTACAACTGTTGCCATCTCCCAGGACAAAGTGCCCTCGGCGGTTCACCGTTGGTCCGAATTCGGCCCGTTCGCTGATGTTTTGGCTCTGCGCATGCAAATTGTCACCAATGCATGTGTGCAGGCCCCGGTTGAGAGTTTCTCATCGCTGACCTGAGTGACAGGCAGGGGGCGTTGCTGGGAGGACCCTCAGCGATTCGGGGGCATGCCCACCAAAACAGGCGTTCCCCTGCCTTCTCGGGTCGGGCAGATGACGTCCGTGGCCCATCCCAAATTTGATCCATGCAGCCATCAGCTGTGAGCGCCGGGCACAGTAGGAGAAATCATTTCATGGTAAGTAATTTCTCCACTGTACGGCCGGATGCGATCGGATGTGGAAATGTGCACATCTGTTCACATCCCTGCACTGGGATTGAAGTGGCGAGGGGGCGGGCATTTGGCAGGGATGCCATAACCTGGACGCTAAGCTGCGAAAACACGTAGCCTCATGTGCAGGTCTGAATCAAGGCCTCAGTTATGTTGGGCTGATTGTTAGCCATAGTGAGTGAGTGTGTGTTTGTGCGGCATTACTAGGGAACCCGCTTCATTACTTGGCCACCTCCCCCCACCGACACCACCCCACCTCATTGTGGTACACACTGATGTATGCGCTTTGCCTGGTCCTGGGGATTCCCATAGTTACCAAGCTCCATAGCAACATGGAATACGCTTCACAGCAGAGGTTATATTATTCCCGTTATAATGCCAAAACCCCCAAAGATTATATAGCTTACTGTATATACTGTAATTATGTTATTACCCGCTCTCCTTTGGCTCCTTCTCTGCCAAAAGGGCCAGGGGGGCCGAACGATCCCTAAGAAACAAAAATGAAATTGATATTAATTGATAATGATTTATTATTCCATGTATTGTACCTGTGTGACCAGCTTATCATCGTTCCCTTATAACCGCATCAATAACAACTGACGGCTCCTTACCACTGATATATTGTGCTCGTTAAGTAAAAGTAATTGGTCGTTATGTAATAATGTATCAGCAACACAATTAACATTAGGGAAAAGGAAATCGGAACGGAATGCTAATTACTGTCACGTATTCTGTTAGTATCGGTATTACCTTCTCTCCTTTCTCGCCTCTAAGGCCCGGAACTCCCGAATTTCCCGACTCTCCCTAAGGTAAAGAAAAAAACAGTCATTACAGTGGATATCGTACATAGTAATATTATATTAAGGGGAATATTATACCGATGTAGAATAGATTTGCCATTGATGGTTTCCCTCCATCGATTTCCAAAGCATAACTGAATAGTTTTGTTCTCTATTCTTAGCCAAAAGGCTGGGACAGGGAGCATAGCCCCGCCTCCAATACCCATAAAGCCCCTCCCCCAGGTTCTGTTTTATGTGGTGTAATATGAATCAGGGGCAATACATTAAATGTAATGTGAATATGATTGTGCTACTGATACGTCTTAAATACTGTATGACTCAGATTAGTCTTATTCATTGGAGTGAGAGGTTTCAATGCGTGCTTCGTTTTTGTGTGTCACTATTTCAGTATTGTGTCCATATTAATTTCCCTCTGTTATATGATAGGCCAGTGTTTGGGTTAGACTTGACAAGGGTTCTTCTTGCCATAGGGCAATGTACAGTATGCTCCAATCAGGTATTAACTATTATGATATTGATCCCTGCCTACATTTGGTGCCTGACACTGTATGTTGCTGAAATCTCCAGGTCCGCTTTCTTCACCTGTTGCCATCAGGTACAGCAGCCATTTTGTGTCCTGAAGCAGTTGTCACTAGGCTGCCTGCTGTCTCAGAGCACAAAATGGCTTCCTCCACTGTGTTAACACATAGTATTCAGTTATGAGGTTGTAGGAAAATAAACAACATAGTTTGCAAATGACCCTGTATATTTTGGGACAGTATTGAAAATCGTGCAGAGCCCTGAGCGCTTTCATCCCTTAATCAATTAATTTTTTGAAAAAAAAGAGTTCGTAGATAAAGAACGCAATTTCTACTTAGCATTAAAAAAAAACGTTGTTTTTATTTTTTGTTGTTTTAGTGAGAGTCAGATGTACAAATAGTTTGCATGTATAACATTTTGTTCCTGCTAAATGAACTCAACTAATGAAGCTTCGATGTTAGATAAATAAGATTCCGTTACATTACGTTCAAGGCCATCGATATATGAAACATCAGTGTTTTTATTCTTTTAAGTAAACATAATCTTGCTACAGTATGGATAATCCTTTATCCCTGTTTGACTGGAGGTAGAAATGTAAAAATAAAAATCGGGTATCCCTCCCAGCACCTACGGAAAGTTACGCAAGTCTCCCGGAACTTTAAACTGGGCGGCCAATGGAGGCCGATGACGCAAATGTGCTTCACAATGCCGGTATTCTGGCATCGAATAGCATGGGGTGGGACCACAATGATGTAAACAAACATCCACGATCCCCACACCACCCACTCCTTGGCCCTTATTTAGATCTGATCGCAGTACAAATTTGTTCGGAAAATGGGCAAAACCATGTGCACTGCAGGTGGGGCAGATGTAACATGTGCAGAGAGAGTTACATTTGGGTGGGGTGTGTTGAAACTAAAATTTAAATTGCAGCGTAAAAATAATGCAGCCAGTATTTACCCTGCACAGAAACAAAATAACTCACACAAATCTAACTCTCTCTGCACATGTTCCATCTGCCCCACCTGCAGTGCACATGGTTTTACCCATTTTACAAACAAATTTGTACTGCAATCAGATTTGAATAAAGGCCCTTGTGAGGTCACACCCCTGATGCAAACACACCCCTCCCCCCCACACTGCCCCCTGTTGTGAGGCCACACCCCCTGTTTCAAGGACCTGGCTGCCCACTCCCACATGGGGCAGCAGCAAAATCAGTAAAGTTCATTTCTATGGGGGGTTTTGTATCAAGCAGTGAAAAGAAAGAGATGGATCTGTAGAGAAGGACTTATGGTAGACAGTCAATAGGTCATCACCAAATGGTCGACAAGACAAAAGTGCCGGATTTGGGCGTCAAGCTGACCCTAAGCACAACATTTTTGCCTGCCACAGCTTCCCTGCTGAAGCCCAGAATACATGGATCCCACTGCCAGCCTGACCAGGTTCCCGGTCCCTTGGGCAGGGCCTCTAGTGGCTTGTGCTGGGTTGGGGGCTGCTCAATGAGCGGATGGGCGGGGTGGTCTCTAAGCATCGGGGGTCTCCTGGACTCTGGGGGGCCCGGTTTGTGCATTGAGGGTCTCCTGGGCCCTTGGGGGTTGGTGCTGATGGGGGAGTCCCTGTCCCCCGGGTGCTGTGCCCGGCAGGCCAGCGGCGGCTTCCGGTGTTGGAACCCTGCCCTGTGCAGAGCATGGGGCAGGAGGACCGTCCCTGGTTGCAGCCTGCTGCCCGTTATAGGTGCCACCCCATGGCCCATACTTCAGCTGTATTAGCGTTCTGATGCCTTTGCCACACAGCAGCACCCCAAGTTGCTTATGCCCCCCCCCCCCGTATTTTACTTCTCACTGAAAGTTTAGTGTAGGCAGTTTCCCGACACATGCAGGCAGACGGCGCGGCACATATTGCTGAAATGTTTCAGAAACAGGTTATTTACAATCTTTTGATCCGAACACGTCGCACGCTTTATTGTGTTGCGCTTTTCTGATTTCCCCCGGGTCCTATTTGTAAATGAAAATTTCAAACATGACTCATGTTTTATCGGATCTCAGCCAACATTATGTAGCGCTTGCTTCTCCGACTGCCGACGCATCAATCCCCATTCCCTCTTCCCAAATAAATGACTTTGTAACGTTACTCTTACTATGATACTATAAACACCAATTAGGGCTCTTATCTCACTAATGCTGATAATAAACGAGCAGAAGAAAACATCAAAACAAGAGGGGGGGGGGGGTTAATGTATCTGAGATTTAAGAATGACTGAAAAAAAAAACTGGTTGCACTAAATCACATCGCTGACAAAACGAGAGGAGCAGGCTGGAAAGAGACGGAAACTCTGCTACTTGTGTCGACACAGAGCGCTGTGGTGTGTAGCTGAAAATAAACTGCTGGGCACAATAGTAGTGTACAGGGGTTAAAGTGGGGGCGGGGCAGGGACCTCCTGTAATGGTAGGGGGACTAGTTCCATCTCCACCACAGGCCTAAACAGTCATTCCAACAGAAAAGCCTGCCCCAGCGGCTTCCATTTCTGTCACAGCGTATGTGACATCCTCACCGTTCAAGAGAACTGGAGCCAGAAAGAGGGATAGGAAAACAAATTGAGAGGGGGTTGGAGAGACACGGAGAGGCAGAGAAGCTGCTCGAGGGACACAGGGCATGGAGCTGCTACAGCAACACGGGCAATGAGCTGCTAGACTAACAGGCAGAGATGTGTATAAAAGGCACTACTGTGGGCATTATGTGTATAAGGGGTGCCACTACTGTGGGCATTATATGTATAAGGGGCACTACCACTGTGGGAATTGTGTATAAAGGACACTATTGTGTGGCATAACATGTATAAGAGGTGCTTATGTGTAGCGTAATATGAATAAGGGCACTACTGAGTGGCGTAATGTGAATAAAGGGCACTACATGGAGTGTAATGTACATAAGATTGTGTTACCGAGTGGTGCAATTTGAATATGGGGTAGTATTGAATGCCACATCCTACTTTGCGAGAGCACTCACAGTCTCGTTATAAATTGTGGGAGGTACAGATTTCATGTGGTGTCACTGACCCTGGTTCCGCTTAATGCAGGCATGTCCAAACTGTGGCCCTCCAGCTGTTGTAAAACTGCACATCCCAGCATGCCTTGCCATAGATTTAGCATTCGCTTATAGCAAAACTGTGGCAAGGCATGATGGGACTTGTAGTTTCACAACAGCTGGAGGGCCATAGTTTGGACATGCCTGGCCTAATGGGTTGGTGGTTGTGGAGGTGAGGGTAGGTAGAAGGGCACATGAGTTCCACCACTTCTTCAGGACAACTTGAAGCCATGATGTATGGCCACTGTATACAGCACTTACGCTCTGGCTGCATACAGCATAAGGTGGTGGGAAAAACAGTATAACTAACCTATGGGGTCAAAAAAACTAATAATGTTAAAACTAACACCAGTATGAGCCCTTCTCCTGATGTACAAGCCTGCGTCTGAGTGCGGAAGGACTGAGACGCCCACTTTGTGTGTTCTAGTTGCAACAATCCTGCATGGGTACATATTCAATTAAATCTCTTGGCTAACTGTCAAATAATTAGCGGTTAGCACAGGGAAAGGCTAATCAATCAAATAACCAAATCTCCAGTACCAAAAAAGGGGGTTTGGGCTGCAAGGTCACGCCTCCTATCCCGAAAGGCCATGTCTCTATCCTGCAAGGTCACGCCCACTGTGCACACCAGACAACATGAATATCTATTGAATCTATGTTTATACAGATATCTCCATCTATCTGTGGGGCACAAGGGTGGGTGAAGGGGGAGCTGAGGAGGAAGAGGTGTGGAGCGTATGAAGTGGAAGAGGTAAGAAGGGCGCAGGGTAAGCGCCAATGGCATAAATTCATAAAAGGTGCCTGGAGGCAAAATAGAAGGTGGTGCCCCCTAGAGGCTCTAGCAGGCACATGTGCTGACATCCCAGCGACTTGCCAATTGCGCATTTAGAATAAATGCAGATAATTGTGGCGATAGAGAATCTTTACGTTTGGGTGCTGGTTGCAAATGACAATTATTAGAGCTTTGAGGTATCTTTTTAAATAAAGCTCAAAGAGAGATAAAATTGTGAAAGATCAAGTACCAGCCAATCACCATCTGCCTTACACATTACTGGCTGTATTTGAAAAATGACAGTTGGCAGCAGACTGGTACATTTTCTCTCATAATTTTATCTCTCTCCCTTCTGTCAATGCCGACCTATGGTATGTTGACCATTTCCAGCTGTCGATCTAATCACTGTCGACCTCCAGTAGTGGACCTAGTGACTGTTTTACCTAGACATTGTCACCCCAGGGACCGCATACCGACTGCAAAGGGGGTTTATGAGTCAGCAGTGACTGCAGCAAAGCTTAATAAAATGAGTGGAGAGAGAGAGATCTGTCCTAGTTCAGCAGCCCCTTTTGGTGGAATCCCTTTGACAGCTAGAGCCCAGCGGCCACTGCCTCCAATGTCTCTGAGAGCTATACCATTGGCTAGATCCCTATGAGGGCTGCTTTTTCTAAATAATATCTTACTGGTAAAACACGCCTTTAAGGAACCAAGTTACAGTATAAATCTACAATTGTACCGGCTCCTTTTTTAACACAATGAAATAACTTTACATCGATACAGCAACGCATACGGCTTATCCGGCATGAAATGACAGCGGTCGCCAGACGGAAGATTTAGCGCTTGTCAGACAAGTAATAATTTCCACTGTTTCAGATGTCATTTAATCTTGTGGTTTGTAAGGTGTAAGATAAGCTCATGAGCCAGGGAGGGGGTACAGGAACCGCATTCCTAAAATAACGCCAGATAGAAATGAAACCACAGATCTACATAAAGGACTTAAGAGGCCATTTAAGCCGTCACACTGCAAGTTCAATACTCGGCACCCAGCTAAGTGCAGTACAACTCAGCAATGGCAGAAGCAGGGAATGAAGTGCACCTACAGATGGAGCCAGCCTCTTCCATCCGGGTGCTGGTGGTCAAATCGCCAACCGCCAGCCGCCGGAAGGGGACGCACACACATGAGATGCAAGCATCCCCTTTTAACGGAGCTCCCCCCCGGTCCACGCCGCCGGTCCACGCTGTCTGACGAGACGCGCGCGCATCCCCTTCTAATGGAGCTCCCCCCGGTCCCCGCCGCCTCGCCGCCGGTCCACGCTGACTGACGAGATGCGCGCGCATCCCCTTCTAACGGAGCTCCCCCCGGTCAACCGCCGCCGGTCCACGCTGCCTGACAAGACGCGCGCGCATCCCCTTCTAATGGAGCTCCCCCCCCCGGTCCCCGCCGCCTCGCCGCCAGTCCACGCTGACTGACGAGATGCTCGTGCATCCCCTTCTAACGGAGCTCCCCCGCCGGTCCCCGCCGCCTCTCCGCCGGTCCACGCTGCCTGACGAGACGCACGTGCATCCCCTTCTAACGGAGCTCCCCTCCGGTCCAAGCCGCCTCGCCGCCGGTCCACGCTGCCTGACGAGACGCGCGTGCATCCCCTTCTAATGGAGCTCCCCCCGGTCCCCGCCGCCTCGCCGCCAGTCCACGCTGACTGACGAGACGCGCGCGCATCCCCTTCTAACGGAGCTCCCCCCCGATCCAAGCCGCCTCGCCGCCGGTCCACGCTGCCTGACGAGACGCGCGCATCCCCTTCTAATGGAGCTCCCCCCGGTCCCCGCCGCCTCGCCGGCAGTCCACGCTGACTGACGAGATGCGCGCGCATCCCCTTCTAACGGAGCTCCCCCCGGTCCCCGCCGCCGGTCCACGCTGCCTGACGAGACGCGCGCGCATCCCCTTCTAACGGATCTCCCCCCAGTCCCCGCCGCCTCGCTGGCAGTCCACGCTGACTGACGAGATGCGCGCGCATCCCCTTCTAACGGAGCTCCCCCCGGTACCCGCCGCCTCGCCTCCGGTCCACGATGCCTGACGAGACGCCCATACATCCCCTTCTAACGGAGCCCCCCCCCCCCCGGTCCCCGATGCCTGACGAGACGCGCGCGCATCCCATTCTAACGGAGCTCCCACCCGGTCCCCGCCGCCTCGCCGCCAGTCCATGCTGCCTGACGATATGCCCTCGCATCCCTTTTTAACAGATTTCCCCCCCGGTCCCACCACCTCGCCGCCGGTCCCCGGTGCCTGACAAGACGCTAGTGCATCCCCTTCTAACAGAGCTCCCCCCGGTCCCCGCCGCCTCTCCGCCGGTCCACGATGCCTGACGAGACGCTCGCGCATCCCCTCCTAACGGAGCTCCCCCCCACGGTCCACGATGCCTGACGAGACGCGCGCGCATCCCCTTCTAACGGAGCTCCAACCCGGTCCCCGCTGCCTCGCCGCCAGTCCATGCTGCCTGACGAGATGTCCTCGCATCCCCTTTTAACAGATCTCCCCCCGGTCCCACCACCTCGCTGCCGGTCCACGCTGCCTGACGAGACGCTAGTGCATCCCCTTCTAACGGAGCTCCCCCCGGTCCCCGCCGCCGGTCCCCGATGCCTGACGAGACGTTTGCGCATCCCCTTCTAACGGATCTCCCCCCGGTCCCCGCCGCCTCGCCACCGGTCCCCCAGTTCAGACTGACTTTTATTACCGAAGGCAGGAGAAATCATTCGATACGGAGCAACAATTAAATGATTTCTCCTGCTAGCGAAGGGATTCAGGGGGAGTGCATTCCGTGGGGCGGTGTTAAGGTGCTCGCTTAGGAGCTAACCTGAATTAGGCCCTATATTTATAATGTCCTGCGCTCGGGATGGATTGAATTCCCAAGAGAGAAGAGAGCTTTGCAGAGTGTGGGAGGTGCTTCATCGTGGCTCCACCCCCTGCTGCACAATGTCAGGAATCACGGTAGCTGTCAATCAACTTTCGAACAGCCAGCGATGGTTAAGCAGTGCGATATCGAAATCGAATGTGTTCGATTTCCATTTGAATTTGCTTATATCACTGCATAATTGAATAGAAAAATAGACCACATCGTACTCTGTGTACCCTAGAACAGAGTTAATGACAGAGGACCTTATTCTGATTGACTGGCAAGACTGCAAATTTTGCAGCCTTGCAAGTCCATCAGACGCCCCCCGCTGCACGCAGGACAGAACTGATCTGAATAAGGTCCAGAATGTGACAGAAGAGAATGAATTAATAATTAATATTTCATCGCTGTTGTTTTTTTTAATAACATAGATTTGATTCTAATAAAGATGATATTTTAAAGATTTCAAAAGGTCTTTAGTGCACCAGCATTAGCACTCAGTCTTCCTTGTGTAAGTATTTCTCTGTGATTGGACGCTCTGTGCCCAGGGCCTGATCAACCAATAGGCTTTAGCCTGGAGTGCTGGGCCCAGGGGGTGGCGCAGCGCGAGCACAATCGACGCTGCGGTTGGACCTACACTGAAAGCCGCGGGTCTCCGCAGATTCCATTATCTGCAAAAATGGCCTCCAAAAAATGGCCACTGCCTTCTAGGAGACAGATGCCAGAAGGCCTACTAGACCTCTAGCGTCTGTCAAGGGAAGGGAGTGGACCCAATGCTACCCAGAAGTTTGGATTCCCGGAGCACTGGTGCACACAGACAATAAGCAATTAACCCCCCTGGCAATGAGTGTGGAACCCCCATGGCAAAAAGCATGTAACCCCGGGACAACAAGCAGGAAACCCCTTCTCAATGAGCAAAAACCCACTTGCCAATGAGCATGTAACCCCAGGCAACGATCATATGTAACCCCAGGCAACGAGCATATTTAACCCCAGGCAACAAGCACGAACCCACTTGCAAAGCGCAATTTGGTGCTACATTGTAGGTGATTGCTGGGGGAAACATTGCCATGGGTACATAGTGGGCCCCCATGAATCTGGGGCCCATTGTAGTTGGGTAAAATCCCATCTTTAATAGAACTCCCATCTTGGTAAATTTACCCCTGCCTGTGCCATTTCCATTTCGTTACTGCTCACCCTGCTCTTGCACTCCACGTGTTATTGTCCTGTGTGATTGCACGTTCTGTGTTCACGCCTAACTTCACTGCGCCCCATTTATTGTACACGTGACGGGGCACGGCTGCAGATAGATGCCCCCCCAGTTATCTCAGAGCAATGACTGTCTCACCTGGTCGCCTTTATCTCCTTTTGTCGCGCTGATTCTTCCCTGTAAAGAGTAACACAGAGCATAGTTACTGTAACCTTTGTTCTGATTGATAGCCAGGGTCTACAGATGTGTCCCACCTGCAGGTTGTCTGTACGCCATACAGTGTGTACGCCAGGTATGAGGGCCACATGTATCACGCTTCAGAAAGTGACAACATGGAGAGTGATAAACAACCAGCCAATCAGCTCCTACCTGCCTTTTTTTAAAACCCAGCCTGTAACATGACAGGTAGGAGCTGATTGGCTGGTTGTTTATCACTCTCCAAATTATCACTCTGTGAAGCTTGATACATCCGGCCAATGAGATCTAAATGAGATATTCTGCAGTACAGTATATTGCTTTAAATATGTCAACCAGTATGTAAACACCTTAAGAAAGGACAAATCTGTAACTCTACCAACAGTTGTAACACTCATAATATAATATAACATAATAATATAACAAAATATACCACAATATATTATAATGTATTGTTATGTATCTATCGCCTACATCTCAGTTAGGGCGGGATGTACAAACGGGAAAATGCGCATTTCCCTATGTATTAAAACCCTGCCTCCCTATGGGCTTCTTTCGCGCCCCCCCCCCCCCCCCCCCCCCCCGCGCGCCACCACATCCCCCCCCCCCCCCCCCCGTCCTCCTTTGATCTCCTCCTCCCCCAGGTGTCACAGCCGGGAGGACATCCGGCTGCAGGTAGGAGGGGGGGACGCTGGCAGCCGCCGGGAGGTGACGGAGACCCCCGCAGACCACATCACAGGTATCGCGGGGGTCTCCGTCACCGCAACCTGATGCTAGAAGCATATGTTAGTACATATGCGGCAGCATCGCGGCGGCTGTTAGGCGAAGGGCGGCGATGTATATTAATACATCCCGCCCTTGAAAACAAGACAATTAGTGGTATTTACTAAACTGCGGGTTTACAGAAGTGTAGATTTTGCCCATAGCAACCAGGTTCTCCTGATCATTTTTCTAGCACCTTCTAGAAGATATTAACTTAATTCTGATAGGTTGCTACCGGCAACACCACTTCTGTAAACCTGAACCTTAGAAAATACACGCACTCCTATTTTTACCAGAGATGTGTGGGTTCTGATTTACCTGGCTCTACCTGGATCTAAAAAGCCATCTGATTGGCTCACAGTTGTCACATGTTTTGTATAGCCAATAAGAAAACAAAAACGGAAAATTCCGAACTTGCATTCATTTTGTCATTAACCCCTTACCGCCGAAGCCTGTTTTTGCCTTCCTGACAGAGCCCTTTTTTTCAAATCTGACATGTATCACTTTATGTGGGGATAACTTTTTATTGCTTTTACTTATCCCAGTGATTTTGAGATTGTTTTCTCGTGACACATTGTACTTTAAGTTAGTGGTAAATTTTGGTCGATACAGTCTGTTTTTTTTTTTGTGAAAAATACCAAAATGTCATAAAAAAATGGAAAATTTTGCAATTTGCAAAATGTTACATTTTCTGCTTGTGAGACAAATAATCATACCACTAAAAATAGTTAATAACTAACAAATACCATGGGCGAAATGTAATAGGGTGCGATTTTTAGACATGTGCGATTTTTGGTCAAAAACGGCCGAAATCGCACATTTTCCGAAAATCGCACATTTAATAGGTTGAAAATCGCGGTAAAAAAAATCGCACTTTTTACCGCGAAATCGCACTTTTAGAAGTGCGATTTTTAGTCAAATTTCAAATCGCATCCAGATGTTTTGCCATTATAAAGTATACAACTCGCAAATGTAATAGGGTGCGATTTTTGGTAAATGTTACCAAAAATCGCAAAAAAAAATAGACCAGGTTCTGACAGGCGAATTTCACAGAACCATGCACAGATCATTGAGATCTGTGCATGGTCCTGTTAATAAAAATGTGTAAAAATGTTTTTATTTAAAAAAAACGGCGTGGGGTCCCCCCTCCTAAGCATAACCAGCCCCGGGCTCATTGAGCCGGACCTGGTTCCAAAAATACGGGGGGACAAAAAGCATAGGGGTCCCCCATATTTCTGAAACCAGCCCCGGACTCTTGGACCGGTCCTGGTTCCAAAAATACGGGGGACAAAAAATCTGGGGGTCCCCCGTATTTTGAAACCAGCACCGGGCTCCAACAGCCCACGGTGTCATGCCACAGCCGGGGGACACTTTTTATACAAGGTCCCCCGGCCAAAACATGAGCACCGTGGCTGGTCAGCCTTGGACGGGGTACCTGGAGGAGTGGGGACCCCCCCAAAAAAGGGCCCCCCCCCCCCAGGCTTCACCAGTCCAGGGCTAAAGCCCGGGGCTGTCACCGGCGTCCGTGGCCAGTGGACGCCGGCCTGATAGGGTTAAATCGATCATACGTTACATTGCTTTATACCGGAGAACTACAAGTGCCAGCAGACCTCCCCCGCATGCTGGGACTTGGAGAACCACAAGTCCCAGCATGCGGGGCATTAATGGGCCCGCTGGGACTTGTAGTCCACCTGTAAAAAGAATGTTTATAAAAAACACACACAGAGAGAAGTAAAAGTTTATTACACACACACACCTCACTTTTACACCAGCGTTACTTACCATTCCTGGATCCAGCGCTGGTCTGGCTGCTTCACAGCCGGCTCCCCCCGCACTGACAGGCAGCGGGGAGAACCGGCTTTCTCCGTTGCCTCTAACAGCTTCTGTAGCACTGTTCCAGCGCTACAGAGGCTGAGAGCGCGATTGGCCAATACATCTCCATGGAGACGCATAGCTCAGTCCTGATTGGCTGAGCTATGCGTCTCCATGGAGACGCATAGCTCAGCCAAACGCGCTCTCAGCCTCTGTAGCACTGAGTCCCCCAGACCGGGACTTAGCCCCGCCTACCAGCCAATGATGGTCCAGCATGGGGGTTTTCCCGGACCATCATTGGCTGGTAGGCGGGGCTAAGTCCCGGTCTGGGGGCGGAGCCCCAGATGTAAACAGAACACCGGAGGACGGTGATCGTGGGGAAAATGCTGCAGGGCTCCCGGGGAAGCGCTGAAGACGTCTGTGGTGAGTATGATTTCTCTCCACAGCCTCCCCTCTGGATTCTACTGGACAAGGGGACCGAAGCTTTGTGTCAACATAGGTGAGTATAGATGAATGGGCTTGGTGTGTATTAAAGTTGTACTGTCTGTGTGTGTGTGTTTTTATTTAACTATTTGTAGTACTGTGGGACTACTAGTCCCAGCGGGCCCTTTATTGCCCCATATGCTGAGACTTGTGGTTCTCCAAGTCCCTGCATGTGGTGCAGGCTTGCTGGGACTCATAGTTCCACAGCAATACACAATAGGATTTTATCTATTTTTTTACACCATTAATCAGCTCGATGCCCACAGCCCAGGGGCATCAAGGACAGCCCCGGGCTTCAGCATGGGCAGGTAAGTTCTGGAGGGGGGGAACCCTTCTTTGGGGGGGGGTCCCCACTCCCCCAGGGCCCCTGCTGACCAGTCAGAGGGCTGAATGCTTTGGCCGGGGGGACTTGTATAAAAAGTCTCCCCCCGGCTGTGGCATTACCCTGCTTGCTGGTTGAAATACGGGGGACCCCCAGTCATTTTGTCCCCCGTATTTTGGGAACCAGGACCGGCCCTTGAGCCTGGTGCTGGTTTTATAAAATCATGGAAACCCCAACTTGATTGTTCCTTTGATTTTATGAAACCAGGACCGGCTCTTTCAGCCCGGGGCTGGTTATGCTCAGGAGGGGGGACCCCACGCCGTTTTTTTTTTATTATTTTTTTTTTACCCAAACTCGCATATATGAAAATGCGCACATTTTCATGACTGAAAATGCGCACATTTTCATGACTGAAAATCGTCCGAAATCGCGGCAAATCGAATTTTTTTGCCGCTAATTCGCATCTCATTACATATGCGAATTCGCGGCAAATAACGCGATTTTTAAAGGTGCGATTTCTGGCGAGTTTGGAACTCGTCCAAAAATCGCACCCTATTACATTTCGCCCCATATGTCTACTTTATGTTTCCATCATTATTTCAACCTCCTTTTAATTTTTTTGGACACTAGGGGGCAGCAGAGACAAAATTATACACAGAACACAGAAAACGCTGCAATTGGCTGTTCACATTTGAACAGCCAATCGCAGCGATCGCCGATGGGGGGGGCATCGCTGCCCCCCCTGGGCCACGAGGGAAGATGTCTGCTGTCAGGGACAGCAGCCATCGTCCCTCTGTCACCGCGTCTATAGACGCGGTGACAGTTTAAAGTCATGACGTACATTTATGCCATGCGTCGGGAAGTACATCCCGGCCATGACGTAAATGTACGTCAAATGTCGGGAAGGGGTTAAGAAGCGAGTAATGCAAACCCACACATCTAAGGTTTTTGCCTGATTGACTTTCTTATGTTATTTATTAGCTGGACGACTTATACTGTGCACTTACTTATAGTGACAGATATTTTGCAATGAATAGATTTGGGTGAGTTATTTTGTTTCTGTGCAGGGTAAATACTGGCTGTTTTATTTTTACACTGCAATTTAAATTTGAGATTGAACACAACCCATCTGAATCTAATGTGGCCTACACACTGGGCGACTACAGCCTAATCTCTAAGTGATCTGTCTAGATCATTTACAAACGAAGCAGGGATTGCTCCATGTGTATGGCCCCCGGTTGCGCGGTCCCACGTGACGCTATCGCCAGACTAGAGTTATACTGCATGCAGTATAAATCTAGCCATCGTGCTCAATTGCGCTGTGTGCTGAGCGAACTGAGCTTAACTAGATTGCTCAGCACACTGCTCCCCTCTCCCCATGTGCACGGGGCATTACTCTTTCTGCACATGTTACATCTGCCCCATCTGCAGTGCAGCATGGGTTTTGTCCATTTGAGAAAGATTTTGTGTTTGCGATCAGGTCTGAATTAGGCCCAGTAACCTTATAAATATTTGCAGACTCTGTAACACTGTGTATGCCATCTATGCAATCACAGTACACAATACAGTACAATGTACAACATTTTAACAAAAGGTCAGAGGGTAAATGCTGAATACTCACAGGCTCCCCTTTCTCTCCTTTTGGGCCCTGAGGTCCAACGTTGCCACCTTCACCCTTAACGAAAAGGAACAGAATGTTAATAACGATTCTACCTTGTTTCTTACATCTCTCACCATAAGACCTTTCTTTCCGTTGTTTAAGCTGTTGTCAGAAAGACAGGTGTTTAACAGCTACCCGTACAAGATAAACGGGTGGCTGTAGGCGACGGACAGTCCGTTCAATAAAGGGATTTCTTTGTGGGAGGCACACTTTTGATACAGTAGTGAGTTTGATGATTTGATTAAAACTTAATTTTTAATTCCAATTAGTTATAAAATCTAGTAGCTCAAGAATGCACAATAATTAACATAGTGAAGTACGTGCCGCTACTGAGTGTTTATCTAACATTGAACAATAATATTGGTGGTGTTAATCTATTGTACAAAAATACCCAATAAGTGTATGCATCAAAGTCACTAATTAAGTGATACTGTGAGGCACTATAACAGAGCCAATTCTAAACCTACAAAATAGGAAGAAAAAGGTCCACAATGGGACTGATCCAGACGCAGTTAATAAGACGTTTAATTAATTGGCGTATTAATTAATTATGCATATATTAGTCATTGGGTATAGTATGAATCTGATCCCGCTAGAATTGATGTATAGCTGCTGTATATTGAGCTACTATATTTTGTAACTACTGTATGAAAAGTGCCTCCCACAAAGAAATCCCTCTGTCTGTCGCCTACAGCCACCCGTTTATCTTGTACGAGTATTTGATTATTCGATTTCTGGGGGGCAGCTCCAACACCAGATTGCTTACCTCACATGTTAAGGATTAAAATATCTTAGATGGTTGGTTTATTTAATTAAGTTAAACAATTTTTTTCTGTCCTGTGCGGGATACTATCCCTCTCTGTTCCTATTAGGTGTTTAACAGCTTCAGAATCCCCACACCCTAACACCCCACCCTGCGCAGCCTAACCCCAACGCGCGCGCTCCCGTGTGCAGCCCCTGATGGTCGCTGCGATCAGCTGTTTCCCTGCCTCTTTCCTCGGCAGAGTCTGCTGTTCATTAGCGACCATCTCTGGTGGCTGATGAACAGAACACACTGAGCAATATATCTCCCCCGTGTGTACACAGCTTTAGTTATCCTGGCACCACAACCCACTGGAAACATACTATCTTCTTCTGGGGCCATCCCGTGGTAATAATGACCGGTGTTACCATATACAGATATGTCAGAAAATGCCAGGAACAGCACAAATATTTTGAGTTGACTTATGTTTTATGATGTGTGTTGTCAATCATGATTAATTGTGCAAGAATTGGGATCATTAGGTACAGGACAGGGTGTAGTGGGCAATCATATAGGCCAAATGCTTAATACATTATACATGAAACTGATTAATCCCATGTTTTATTCATTGAGTAAGCAATATCATATAAACACTATGGGCCTGACTTCAGCACCTAGATCGCCACCTGGTCACCAAGATTGCTTCCTGCCTCGAGGATGTAAGATAGCTGATTTATCATCCAAGTTATATTGCAGGACAGGACACAACTGTGTATGTTGACACAGTAGGAAGAATAGATTGGGTACACCGGAAAAGCCCATTAACAGAAATGCCCCATTGGCATTGGGAAATTCAATAATCTCATGGGAACAAGCAACTTCAATCCGTGTATTTGGGATATAAGGGAAGACATGGATAGTTAGATCAATTCAGAGGGACAGCTGAGAAGGAAGGATCCTGAGACGTCAGGTAGTTATTCATATTTACCCTCAAATATTCTTGCAAGTGTATAGTACAGTGGTTCCCAAACTGTGCGCCGCGGCTCCCTAGTGTGCCGCAGCACTGTCACAGGGGTGCCGCGGCCAATGTCCCTAACGAGGCAGCCTGCCTGCAGCCGCATGTATTTTTTACCTTTACATCCGTGGTGTGAGCCGCTCCAAAAGGGAGTCATCAGCTTGCGCCGGGGCTGGGTGTGGAGTGTGGACGAGATGTATTTAGATTGCTGGATCGGCGGGCACATGTGAATGGAGGCCGCTGGCGCTCGGGGGGAGATATGATCAGTGCGAGCAGGAAGCAGCGTGGGAGAGCAGCAGTAGCCGTCCTGTACCCGGGTGCCCCCTTCAGAGGTGGTGGGAGCAAGAGACCCAGTGGCTGCCAGCACCCAAGGAGACCCCTAACTGCGGCCATGGGAGCAGGAGACCCAGCGACTGCCGACGCTGGTAAATGGTAGTTAGAACGAGACCTGCCTCTTTTGCCCCATTACCTCCTCTCGCCCCATCACCCCATCTCCTCTTGCTACCACGACACCTCACCCCCATCACCTCCTCTCATTCACTATCACCTCAACCCCTCTCACCCCTCGTCATCTCACCCCATCCCTCACCAACTCCCCTCTCTTTCCCCCCCTCACCCCATCTCTTCTTTTCACCCTCTCCATGTTCCATTTTCTCTCTCCTCTTTTTCTCTTTCACGCACTCTCTCTTTCCTCCTCAGCCAGTCTCTGTAACCCTCTCTCCCCTTGCTCCCCTTTCTCTTTATATTTCTTCTGCCAATAATCTTTCTCCTCTCTCTTCTCCCCTCCACCTCTATCCTTATGCTTCCCCTTGTATCTCTCTCTTTCCTCCCTCCCCCTCTCTCTCCTCTTACTCAATCTCTCACCCCTTTCTCTCCCTGGGGCGGGATGTATTAAAATACATCGCCGCCCTTCGCGCCCCCCCCCGCCGCGATGCCGCCGCATATGTACTAACATATGCGGCTGGCATCGCGATGCGGTGACGGAGGCCCCCCGCGATACCTGTACTGTGGTCTGCGGGGGGTCTCCGTCACCTCCCTGCCGGCTTCTGCAGTTTTCACGCCGGGGACAGCTAAGCAAGCTGTCCCCGGCGCTTCCTCCTCCCCCTGCAGCCGGAAGGACGTCCGGCTGCGTTGCTAGGGGGAGGAAGGGCTTACCTTCCGGGGTCCAGGAGGACCTGCAAGAAGGTAAGCCCAAGGGAGGGGGGAAAGGGGGGGTCGGCGAGGCGGCGGGGTTGCGGCGACGCGGCGGGCGGCGAAAAGAAGCCCATAGGCTTCTATAGGGTATCGCCACCCAAAGGTGGCGATACCCTGCCCTGCGGTGACGTGGCGAACGGGTTTTAGTACATAGGAAAATGCGGTAAAACGGGGGTTTTACCGCATTTTCCCTTTAGTACATCTCGCCCCCTGACACTCACTCTCCCTCCCTGACATACTCTTACTCCTGCTCACACCCTTCCCTCTCTCTTGCTTCTCCCCCTTTCTCTATCTGACACCCTGACTTTCTCGCACCTCTCTCTCTCACTAATTTACAATGTAGCCTTCTTTTTATCTGACCACCCCTCATTTTTTTGCTCCCCTTTTTGTTCCTCACTCCAATCACTCTTTCTTCTGCCCCCCCTGAAGTAGCCATTGTAGTCACAGAAATGGAGGGCGGGGGCCTCAAAGTCATAATATGTGCTGGCCTGGGACCCAGAAACAGCGGATTAAGACCCCAACGTTATAAAGTGAGGGATCCCTGGAACCCATATATTTCTTCACTGGGTGCGATCACTGTGCAGTAGTGATATACAGCAGGGACCAGGCGGCTTTTTGAGGTCCTAGCATTGTCAATCGCTAAATGAGTATATGCGAGGTGCTGCATAGAGAAACCTGTGTGTGTGAGTGTGTTTGGGGTGGGGGGGTGCTATAATATAAAAGACTTATAGGATGCTAAACGGAGGCGAGGATCAGGCTGGTAAGCAGGGAGTGGTGGGGGTCTTGGTTCAAGGATGCATAATGTGCACAGGAAACTCCATTTTAGATTGAATTATTTTACTGGAAAAAACCTGATATTTATAGAAAGCCTGGGCTGTTTTTTTTTTTTTTTAATGGAAGCAGGTGCAGATGTATTTTTTAGCTGATCTAATTACTATTAGCGTTATTTTGACCCAACTACTTTAAAAAGGGACAGTTTGCTAATTATTTCAGCTTAAGGGTGCCTTGAAGAAATCATGGAGACCCAAAGGGTGCCTTGATCTGAAAAAGTTTGGGAACCACTGGTATAGTATGTGTATTGTTTAGGTTAGTAGAAGTGTTTTGTTTGTTATGTAGGTACCATAAATAAGGAAGCGTATAATATTATAGGACTTATTATCATTGTGTTTCTTATCTTGTATTGTTTGTATACCTAGAATAAAGTATCCAGTGGCGTAGCTACGTTT
Source organism: Crinia signifera (assembly GCF_055691185.1). Classification (NCBI taxonomy): domain Eukaryota; kingdom Metazoa; phylum Chordata; class Amphibia; order Anura; family Myobatrachidae; genus Crinia; species Crinia signifera. The sequence goes on from NC_139221.1 coordinate 322,255,037, forward strand.
TGCACCCCCCCCCCCCCGTCACCGCCCCGCGAGCACCCCTACCCCGCCGCCTTGCCGAGCACCCTTACCCCGCCACCCATGCAAACCCCCTTCAATCCCCCACAGCCTTACCTATGGCGCTGGTCCCGGCGGCTCCGTTCTTCTGCTGAGGACCACCAAAAAATGGCCGCCCCCATACAGCAGACAGTTTCAGAGAACTGTTTGCTATATGGGGGCGGCCATTTTGTGGTGGTCCTCAGCAGAAGAACGGAGCCGCCGGGACCAGAGCGATAGGTAAGTCTGCGGGGGATTGAGGGAGGGATTAACTATAGCACCGCAGCCCCCGGCGCCCCCACATGCACAGCGCCCCCCACGGTGGCGGGGGCTGCGGTGCTATAGTTACTCCGCTGAAAGTATCATTTTAATAGAGCTGACATTCCGTGTCTCGAATTCTCTCTTGTTGGGACCTCTAAATATCTCATAAGAGATCTGTTTATATATATATGTATATCCTGCACTATATTGTACAGGGCTCGCAAGGTTGGTTGGCATAATTGTACAGGTTGAGTATCCCCTATCCGAAATGCTCGGGACCACGAGCATTCCGGATAGGGGAATTTTTTGGTTTTTGGAATAATTTTTTTAAGGCATACTTACCTGTCCCCTGATGGTGTCCGGTGGTCCCTCGGCGTCCACGCAGTCCCTGGGCGTCCACAGCAGGCCTCCGGCATCTTCTCTGGGTCTCCAGCGGTCCCAGGAATGCACTGAGCGGGTGTGCATGCGCACCGGTGACGTCACCGGCGCGCGCGCACACTCGCGCAAGGCATTCCTGGGACCGCTGGAGGCCCTGGAGAAGATGCCGGAGGCCTGCTGTGGACGCCCTGGGACTTGGTAAGTATGAAAAGAGGGTTAGGGGGTAAAAAAAAAATTCTAATGATTCCAAAAACCACGGTTTTTGGAATAATTCGGATAATGGATGCACGGATACGGGATACTCAACCTGTATTTGTAAACATAATTTCCACATAGTCAATGAGCTGGGATAAAATATATGTGTAAAGTATATTTTAATGGTTTAGCGCCCAGACAGTAGATATAGCAGTATTTACCCTGTGGGTCAATCTCTGTGTGATTGACTAGTGATTATATTTCCCCTTTTGTTATAAGTCAACCTATCTTGTAGGCCTATTATAATATAAATGCAGATATTAAATACATAAAGAGTGATATCAATATATGATATAATATATACATCAGAGAGACCCCAGACTCTACACCGGACCCCATGGGCGTGTGTTCTGGAGTATCTCTGCCTGTGCTGACATAGCGGGTGTAGGCAGTGTCTGAACTACTGCAGGGGCCAGTGCTCCCCGCTCTCTTCTGGGCTTGTGGCCACCACTCATTACTATGATGACAGTTCTGCTGGGATAAATACGGATGACATGGTGGTTGGGATGCCAGTGGTCAGAATACTGACGTGTTCCTATGGAGGTAATCCTGACCGGGGTCAGGCAAGTATACTAACCTTATCTCTGCTTCCCCCTCCCTTCTAAGTGCCTAACCCTCTCTCCCCACAGCCTAACCCTACCCCCCCCCCGCCACTGAACAGCCTGACCCCTAACACTCCTCGCTAGTGCCTAACCCTAACTCTCATAACCCGCCACTTAAATATAACCCCCGCAGTCTAACCCTAACCCTCCTATCTAAGTACCTAGCCCCTCCTCCCCACAGCCTAACCCCAAACCCCCCCCCCCACCACAAGCACACACACAGCCTTACCCTAAGTTCGCACTTAGTGCCTAAACCTACCCCCACCCAGGATTGGGAATCATATAGAACTGGAAGATGATTGGTCAGTAACAGGCCTATAATTAGGACACGCGGCATGTACTGAGGCTCGGGGAAAATAAATTCCGTACTGAATTAAGAAGAGGATTCTTCACCATTAGAGCAGTAACATTCTGGAACTCATTGTCGGTGGGGTGATTACAGCAACTACTGTTACTGAATTTACATCAAAACTGGATACATATTTGGCCACTAAGGTAATCCTATAGATATGACTTACTCAAGTCAGTAGTTACAGGTTAGATAGGTTGGACTCGATGGACTAACGTCTTTTTATCAGCCTTAATTACTATGTTACTATGTTACCCTCCCATTCTTCCTAGGCCTGACCCAATACCACCCAGGTATACTTACCTCCCCCCCCCTCCACTAATCCTAACACTTTCTACCTACAACCGACCCCCCCCCCCCCCCCCACTGAACAGCGGGACCCTAGCCCTCACGCTACTGCCTAACCCTAACGCTCACAACCCTACACCTAAATATGCCACCTGAAATCATGATGACTCAAGGAGGAAACAGAATTTCACACTATTGTGCCCATAAAGTGGAAATATTGATAGAAAATAACCTAAAATATGATACTCACCTTTGGACCCACAGGACCAGGAAGACCAATTTCACCCTAAACAATCAAAAGATGTGAATTGAAATATGTCACATGAGTCTCAGCTGGCAAAAAGGTAATTACAACATTGAAGTTTAATTTGCGCTGACGGTAAATATCCCAGTACTGTATAGTAGGTCACATACAGAATCTAGTGCAGTACTACAGTGTTATCATACATAACAACGTACATCATGTAGAGCAGGGCTTTACTGTTCCTTTAATACCAGATGAGCTCAATTTTTTTAAACATAATTTATAAGTTGATAGATGCACACTACCATATTTCTTGGAATACAACCATCCATGCTCACTGACTTGGATAAAAAAAAAAGTTCTGTCACCAGTTCTGTGACTGATTCCTGTCATCAGTTCTGTGACTGAGTTCTGTTACTAGTTCTGTCAACAGTTCTGCGACTGAGTTCTGTCACCAGTTCTGCGACTGAGTTCTGTCACCAGTTCTGTGACTGAGTTCTGCCGCCAGTTCTGTGACTGAGTTCTGCCGCCAGTTATGTGACTGAGTTCTGCCGCCAGTTCTGTGACTGAGTTCTGCCGCCAGTTCTGTGACTGAGTTCTGTTACTAGTTCTGTGACTGAGTTCTGCCGCCAGTTCTGTGACTGAGTTCTGTTGCTAGTTCTGTGACTGAGTTCTGCCGCCAGTTCTGTGACTGAGTTCTGCCACCAGTTCTGTGACTGAGTTCTGCCGCCAGTTCTGTGACTGAGTTCTGTTACTAGTTCTGTGACTGAGTTCTGCCGCCAGTTCTGTGACTGAGTTCTGCCGCCAGTTCTGTGACTGAGTTCTGTTACTAGTTCTGTGACTGAGTTCTGCCACCAGTTCTGTGACTGAGTTCTGCCGCAAGTTCTGTGACTGAGTTCTGCCGCCAGTTCTGTGACTGAGTTCTGCCGCCAGTTCTGTTACTAGTTCTGTGACTGAGTTCTGCCACCAGTTCTGTGTCTGAGTTCTGCCGCCAGTTCTGTGACTGAGTTCTGCCGCCAGTTCTGTGACTGAGTTCTGCCGCCAGTTCTGTGACTGAGTTCTGTTACTAGTTCTGTGACTGAGTTCTGCCGCCAGTTCTGTGACTGAGTTCTGCCACCAGTTCTGTGACTGAGGCCCTTATTCTGATCGGTGCGGCCGGAGCCGATTATGCGGCCAGGACCGTGCGTGCGAAACCCCGCCTTCCATACGGATCGCCAACTCCGTCCGTATGCGGTAAGAAGCTGTCCGAACGGACCGCACGTGTATTTTTCACGGAATACGCCTCCTCCATCTAAGGGAACCTCCCCCATCATTCGATGGTCGCAGACCATCGAATGCAGGACCGAGTGCTCCACCAGCACCCGCAACCTCAGACCACACGGACATTTTTCCGTGCAAAAGCAGAGATCTGGGCGGGCAGCTGACATCCGGCGATGTCATATGTCCGCCCCCTACACGTGCGTCACAGCCGCATTACCATACGTACGCCCAGCGTTTTCATGGGAACTCCCATGAAACGCGGGGCGTATGCATATGGTAATGAGCCCAAATAGCCCTTCACGCCCCTCTCCACCCCCTGTTCGGAGTGTTCTCATATCATGCGGAATTTGGCCGTACGCCCCGCTCGCACATGCGCAGAGACGCCTCTGCACATGCGCAGACACAAAACATCGGCGGACCGAACGCACGCGGATATATCCGCACCGATCAGAATAAGGGCCTGAGTTCTGTCGCCAGTTCTGTGACTGAGTTCTGCCGCCAGTTCTGTGACTGAGTTCTGCCGCCAGTTCTGTGACTGAGTTCTGTTACTAGTTCTGTGTCTGAGTTCTGCCGCCAGTTCTGTGACTGAGTTCTGCCGCCAGTTCTGTGACTGAGTTCTGCCGCCAGTTCTGTGACTGAGTTCTGTTACTAGTTCTGTGACTGAGTTCTGTCACCAGTTCTGCTACTGAGTTCTGCCGCCAGTTCTGTGACTGAGTTCTGCCACCAGTTCTGTGACTGAGTTCTGTTACTAGTTCTGTGACTGAGTTCTGCCGCCAGTTCTGTGACTGAGTTCTGCCACCAGTTCTGTGACTGAGTTCTGTCACCAGTTCTGTGACTGAGTTCTGCCACCAGTTCTGTGACTGAGTTCTGCCGCCAGTTCTGTGACTGAGTTCTGTTACCAGTTCTGCTACTGAGTTCTGCCACCAGTTCTGTGACTGAGTTCTGCCGTCAGTTCTGTGACTGAGTTCTGTTACTAGTTCTGTGACTGAGTTCTGCCACCAGTTCTGTGACTGAGTTCTGCCACCAGTTCTGTGTCTGAGTTCTGCCGCCAGTTCTGTGACTGAGTTCTGCCGCCAGTTCTGTGACTGAGTTCTGCCGCCAGTTCTGTGACTGAGTTCTGCTGCCAGTTCTGTGACTGAGTTCTGTTACTAGTTCTGTGACTGAGTTCTGCCGCCAGTTCTGTGACTGTGTTCTGCCGCCAGTTCTGTGACTGAGTTCTGTTACTAGTTCTGTGACTGAGTTCTGTGACTGAGTTCTGCCACCAGTTCTGCTACTGAGTTCTGCCACCAGTTCTGTGACTGAGTTCTGCCGCCAGTTCTGTGACTGAGTTCTGTGACTGAGTTCTGTTACTAGTTCTGTGACTGAGTTCTGCCGCCAGTTCTGTGACTGAGTTCTGCCGCCAGTTCTGTGACTGAGTTCTGCCGCCAGTTCTGTGACTGAGTTCTGCCGCCAGTTCTGTGACTGAGTTCTGCCACCAGTTCTGTGCCAGCAGTTACCTGCTAGAGAGCTGGAATAATTGTTTTCAGTGCTATCTAATTAAATATTTAATACATTAAACTTGGAGTATAAGCCTTGCTCTGTATACAGTATAAACCATGTACTACATCTAACACAATAAGAATACACTGCTCAGTGACAGTCACACCGTATGACAAACTCATCGCAACAACATACCTTCTCCCCAAATGGACAGTTGGTGCAGTTAACTGCTTTCTCATTGCCCACCTGTTCCTGTCCAATAGGTGTTGACACTACAGGGGGCGGCTCGGTGACTACGGTAACCACACACTAAAAAGAAGAAATAAACAGATATTAATGTCATATCGTACCCTATGTGTTTGCCTATCACTGATTATACATTAGCGGAACAGCCACTGGGAACTGAACGGCCGATAGAATACTGTATATGGGCGGCCATAAAAGATGAAATACAACCTCAGGTCTGTTGGCAGCGGCCGTTCGTTCCAGATATTCAATTGTTTACCGCGGCCCTCACAGCTGCCGGGTGCCTAACGGAGCAATTTAACTGGGTGCAATTAAACAATTGAATTACATTTGTCACACCAATGCCATCCAATGTTTGACTGGGGCAGACGTGTGACATCATGAGGTGGCGGACATCATGACGTGAGCCTCTGGGAACAGAGTCTCAGAAAGCCCCGCTCCGAGGCTGCAGCCGCCGCCGGTATTAAAGGTGTGTGACAGACCCTGCCCCCTACAAAAGGGGGGCGGGATCATAAATCACTAGGGCCTACTGGTGAATCCACCTGTTCCCCGCTGGGCCAGTCCCAGCCTGTCACCAAATGGTAAAATAATGGCCAGACCGCAATTCTAGGTAACAATATTGCGCCATGTGACTCTGTCACTACATGACGGCATAACCTGGGCTGAGTATTATATTATCACCCCCTTCTGCAGAGGGTGTATGTACGTAGTGGGTCATACGCAGAGAATATTCTAGCTGCATCCAGTATCATTATCTCATGGCAGATCACAGATTGCATCTCTTACCGGTCCATTAGGAATATCACAACAGGTCTCGAGTTCAGCGTGCCGGGAATCGCAGTATACAACAATGCGCTGGAGATCAAACTGCAAAACAGATAAGTGTACAGATAAATAACAGCATGCTGGTGGGGAATACGGCATCTGTCCTGCCCGGCTGTGCCCAGACTACACAGCCATGCCATGTATCATTTATAGCACATTTATATGGGCTGCTGCTTCGGTTACTTGTGTTACTGGTTTATGGAACTGCTAGTAACAAATCCAGAACTAGAGGCCTATTTATTATTTGTCACGCTGATCCTGAATGACCCCAGAAATGGACATTCCATATTGCAGTATATCCAGGTGATATAAGGGGAGCGGTATCAGCTCCTGACTACCGTGTTACAGGCTGCCATTGGAAAATGTAACTTTATCTCTCTCCAGTCTCCAATACTGGGGGTCTGCCCATGTGCACAGGCACTAAAGAGAACACCTTCGGTGATATTTTCACTTGCCAGGGTGGTCACACATTGATTGGCAGTGAATGGATGGTACTTGTTTCCTAGCACGGCTAAAGTGCACAGGAGTGTTTATACAATGAAATATCGGAAAATAGGATGGCATGTCACCAAATGCGATGCGATGCGATAATTCATTGTATAAGCACCCATGCCATATAATGTGCTGGGTGCTTACAATGCCAGTGTGTCACCCCCAGTATCCACGCCACCCTGAAGCGTGGCGGGCGCAGCGGAACGTGTCTTCTGACCTTTTCATACCCCCACCGAGCCCGAAGCGTGGCGAGCGGACGCAGAATACATGTAAAGTAATGCGCGTCCCCTCGCGGAGCTCGCTGCGCTCATCACGCTTCGGGCTCGGTGGCTCGCTGCGCTCATCACGCTTCGGGCTCGGTGGCTCGCTGCGCTCATCACGCTTCGGGCTCGGTGGCTCGCTGCGCTCATCACGCTTCGGGCTCGGTGGCTCGCTGCGCTCATCACGCTTCGGGCTCGGTAGCACGCTGCGCTCATCACGCTTCGGGCTCGCTGCGCTCATCACGCTTCGGGCTCGGTGGCTCGCTGCGCTCATCACGCTTCGGGCTCGCTGCGCTCATCACGCTTCGGGCTCGGTAGCACGCTGCGCTCATCACGCTTCGGGCTCGCTGCGCTCATCACGCTTCGGGCTCGGTAGCACGCTGCGCTCATCACGCTTCGGGCTCGCTGCGCTCATCACGCTTCGGGCTCGGTGGCTCGCTGCGCTCATCACGCTTCGGGCTCGGTAGCACGCTGCGCTCATCACGCTTCGGGCTCGCTGCGCTCATCACGCTTCGGGCTCGGTGGCTCGCTGCGCTCATCACGCTTCGGGCTCGGTGGCTTGCTGCGCTCGTCACACTATATAAAATCAACTCCACGCCGACCTGCATAGTGGGGGCATGAAAAGGTCGGAGGACGCCTACTGCCACCCCTCGCGGGGCTGGCTGCGCTCGCCACGCTTCGGGGTGGCGTGGATAGTGGGGGTGTTTTAGGAACACATTCACACCAACCATATCATACATGTGAAAATATTGAAAATCGCATCGCATGTCATGCAAAAAGCGAATGCGATGCGATTTCACTACGTTAGCGTACGTAGAAAATCTGGGCGCCGTGCTAGGAAACAAGTACCGAATGGATCATTGGATAGACAACAACTATGTCGACAAGCATTAGGTCAACACCATTAGGTTGACATGCATGAAGGTCGACATGGCTGAATGTCAACATAAGTTAGGTCGACAGGGTCATTAGGTCGACACAAGCATTAGGTTGACGTGGGGAAGGTGGACCATCAAAAGGTTGACATGGTGGTTTTCATGTTTGTTCCTCTGCCTGACCGCCACCCAACTGCAATCAGCTATCTGCGCTGATTCAGCCCTGCCTTCCTTTTCTGTCCTGCCCCCCTAATGTCTGAAGGTAGCCCTGGTAGCCGGCAAATTACATACCAGCCACCTTCTACCCACATTTACCAACATGCCTTTATCAATTCTTAAGCCCCATACATACTACAGGATTTGGGGAAAGATATTGTTCACTATATCGCACACTCAATATCGTTAACGATGTGCGCTCTTGCCCGTCGTTAATGATGATTGATGTCTATTGAACATGCAGGTCACTTTGGCTATATACTGCAGCTAAACGATGTGGCCCCGGTGATGTCCCTGAACAATATTGGCAGCTTAAACCGTTCAGTGCGTCTGCGCGATATTGGCCATCCACAGCCGCGGCCGATATGATTACCTATATTGGCTGCCGCCAGGTCGGCGGTGATTCCGCTTGTGTGTATGGGGCTTAACACTGATTATATGACAATAGCCTAACAATTACCGGTCATGCCAGAAATTCAGGATAGCGTCTTGTCACTATTGGGATGCAGAAAAGGGCACCTTCAAATGGACATCAAGTTCCATCATTCACGATTAAGGATATAAGTCTACCAATGTTTGTTTTCTGACGACACACTCTGACTTACGTCAACGGGAACGCTGTCATACAGACGCTTGCCAATCACGGTTTTCCCCTGGATGTCAATATTCTCTCGATCCTCAATGGGCAAGGTCATGACCAGTTTGCAGTCAATGTACAGGGTCACCGTCTTCGCCTGCACGCTGAGGGCAATCTTGTGCCAGTTCCGATCGAACAGCTCACTGACTTGCGCACTGCGGAAACTTGCTTTGACGGCATCCTGGATAACTCCCACCGAGCTGTACTCCAGAGCCTTGTTCTCGCCGTCCAACCTCAGCGACACCTAGTGCACCAACAATGTCCATTAATGTGGAGTAACGTAATTATGACAACTCAAACTTCATAGATAATGTTGACTCTTACAACACAATGCAGACTGACAGACCCATAACATCGCTCAGATCTAGGTCAATAAGAAATGTCCAGCACTATAGAAAATGTTACCTGCGGGATTCCATACTTGTCGATGATCTGCCAGATATACCAATCCTCCCTCCTGGAAGCTTTCCTGAATCGGAACGTAGTTACGAAGGCGTATTCATCTGGCAATCCCTGTAGGAAGATGTCCCTGCAAAACAAAGGGAGAGAATGGATCTCGTGTCTCTTCTTCCAACCAATGTCTCATATTTATTATTATGTAACGTGTCATCGTTGTCAGCATATTGGTGTTACGGTATTTATTACACTGACAGTGATTCCTGAATCCTTTACTTACAGATAATTATTATACGCAATGGCCAAAGGACAATGATTTAATTGTGAACAATTATTACAGGGTCTGTATATACTGTACGTGACCTCGCAAAGTGAGACAACTGTTATTCCACCACCTTATGTACAGATGGAGCATGGACTGGCGGAAGACTCGCCAGCCCCTGGAAGCCGCCGGGAGGGGACGCATGCACACATCCCCTTACTACAGAGCTCCCCACCGGTCCCCGCCGCTGGTCCCCGCCGCTGGTTCCCACCTCCCCGCTCCCTCCCTTAGCCCTGCCCGGCTCCCTGAAGCGCCGCCAGGAAACCGGGACACGTGTGCATGTGGGATGATCGCACATCCCAGTCAAATGGAGCGCTGGCTCGCCAGCGGGGGCATTCTGGCGAGCCCCAGCACTGGCTGAGAGGCGCTCCATCTGTTCCCCATATGTATTAGATTGTAAGCCCAGATGATCAGGACCATCTTACCCTTCTGCTATGTATCATTGGTCATCATTTCTTTGTACCATGATCCCCTTAATGTACAGTGCTGTGTAATATGTTGGTACATTATAAATGGAAGATAATAATAATAAAAATAAGAAGAAGATGATGAAGAAGAAGAAGTAGAGGAAGAAAGGTCCAACTGTGCCTAAATTTCTAAATGATTGGAATATTTTTTTTTCTTTAATCTTTATTTTTTATACCGCCCAAGTATAAAACAGTAGAAAACTTTAACTCCAATCTTCTGTTTTCCATAGTTCACCTGCATAATACATCATTTTTATTTCTTACCCCTGAAGAAGTCCTTCAAAGAAAGAAGAGAAAGTGAAGAAGTCCATCTATGGATGAAACGCGTAGGGTTTCTGGTGCCATTTCCATACATGGCACCAGGAGGATCCTGCCAATCGAGCTCACTCCCGTAAGGGTGGCAGCAGGAATATACTGATTAGGCGCTAAGGGCAATATTTTTACTATATCACTCTGGTGCGCTGCAATGCAGAGGGGTATTTAGGAAAGGTAGTTTAGGGGTGCACTAGGGTTTCAGAAGCACAATCATAACCCAATGTGACGCGGTGGTCGGCCTATATTAAACATGTCCGATTTCCAGACCATTGTGCTGTAGGTTATTGCAGTCAGGCAATGAGTGCCAATCAGAGGCAGAACTCTGGGAGGCAATGGAGTCATCTGCGGCTGGGCTCCTGCTCCCAAGGGGGGCACCTCTCTTCCTCTGCGAGTTTGAATCAATTAATTGAAAGCCGTTGATATCACTTCTGTGCCTGACTCCCCCTCCTAACATCATTTTTGCAAGTGTCACACCCTGTATTAGAACCCATGACCTATCCCACTAGAAGCAGACACCTTATTGAATGAAATATTTGCTCCTGCGTATAGCTTCTGGCTATATGAAGTTACTACACTGCATAGCTCTGCCTAATTGTAATGGTTTCAACTAACAATTATACTCTGCAGAATTTGCATATTTACTGTGCAGGAGAAAATAGCTTTACCAGTAAGGTGTGTGCCTTCAGTGAGACAGGTTACAGGTTCTAATCCTGTGTGTGTGTGTGGTGGGGGGTGGCACCAAAAATTATCTTGCCTCGGGGGAGCAACTGGAATGAACTTAAGCCACTGGCGCCAAGAGATGCGTTAAGCAAACTGTGCAGTGCTCACTCTTCACGGGACCTTCTGTGGGTACTGTTCCAGGGAAGCCCTGCCCTTTTATTGGTAGCGGACAGTTTGAGTACCACTAAGTCCACCTTGTAACAGGGGTGTAAGTTCATCCCGTGTGTCTGGAGGCAAGCTGAAATTGGTGCCCCCACCTAACTTTATAAATAGCGCTCTTATGCAGTCTACAGGGATCGGCGGCAGCACTGACTTGGCAAGGTTCCAACTATACTGTGAGTTAGGGTTATCCTTAAAAGATTCAGTCGTCTGCAATATGCAGAAACATCGGTGAGTCCCATCTCATGGTCCATCAGAGATTGGTGCACCACCCCTTGCTGGCTCGGTGGTACCAGGTGGGAAGTGTCCTGTCACCTATTGCAGGGTATCTACGATAGAGGCGATTAACTCTGCAGCAGGTCAACCACACAGGTTCTGCTGTCAATGCAAGTTCCCCCTTCATGGCTTGGAGCCCAGAGATTGGAGCCTCCATTGCCTCTGGGAATTATTCTATCTACGCCCCTTTCAGGGTATGTAAATTTGAGCAGCTGGGGGTATATACGTGTGGAACAACAACACATTTCAACACCAGGGTGTTCCAGATGCGGGCCAGGTTTACAGAAAATGGTATTAATATGATACATTATAGCGGGTTTCACTGTTCTTTGCAAAAAACATTAAATAACACAATTTTATCATATTCAGAAGGAATAAACTGGTGCACATTAAAATGAATATATCACTAAGGTGACTCAGAGGGACAATAAAACACATTCTCTTAGCTCAGTTGCGTGTCTTCCCGTCCGTGAATATATTACCCACTGACGTTATGACATTGTGTTTCTTCTGCACACACAATAAATAGAGCATCATCGGTATTTCCCAAAGAGGAATTAGGTGGGTGTAATGGAATCTCACGCTGGCTGCTCCGATGCTGATGAATCACCGGCAGTTGTCATGTACAAGGCAGAGCGTAGAGACCCTGCTCCGTAACTCTCATGGGAAGACGTAATCATGTATCATTTTATTATATAAAGTAATCTCCGTTGAGGCTCAGAAATGTCTTGTATGGACGGTGACCATGTAACCATTCCAACCAAAATCAAAAACCACACGTTCTGTGATGTACATCTTTGTTTTTCAGTAATTCTTGACCAAGAGCTCGGGAACATTATTGTATTGGCAGAAAACAAATAGTTCCCGTAACATAGAGGGTTATTCACAGGGCTATTTTTCAGCAGGCTCCAGCAGGAACTGAGGCCCTTATTCTAGTTCACTCTTTCTGACAAAATAATTCTTAGATGGACAAAACCATGTGCACTGCAGGTGAGGCAGGTGTTACTTGTGCAGAGATAATTAGATTTAAGTGGGGTTTTACACCTGCCTCACCTGCAGTGCACATGGTTTTGTCCATCTAAGAAATATTTTGTCAAAAAGAGTGAACTAGAATAAGGGCCACAAAATAGCCCTGGTTATTCAGACCTGGTCATGTGGCTGCAAATTCGCAGGCCAGGCGATTCTCAGTAGACTATGCATGTGTACAGATCATCTAACGCGCCTGCGCAAGGCCGTCCCGCGATAAAATCCTGCGCAAGGCCGTCCCGTGATAAAATCCTGCTACTTTTTTTATCGCTGGTTGTGTGCATCTTGATTGACAGGAAGCCAGCGTTTGAGGGTGGTAATTGGCATTTTAGGAGTGTTCGGAGAAGGTGTTTTTAGGGGAAGTCATGTGATGTCAGCTCCGGCCACGATCAGCTGATCACAGGGCTCTAAATTTAGCAGAGCAGCAGTCAGATCTGAATAACCCTCATAGCTCATAGCTCAAAACATTAAGAAGACCAAAGTTCTCCTCAAACCTCGCCCAGAACTGCCCCAAACCACAGACCATTCACACACAGCCGCACATTCCGGGAAAAACTCCACTCCATTTATGGCAAGGACAAAAAGTATCCTACACTGGGGTACGGTGATATAACGTTAGCTGGGGTCACTGTGAGGTCAATAGGTCAACAGTGTCTAGGTCAACAGTCGATATGGGCAAGATCGACATAGACAAAAGTTGGCACAAGCAAAAATGTAGACATGGTAACGTTCGACATATGAAAAGGTCAATACGAGACTTTTTTTTAATTCTTAAAAAAAAAATATTTTTCATCCTTGACCTTCCACTTGGACTCCAATAGAGAACAGTAAAGTGTTTCCCAAGCATAGCGGTAGCAAAGCGAGGCACCTTGTCTGAAGCATTGCAGGCGATACTAATTTGAGGCGATACTGGATACTAATTTGAGGCTTATGTGGTGCGATCTACACATTTACACCCAAAGGCACTGTGGCATAATGTTGAATGGGGGCATTGTAGCATGATGTGGATCGGGGGCACTGTAGTAAGATGTGGACTGGGGCACTACAGTATTTTGTGTTGAGCATTTAGACATTGTACATTTTAATAACACTGTCAGTATATTCTGACTACTTTATTGGTAGCTCCCCCTCCACCAATTGAGTTGCCCTGTGGCCCCCACAAGCCTTAACATATATACACATTTACACACACAAAAAAAACTCATGGCGACCTTTTCATGTGTCAACCATTGCCATGTGGACCTTTTGTCTTTGCCAAACTTTTCCATGTTGACCATTTGGTGTCGATCTATTAACAGTCTCCTTAGACACCGTCCACTTTATACCACAACCATATGAACTAGCGTCACTGTTTTGCATAATGTGAACTGAAGGCACTGGGGAATAACAGTAGCCAGGGCCGGCGCCACCACTAGGCAAACCTAGGCATTTGCCTAGGGCGCCGGCCACTGGAGGGCGGAAAATGCCGCCCGGGTACCTGTCCTACCGGCGCTGTCTATTTCAATCTGGCGGCGGAGGCAGCGGGGGTCCCTGCAGTCTATTAAAAATCACGAGCGCTATCCGCCGGGCTATGCGGAAGCGCTTCTAGTGTAAAAACTCTGGCAGCACGGTGCACGCTGATCTCAGCCAATCAGCGTGCTGCCAGAGTTTTCACACTAGAAGCGCTTCCGCATAGCCCGGCGGATAGCGCTCGTGATTTTTAATAGACTGCAGGGACCCCCGCTGCCTCCGCCGCCAGATTGAAATAGACAGCGCCGGTAGGACAGGTACCACCCCACACCGGGGCGCCCCCAGCCCGACTCGCCTGGGGCGCTCCGGTGCCTTGCACCGGCCCTGACAGTAGCGCACACAGGGGGGTTTCTGTGTACCCAGAAACCCACCAGGAGTCTAAGCTGAGGGTCCCCTCTTTCCATGCGTACAAGAATTTTTAAAATCGGCCCTTGGGAACCGGAGATATCTGACTTCAAAGCAGTGGTCCCCATCCAAGCCTGTTAATTGCAATTCCCAGTCAGATATTTCAGGTTCTGTCTGACTTAGAGTGTGTACACACGGTTCGATGTTCTGTGCGATCCGATGTACGATTCGATGTTTTGTCCGATTTTTACTTTTCCCCCTTTTTTTTTTTTTTCTCTACTCCTTAAGATATGCCTTAAGATATGCTTAAGATTTTGACTTTTTACCATACAATTTGCTATGCGATTTCCTATTTGATTTACTATGCGATTTCCTATGTGCCTTAAGATTTGCTTAAGATTTTGACTAAGCGATTTTGACTTAACAACAGGATGACAGACAGGGCCCTGGAAATCGTATAGCACATCGCATCTTAAGCATATCGCAAGGCACATACGATGCATGCGATATGCTTGCGATTTGTGCTAGATAGAGTGTGCTGCCCACTCTATCTCCCCTCCGATCTCTCCTTAAACGGGAGCGCGCATCGGGCTAGGAAGCCCTTACAATGCATACAATCAGTATGCGATATGTATACGATATGGCTTCCGATGTTGACGATATCGTCAACATCGGAAGCCATATCGAACCATGTGTACACACTATTAGAGTTTTTCTGAGCATATATTCCAAAATCTGTGACTCTCCCCCTTTGATGGACACTAGTAGCTTGTCACTACTTTGCCAACGAGTATATAAAACCACATACCAGGTGTGTGGAGCTGGAGCAGTAACCATCTGCTGGAAGGCTGATATCTTTGGTTCTGGGCAGATTGCTCTGCCTCCTGAACTCTGATCCCCTAGTCCCCAGTACCATTTGGTAGGTGGGATTCTCTAGTTTTTAATTCCATTAAAATCTTAGAAATCGATTTCTGAGAACTGGAGATATGTGCAGTCAAGCAAGCTGTCCTCCCACAAGAAAATTATGAATAATAAGCCCACTCCACTATACACCCCTCCTCTGCATATTAAACATCCTCTACCACCCTGGAAGTTATGTATCAGGGCCCCTTCATTCAGCTCAATGCCCCCTTCTCCCACCCCATCTCCCACCATCTGTGCAGTAAAGGGGTAATTGCAGGCCCTACATGCTGAGCGGTTGATATAATACCCCCTACCACCCGGGGGACATCAAAGCTTCCCCCACCCCTACCGCTGGAGGATCGGTAGGTGCCCCAATACATTGCTATGCCCAGGGGTCTACTCTGCTGTTGACACCCCTGTATGTATGTATGTATGTATGTATGTATATATATATATATATATATATATATATATATTATTATTATTATTATTTATATACATTTGGTCTATCTATAATACTTTAACTGACCCGGCATATACTGGGTCACCTAAGTGTCCATCTCCGTGCTTTGCTCCGCCGCTCTGGAAACCCCCTTCTGAAAATCCTGCGTTTGCCACTAAATAATGTGAACTAGAGGCACTGTGGCATAATGTGCACTAGAGGCACTGTGGCATAATGTGAACTAGAGGCACTGTGGCATAATGTGCACTAGAGGCACTGTGGCATAATGTGCACTAGAGGCACTGTGGCATAATGTGAACTAGAGGCACTGTGGCATAATGTGAACTAGAGGCACTGTGGCATAATGTGAACTAGAGGCACTGTGGCATAACGTGAACTAGAGGCACTGTGGCATAACTTGAACTAGAGGCACTGTGGCATAATGTGAACTAGAGGCACTGTGACATAATGTGAATTAGAGGCACTGTGGCATAATGTGAACTAGAGGCACTAGGGCATAATGTGAACTAGAGGTAATGTGGCATAATGTGAAGTAGAGGCACTGTGCATAATGCAGACTGGAGGCACTGTGACATTATGCGGACTGGAGGCACTGTGACATTATGTGGACTGGAGACATTGTGGTGTAATGTGAACTAGAGGCACTGTGGCATAACGTTAACTGGGGGCATTGTGGCATAATGTTGACTGGGAGCACTGTGGTATAATGTGGACTTGGAGCACTGTGGTATAATGTGGACTGGGGGCACTACAGTATTTTGTTCTGAGCCTTTACACATTGTATATTTTAATAACATTGCCAGTATATACAACAACTTTATTGGTAGTTGGCCCCCACCCCCCCAATTGAGTTGCCCTGTGGCCCCCACAAGCCTTAATCCACCCCTGTTGTTGTGATGCGTTTTGAAATTTCAATTTGCATGATTAGTTATGTCCTCAGCTGTTTCGTGCATTAAGCAAACAGGTTGCACTCACTCAGTTCTCTGGACGATGGGGAATGTTCCAAGACGCACATAGGAACTCTGCGCGCCGCTCTCTTTCGTGCCGATGATATCTTGTATGTTGAATAACTCCATGAGATCGAAACCTGTCAGAAGATGACGCATAACAGCAGTAACAAGAGATTAGAGGACCACGAGGAACATAGATTGGATCCAGATTCAGTAAAGCAAAAAAGCAAGTCACTTTGGGGGAAATTTACTGTTGCTATGGTCAACCAATCAGAATCTACTTCTTATTTATACAGCACATGATCTGATTGGTTGCCCATAGCAATATCACATGGGAAGTATAATTCCCATCTTAGTAAATTTCCACCTTTGTGTCTGGAACAAACATAAATGTATATTGTTTCTCTGCAGGGTAAATACTGGCGGCATTAGCATTTAGCCCGCAGATGCGAGACAACTTATTATTGCAATTTAGCTTTTTAGTTTGAACACCTCCCGTCCAAATCTAACTCTCTGTACATGTTACATCTGCCCCACCTGCAGTGCAGCATGGTTTTGCCCTTTTGTGTGAATTTTTGCATTACTAAAAAGGTTAATCGGGCCCATAAGATGGAAACAATCTTTGTTCTGTTTCCTTATAACACCATGTTACGGTTTTGGAAAAAGTTATTTACAACTCATTGAAGAAGGGTCCAGAGGATAATAATAGTCTTTCTAGAGCAGCATAATGCTGATGCGCTTATAACTAACAAGGGTATTTACTAGGAAGTCACATGATGCCACTAACTGTAACTGTTCATTTGACAAGTATAATTGGAACAACAAAGCCATTGGTACTGCAGCAGGGACAGCATAATTCCACATGAAGTGAATGTGGAATATCTAGTCCAGGGTTTAGAGCAGAAGAAGCAGCAGCAGATGACTGATTGGATCCAGTCCGGGTTTTCCTGCTGTTGTGAATCAATGTTTGCTAATTAACAGCACCTGTGTTTTCCTGTTGAATGTTTGTTCAGAGCAGAGGACCAGGGTTCCCAATGCCTTTTAGTGGCTAGGCAATAGGCTGGGGGAATGTAGGAATTACGCTAGGGAATGTACCCATATTGTGAAACCTATGAACTTTATTTTAACCAGTGTATGTGATTCCTTGTCATATCTTTATATTTTGCTAAAGACAATTGAAATGATTCACTAACAGTGTTATCATTCCAGACCATATAATGCTAAAATATTATTATTATTATTATTATTATTATTATTATTATTATTATTATTATTATTAATTTTTCTTTTTTTAACATTCTAAATGTATGTCTGGTAAATATTTATTTTCTTGAATATTGTTTTTTGCAGAAATCTCAATAATAAATTGCAGTAATAAACCAAAAAAATCAAACCGTATTCATATCTACTGTAATATGCATTGAGCAATGTTTGTAATCGGACAATTATTTGTTACCGCGATGTATGGTGGCCCCAGGGCAATCGCGTCCCTGGGAAATGAATCAGGGACCGCGACCTCTGCACTCGTATAAAGGTCACGATGCAGAATGAATATGGTGCATTACTCATTCCCCCAAAGTTATGTACCATTAGCGGAAGCCTTGCGCAAGCAAAGGGTTCGACCATTCATCACTGAAATATTAGTCTATGGCTCTGGGAACAAAGATCTTATTTAAAAAAAAGACTATTAAAATAGTGGTTGGTGCCCAGCGGAACGAATGTGAATGTAATCACATTGTTTAATGTTATTAATATGTTTGGCTTTGCATAGAGCCCAGATAATGGAAAGGGACTGTAATGAGATGCTGTACGTAGGCGTATGACTGGAATAATCTATATCTCTTAGATAATGCCAAGAAAGACATAGGGGAAACTCTCTGACGGGCTTATTTAATAGCAGTGCAAACGTCAATCACGGCATCCAATCAGATGCTAACTTTTAGCAGTCTAGTATAGTTAGAAGGTTTATATTTTATTGGTGGCTGTGGAATACGATGTGTGTGAGTGTGTGTGTGTGTATATATATATTGTGACAGATCACATACACTGGATACAAGAAGTCTGTTTATTTATTGGTAGCAGGCAGACAGCACACAGGGTTGACAGCTTGGCAATGGGTGTGGGCTATAGGCAGGGCCGGCGCCACCACTAGGCAGCCTTAGGCATTAGCCTAGGTCTGCGGCCACTGAAGGGCGGCAGTTTGTAGCTGGTCCCCCCTGCGCCGCATCACCCAGCAAGCCGCCCTGGGGAGCGTCGCGTCACGGTGACCTGCATCACCCGCCAAGCTCCCCCCCTGGAACGTCACGGTGCTGGACACCCCCCCCCCCCCTCCCTGGGGAGAGTTGCGGCGGCCATCGCCACATCGCACGGCAAAGCCCCCCACCCCCCCCCCCGGAACCTCACGGCGCTGGATACCCCCTCCCCTCCCTGGGGAGAATCGCGGCAGCAAGCACCCCCTCCCCCAAACATCATGGCGCCGTAAGTGAGGGCAAGTGGTTGAGCGCCGGGCCCCCCCCCCTCCGGTGCCTAGCGCCGGCCCTGGCTATAGGGTCGACATGAGCAAGGTTGACCACTGAAGGTCGACGTGCATCAAGGTCGACATGAGGTTAGGTCAACAATGTCATTTGGTCAACACAAGAATTGGGTCAACATGCAGTCAAAAGGTCGACATGGTGTTTTTCACTTTTTTTGTGCCGACGCAGTCGATATGGACAAGCCGCGTCCCCTCGCATGGCTCGCTGCACTCGGCACACTATTTTATTCTCCCACCACGCCCTAGTGGATGGTAGGGCATGAAATACCACCTGTCGGCACATGTCGGCTCAAAAAAGTGAAAAACTCCATATCGACCTTTTCACTGTCGACCTTGGGCATGTCAACCTAATGACCCTGTTGACCTAACCCCATATCGACCTTCAGTCGTGTCAACCCTCATGCATGTCGACCTTCAGTGGTTGACCTAATGACTGTCGACCTAGTGACCATATACCCGTGGCATTATACAGGCTTCACAGCATGGGTACAACACTCCAGAGGTCCTAGCGTAGTTCCCACACCCCAAGCCTATTGCCCAGCTGCTCTGAGCAGACATTGAACAGGAAACCACAAGTTCTGTTAATTAGCCAAACCATGATTCACATCAGATTAGGAAAACCTGGACTGGATCTAATCAGTCCTGCTGCTGCTCTAAACCCGGATCCTGATGTTGCATATTCACTTCATGTAGAATTATGTTGTCATGTGTGTCCTTCCTCCCCCCACCTCGGCAAGGCTTGAAAGTCGCCAAGTTGGACAGGGGTGAATAGGGCCGAAAAGAGGAGAGAAAGGGGGAGAAGGGTGTCAATAGGTGCAAGACCAAAAGACAGCTGAGGGCGTGAAGAAAGAGAAGGAATACGAGGGGGAGAGAGAGGCAAAGAAAAAGAGGAGGAGGCGCTAAAAGAAAACTCAATTTTTTAATTGTATTAATTAGAGTAGTAAAATTGAATCTTTGCTATGTTTATGATTTAAAAGTGCAACTTTTCTGTATTTGTAATTGCTAATGTTTGTATTTAGGTAATTTGTGTACAATAAAGATATTTTTAAAAACATTTGATACATTGTTTTATATTTCCTTCTTATCTCTGTATGGTTTTAGCACTTTAATTTCCAGTGAACGATCGTGGCAAACTATAAACTATATTTTCATGGTACAAATAGTGTAAAAAATGGTGATTTAGAACCATCCCGCCGGATTTTGTCGGTAATTTATATTCCCAGATTCGGTAACATGTTGTCCTGTTTTTTTGTTTTTTTTCCCTCGTTCAATGATTCTAGAAATAACCCAGAGCCATATATTTAATGTGAGAGCTTCTGCCGCTGAGAGGAACTTAATTGAATTTGTGAGAAGTCACGATTAGGGCCCCAGAGTCCCATTACATTATTTGCTTTGTGATATTGACCATAATGAAACCGTCAGATGTCTCAGTGACTCACTAGGCCTCGTGTATCCTCAGATAGATTACATGTGTCTTTGGGGATGAGGGACCGGGATAACGTTTGGTCAGTTATCTGCTTCCTTTTATATATTTAGTGGCTAAAAAAAAATAGTGAGACGTCACTGAGGATTATTTTTAGAGAGTTATCCTGTGACGTGGATACATTTAGTGATAACATTGTACTAATATGTTACAGTATCAAAGGGAGTAATCTTCCAAGGAATCCATTAATCGGTGTGGGTGGGGGGGACAGATGCATACTTACAGTACCTACACTCCCTGAATGGCCGGGAGGGTCCCGAAAATCATGTCCGTGTCCCCCCCCCCCCCCCCCCCCAATAGATGGGTTCCTATGTAATCCCTCAGTGAGACCCAAGTTAGCTCACGGTGCAAAGATTAAACATGAAACATCTTTTTTTCCACTTGAGGCTGGAGAAGGTTTATCGCCCCAGTTTTAATATATATGAAGTGTCCATACCAGAGGTTTTTCTCTAAAAAAAACCTAATTGCAGCAGAAAAAAAACCCTGTGCATTTCTAGCCCCCGTAACTGTTTTAAAGCCACATAAAAAAAAAACAGGTCACCCTAAATATATTACAATAAGCATGGACAAGTATAAACGTACAGAATCATTTTCTGATTTACTATTTTTTTGTGCTATTTACCTCTTAAAGCCCTAAATTAAAATGAAGCAATTATTTATCTTGGTCATGTAACAGTTTTCAGCAACGCAGCCTCGAGATTTCATACAGAATTTTAAAATGAAAAAAAAAAAAATCTCACCGGTTTCAGACAGGGCCACTGTCATATAACCAGGCCATTGCAAGTGTCTGAACAAGTGGTCATCAAAGGGTTAACATACCTGGGATTTCATCTCTTTCCCCATTCCTGTGTTTAAAGCGGTCACCCTCAACTCGGACATTGGGGCAAAGAACATCTGAAAGAGAGCAGAAAAGATGTAGAATTTATAAGTACTGTTATATCACTCTAACATCTCTTATATATTTAGCCAGATCTTATATATTTAGCCCTCATCCCGTGAGTCAAGGCACAACCCCCCCTGTTGTGATTCGCAGACCCACTTGTATGCCCCGCCCCTCTCAGCGCTGTATTGTATAATACTGTACGGCCGCTTGTATGCCCCGCCCCTCTCAGCGCTGTATTGTATAATACTGTATGGCTGCTTGTATGCCCCGCCCCTCTTAGCGCTGTATTGTATAATACTGTATGGCTGCTTGTATGCCCCGCCCCTCTTAGCGCTGTATTGTATAATACTGTACGGCCGCTTGTATGCCTGCCCCTCTCAGCGCTGTATTTTATAATACTGTACGGCCACTTATATGCCCCACCCCTCTCAGCGCTGAATTGTATAATACTGTACGGCCGCCTGTATGCCCCGCCCCTCTCAGCGCTGTATTGTATAATACTGTATGGGCGCTTGTATGCCCCGCCCCTCTCAGCGCTGTATTGTACAATACTGTACGGCCGCTTGTATGCCCCGCCCCTCTCAGCGCTGTATTGTATGATACTGTACGGACGCTTGTATGCCCCGCCCCTCTCAGTGCTGTATTGTATGATACTGTATGGCCGCTTGTATGCGCCGCCCCTCTCAGCGCTGTATTGTATGATACTGTACAGCCGCTTGTATGCCCCACCCCTCTCAGCACTGTATTGTACAATACTGTATGGCCGCTTGTATTCCCCGCCTCTCTCAGCGCTGTATTGTATAATACTGTACGGCCGCTTGTATGCCTCGCCCCTCTCAGCGCTGTATTGTATGATACTGTACGGCCGCTTGTATGCCCCGCCCCTCTCAGCGCTGTATTGTATGATACTGTACGGCCGCTTGTATGCCCCGCCCCTCTCAGCGCTGAATTGTATTATACTGTACGGCCGCCTGTATGCCCCACCCCTCTCAGCGCTGTATTGTATAATACTGTACGGCCGCCTATATGCCCCACCCCTCTCAGCCCTGTATTGTATAATACTGTACAGCCGCTTGTATGCCCCGCCCCTCTCAGCGCTGTATTGTACAATACTGTACGGCCGCTTGTATGCCCCGCCCCTCTCAGCGCTGTATTGTACAATACTGTACGGCCGCTTGTATGCCCCGCCCCTCTCAGCACTGTATTGTATATTAAAGTACGGCCGCTTGTATACCCCGCCCCTCTCAGCGCTGTATTGTATAATACTGTACAGCCGCTCTTATGCCCCGCCCCTCTCAGCGCTGTATTGTATAATACTGTACAGCCGCTTGTATGCCCCGCCCCTCTCAGCGCTGTATTGTATAATACTGTACAGCCGCTTGTATGCCCCGCCCCTCTCAGCGCTGTATTGTATAATACTGTACGGCCGCTTGTATGCCCCGCCCCTCTCAGCGCTGTATTGTATAATACTGTACGGCCGCTTGTATGCCCCGCCCCTCTCAGCTCTGTATTGTATAATAGTGTACGGCTGCTTGTATGCCCCGCCCCTCTCAGCAATGTCAATGTATTGTATAATACTGCACGGCTGCTTGTATGCCCCGCCCCTCTCAGCTCTGTATTGTATAATACTGTACGGCCGCTTGTATGCCCCGCCCCTCTCAGCTCTGTATTGTATAATACTGTACGGACGCTTGTATGCCCCGCCCCTCTCAGCGCTGTATTGTACAATACTGTACGGCCACTTGTATGCCCTGCCCCTCTCAGCACTGTATTGTATAATAAAGTACGGCCGCTTGTATGCCCCGCCCCTCTCAGCGCTGTATTGTATAATACTGTACGGCCGCTTGTATGCCCCGCCGCTCTCAGCGCTGTATTGTACAGTAAGGGAATGGAGTGGAGCATAGTACAGTAAGGGAATGGAGTGGAGCATAGTACAGTAAGGGAACGGGGCGGAGCATAGTACAGTAAGGGAATGGAGTGGAGCATAGTGCAGTAAGGGAATGGAGTGGAGCATAGTACAGAAAGGGAACGGTGCAGAGCATAGTACAGTAAGGGAACAGTGCAGAGCATAGTACAGTAAGGGAATGGAGTGGAGCATAGTACAGTAAGGGAATGGAGCGGAGCATAGTACAGTAAGGGAATAGAGTGGAGCATAGTACAGTAAGGGAATGGAGCGGAGCATAGTACAGTAAGGGAATAGAGTGGAGCATAGTACAGTAAGGGAATGGAGCGGAGCATAGTACAGTAAGGGAATGGAGTGGAGCATAGTACATTAAGGGAATGGAGCGGAGCATAGTACAGTAAGGGAATGGTGTGAGGCATAGTACAGTAAGGGAATGGAGCATATTACAGTAAGGGATTGGTGTGAGGCATTGTACAGTAAGGGAATGGAGCGGAGCATAGTACAGTAAGGGAATGGAGCGGAGCATAGTGAAGTAAGGGAATGGAGCGGAGCATAGTACAGTAAGGGAATGGAGTGAGGAATAGTATAGTAAGGCAATGGAGTGAGGCATAGTACAGTAAGGCAATGGAGTGGAGCATAGTACAGTAAGGGAATGGAGTGGAGCATAGTACAGAAAGGGAACGGTGCAGAGCATAGTACAGTAAGGGAACAGTGCAGAGCATAGTACAGTAAGGGAATGGAGTGGAGCATAGTACAGTAAGGGAATGGAGCGGAGCATAGTACAGTAAGGGAATAGAGTGGAGCATAGTACAGTAAGGGAATGGAGCGGAGCATAGTACAGTAAGGGAACAGTGTAGAGCATAGTACAGTAAGGGAATGGAGCGGAGCATAGTACAGTAAGGGATTGGTGTGAGGCATTGTACAGTAAGGGAATGGAGCGGAGCATAGTACAGTAAGGGAATGGAGCGGAGCATAGTGAAGTAAGGGAATGGAGCGGAGCATAGTACAGTAAGGGAATGGAGTGAGGAATAGTATAGTAAGGCAATGGAGTGAGGCATAGTACAGTAAGGCAATGGAGTGGAGCATAGTACAGTAAGGGAACGGTGCAGAGCATAGTACAGTAAGGGAACGGTGCAGAGCATAGTACAGTAAGGGAATGGAGTGGAGCATAGTACAGTAAGGGAATGGAGTGGAGCATAGTACAGTAAGGGAATGGAGTGGAGCATAGTACAGTAAGGGAACGGTGCAGAGCATAGTACAGTAAGGGAATGGAGTGGAGCATAGTACAGTAAGGGATTGGAGTGGAGCATAGTACAGTAAGGGAACGGTGCAGAGCATAGTACAGTAAGGGAATGGAGAGGAGCATAGTACAGTAAGGGAATGGAGCAGAGCATAGTACGGTAAGGGAATGGAGCAGAGCATAGTATGGTAAGGGAATGGAGTGGGGATTAGTACAGTAAGGGAATGGAGTGGGGCATAGTACAGTAAGGGAATGGAGTGGAGCATAGTACAGTAAGGGAACGGTGCAGAGCATAGTACAGTAAGGGAATGGAATGGTTTGAATACATGTGACACCATTCTCCCACTTGCATGCATTAGGAAGTGTTACCCTGTGACTCACTCTGTGTTATTTGCATATAATTAACCCTTGGCATAAATCCTACATCATTAAGCAGTTGTAACAGTCAATTACTGTAGGAAATCCTGGTTCCCACACTCTCAGCCAATCAGCACTGTCCCCTTTCCTTCTAATGCCGGTGACCGGAAATGACCTCATGTATCGCAAGTAGCGTACAGAATGTTACAGCATTGTTGCGCTGCCCGGGTCGTATTGGATATTGCATTGTTTATATTTTCGAAGACTTTTAGACGACTACATGGAACAAAGAGGCCTTTATCTATGGATGGTGAATAGGATTGTAGTTACAGTATATACTGTATTAATACACAGTCTATGTGCAAATGCTGACTTTTTTTGCATTTTTTTTACAGGCGGACTACAGGTGTCAGCAGACCCATAGGGTGAGATTTAATAGGATGAGAGATTCAGAAAGTGAGAGATTTGGTAAGAAATCTCCCGTTTTTTTAAAGCGGCAATCATTTACACTGCAAAATCAAACTGGTTTTGCTGTGTAAATGACTGCAGCCAGGGGCGTAACTATAGCACCGCAACATTAGCCCACTCTCACCTGCCCGCCCATCTGCCGCCCGCCGCCCGCAGCCTTACCTGTCTTCAGTGGTGGTCATTCTTCTGCTAGTGAGACGGACCACAATAAAATGTCCGCCCCATATAGCAGACAGTTCTTTGAAACTGTCTGCTGTATGGGGGCGGACATTTTGTGTTGGTCCGTCTCCATAGCAGAAGAATGAAGCCAGCAAGGGAGCCGGGACGGGACCAGCAAGACAGGTAAGGCTGCGGACGGGGGAGGGGGGTGCGGGCGGGGGAGGGGGCGCCCTCCCAATAACGGTGGGGGGGACGCCCAATTCATAGCTACGCCAGTGATTGCAGCTTTAAGAAAACTGGAGATTTCTTACCAAATCTCTCACCTTCTGAATCTCTCATCCTATTAAATTTCATCCATTGGGGGATATTTACTAAAGGAAATTTGTAAAAAAATAGGTGTATTTGTATCCAGAAATACACATTTTTTACATTTACTATCCCGAAAATACGGCAATTCGTATTCGTATTGATGTGCTATCAATACAAATGCGAAATGCTTCTCCTTGGCCCCCCCAAGCCCCCGGCCCCCATAGCAGCTGCACACCACTGAGTACAGATAGAAGCGAAGCGCTCATGTGTGACGTCATCCTGCAATAGAATCCAGACTCTTTTTTTTCACTGCCTTAAGCAAGTTGATGGACAGGAAACCGGACTTTGGGGGATGTAACTGAACGTTATCTGGGAGTGTCAGGGTAAAAGCAGGTGTGTCCAGGTGTTGGAGGGGACGTCTTCCCGCAGCGCTGTGTGAGGGATCAGTCACGGATCCCTCCCAGCATGCCCCGCGGCCGGTGTCGCAAAGGACACCTGTTATCGAAAGACCGGTCCTATGCGTTAATAATCGCATATGTTAGAGCGTACGCGATTATTAAGAATGCGGTACCCGGCCGTGCGGGGTGAAAACAGGCAGCGGATGGTAGAACATTCCGCCATCTGTCCTTTGTCAACTACCTACATAGATCACATACCTACATGGTGCAAAACCAGGAGAATGGTTGTGATGTACCAAGCACTGGCGGTACATCGCCGCGACGCTCCTCCCATATGTACTGACTTACAGTATGCTTTGCGCTACTTGTCCTCAGTTAATATCGATGACAAGAATAAATATGTCACCGCTTGATACCACTGTTACCACCCGTTACTCAGGATGTCCAATAAAACCAGGTGCAGTCACTGGGTCAAGGTCGACAGGTCATTAGGTCGACACAAGCATTAGGTCGACATGGGCAAGGTCTACAGTCAAAAGGTCGACATGGAGTTTTTTGAGTCGGCATGTGGCGACAGGAGGTATTTCATGTCCTACCATCCACTAGGGCATGGTGGGAGAAGCATGGCGAGCGCAGAGCGCGATGCGAGGGGATGTGGTGCACTTTAAAATGTGTCCATGTCGACAGTGTCGACATTCAGGTAAAAAAACAGTGGAAAACACCGTGTCGACCTTTTGACTGTCAACCTAATGCTTGTGTCGACCTAATGACCCTGTCGACCTAGCCCATGTCGACCTAGACCCATGTCGACCTTGTCCCATGTCAACCTAGACCCATGTCGACCTTGATATATGTCGACCTAGTGGTGTCAACCTAATGCTTGCCGACCTAGTTGCTGTAGACAATATGATCCGCACCCATCCAATTAGCTGCATTCACACCATCAGCGATGACCTGCAATGTGATAAAGTGTAAAGCGCAGATAAAAATTGGGAGATCCGCCTGTACCAAAGTATCATAGGAAAACAGTATAGAAGTATATTACAGGGCATAATAAAAAGATTTGGGGTAATTCAATTGTGTTAAATGGCTGCAAAATGCACTGAAAATAAAACATTAAAAAAAAGTTTTTTGTGTAAAATAAATTTGGGGTACATGAAAATGGGTATAAGTATATACTTGGGTCTATTAAGGGCATTGTCAAAAAACATGCAAAAAACAACTGATTACTCCTATCTGAAAGCCTAAAAAACACTCAACCCACTCATAAAGCACCCCAATATACCTGTCTCATACCTTGTACCCCCATATCCATCACTTTGCACTTTTTTCACCCCAAAACTGACAGCTCATTAATGGCTAATTAAAAATAACTAAAAATTTCAAAGTGTCTAATTAGTCATTAAGGAGGGGGAGGGGGGGGGTAGCCAAGGGGTTCTAAACAGTCCTGACATTTTTACCCAAAACAGGGATTGTTCGGAGTAGGTAAGGGGAATTTGCCGATAAACCCTATATAGAATTACCACACACAAGCAATTGGATGACTTCAGCCTAATTCAGACCTGTTCATATATATTCGCTGCTTAGCAAACAGGTAAACACCGTCCCAGCGAATGTGTCGTCCCCCCTCCCCCAATTAAGTCTTACACATCCTCTAGCATGCGACCGCACAAAGGAAAAACCATTTGATAGTTGCTGACCATCGAAAGATTTTTCCTCCGTTCGTGATGAAAAGTCATCCTGGACTGACGTTTCAATTCAACTCTGTCCTCCAAATTTGGGACGGGCGCTGAAGTAATGTGATGTCAGTTGTCCACCCCAGCAGGCATCAAACGCCTGAATTCACTGGGCATTCCCCTGCTTCCGCCACCTGCTTCCGCCCCCTTCCCTCCCCTCACTGAATGAAAGCATCAGCAAGTGTTAAACTCGCTGCAGGCGTACGCACAGGTGGATTACACATGCGCCTATTCACGCATGCTCAGACCCCCAACAGCGGATGAATTCGGCCCGCTACGAGTCGGTCTTATCCAACCTCTTTGTTTTCTTAAAAATGGGTTAACGCAGCTAATTGGATTCCCCCCTGAGAGTAAAACGCACTGAGCTACGAGGATCACTGATTCCGGCTTTTTGTGCTTATGATAAAGTGTAACATTTCTCAGCAAATAGATGTCATTTGTATTTTGTAGCTGGGGTGTGTACTGTGCCTCGTGTGTAACATTGTACAGGCAGCTGCGGGATTCAGACTGAGTTGTGTACACAGGGACAGACACAGATGCTGGACAGTAGGGTCAGGTCCAGTGAGAGCTGGTGACCAGCTGTATGTGATCAGCAGGTGTCACTTCTACCACGTGCCATGTATCACAGCTCTGTACAATGCACCCGCCCCAACCAGCTGCTGGACAGTAGGGTCACAGTCACAGCTCTGTACTTTGCACCCGCCCCAACCAGCTGCTGGACAGTAGGGTCACAGTCACAGCTCTGTACTATGCACCAGCCCCAACCAGTGCTGGACAGTAGGGTCACAGTCACAGCTCTGTACTATGCACCCGCCCCAACCAGTGCTGGACAGTAGGGTCAGGTCCAGTGAGAGCTGGTGACCAGCTGTATGTGATCAGCAGGTGTCACTGCTACCACGTGCCATGTCTCTGTGTATCACAGCTCTGTACAATGCCGGACCAGACAGGTTCCATTTACCAATATCTGTCATTCTGGAGCTTGCAGTGTTCGGTTTGGGGGTTGCATTGCCGGGGGGTTGGCCTGTCCGGTGGGGCTTCTGTGACACCTGTCCGGTTCCGGTTTTCACTTAGCCCCCCCATTACTATCCTATACTGTGCCGACATATTAGAGTTCAGGGTTTTGCTATTTTAAAACAGGGGTCATGTTGATCAGTTATACTATTATTACTGATACACACACTTTCAGTTCACGGACCCCGCACAGTACTGTGTACATGTGCGGTCTGCTTACTGAGGGGCCCTTTTAGAACTGTTCACATTTGCAATGCGGTCTGGGCATGTTATTAGATCACATTGTGGAAAGCGGTCACGTCAGAACCATGTAATAATTTCCACGTGGCTTCCCATTACTGATATTGGTAAATATGGCGGGTTCAGTATGATCTTCCGATATTCAAAATACAGACGACAGACAGTCAAAATACCGGCATGATCAAAATGCCAACATTCAATATTCCAACATGGTCAAAAATGCTGACATTTAAACAATCAACATGCGAAAAGTCAACATTTTTTTAAAGTATTTATCACCTAACTCTGTGCCCACTTGGATCCTGAAGTAAGAACAAGTCGGTTTAAAAAAAATATGACAAACGCATGTCGACTTTTTGACATGTCAACATTTTAACCCGTGTCAGCATTATGACCATGTTGACCATTTTACTGTCTGCCACTGGTCGTCTGAATTTTGCCTGTCGGTATTTTGACTGTAGGTAAATTGACTGCACCCCCTTTCGGCCAGCATCGCACCCCAAAAAAAACCTATTTTCAGTTGCCCGATTGTCCGCTCTCTCTTCTCCATGTGATCAGATAAGGCTGTCTGTTTATGAAGACATGCAATTGGTCGACATTGACAAAGAGTCGACAAAAGCAGAAGGTTGACATGCCAATTGTCGACGCATGAAAATGTAGTACTTAGTTTTTCAAGATTTTTTACATTTGGGGTGGTTTTTCATACTATATCATCAACAGAAACTCTGATTGGGAACGGTAAAGACACCTGGGCCGATTACGGCGACCGACGTGAGCCATGTGAGGGTACGCGCCACGCTAATTGGGGGTCCATGTTGATCGGGGTCGATATTAACATACAAACACGTGAAAAACTCATATTGACCATTACATGTGTTGACCTTCGCCATGAGGACAGTTTGCTTGGGTCGACCTTTTCGGCAGCGAATGGCTTTGGCGAGTTACACACTCGCTGGCCATTAGCTGATGAGAGGGGGGGGGGAGGGGGTATGCAGGGGGTGGTAACAGGTGGTCACATGACATCAGCGCCGCCCACTCTTCAGCAGACTCCGACGGAAATAAAATTCCGTTTAGACTGACTTTTATTTCCGAGGGGGAGAGAAATCACCGGATTGTTGGCGACATCCTCCCATTGATTTCTCAGGGGGAATCCTCATGCGCGGACAAGCGGGGGTTAATAAAAACTAAACCACAATAAAGTTATGTCTTCCGCGGGATGCTGCCCCCGAGGCGGCGGTCGCTACAAGGGAATAAAACCCGGCCTTTCTCTTCTGCCGTACATGCATGAGACATCTTCTGAGAGAATTCTGTCTG
The DNA here is from genome assembly GCF_055691185.1 of Crinia signifera. Classification (NCBI taxonomy): domain Eukaryota; kingdom Metazoa; phylum Chordata; class Amphibia; order Anura; family Myobatrachidae; genus Crinia; species Crinia signifera. The sequence goes on from NC_139221.1 coordinate 322,285,622, forward strand.
AGAACCGGAGGACGTCCCTTGTGCGCTGGGAAGGAGGCGGATTGTACCTTTGGGGTCTCTCGTTGGATATTCAGCTTCCCTAATCCATCTATTAAATGTGAACTAACAACTGAATCCTTCTGATCAAAACAAAGACCAGGCACAAAGGAATATTTGGCTCAGCCTCCCCCCTTTGTGCCCCGTTCTCATCCCAAATAGTTTTCTTTGTGCGGGGAGCGGGGGGACGAGATGTCCGATGGATATTCGGCTTTCTAGGAAGGAGTCTCGTCAAGCCTTAATCTCTTGTATTGTCACAGATATGTCACATTGCGTTACATAATGACAGGCTGGGAGGAAGGAGAACATTCCTCTGCCAGGGAGGCTGAAAAACATATACGTACATGTAATAGAGGGTAATGCTGAGATATAATGTATAGTCCGCCATGACAACCATGACAACGCTTCCACACTACCAATAGAGGTTTCATATGTTATTCATATACGTAAATGTGATGGAAATGTTAAGGGCGAGAGTTGCCATTTTTGGGCATTTTCCCAAATCGCACTTTATCCCATTTTTTCATATCGCTTTTTTTTAACCTGAATTCCACTATTTAATGAGATGCGAATTTGCAGCAAAAAAATTTGATATGGTGCAATTTTTTGTCATGAATAAGTGCAATTTTTAGTCATGAATATGTGCGATGTTGCGGGCATGTGCAATTTGGGAGACATCAAGGGCATAACTACCATAGGTGCAGGGGGTGCAGCTGCTATGGGGCCCAGAGCTGAGAGGGGCCACCTTCCCTGTCACAGTTACATGTGTTATATACAGGGGTGTACTACCATAGGTGCAGGGGGTGCAGCTGCTATGGGGCCAGAGCTGAGAGGGGCCACCTTCCTTGTCACAGTTATATGTGTTATATACAGGGGTGTAACTACCATAGGTGCAGGGGGTGCAGCTGCTATGGGGCCCAGAGCTGAGAGGGGCCACTTTGCCTGTCAAAGTATCATGTGCTGCATACATTTTTCAGCATTAGGTGATAAATAGGGGCCCTTACAAACTTTTGCTATGGGGCCCACATGTATCTAGTTACGCCACTGGGAGACATGGTAAGGTGCGTACTTGTTTTGTTCAAAATTTATAAAAAAACGGCTTGGGGTCCCCCCTCCTGAGCATAATCAGCACCGGGCTCAAAGAGCCGGTCCCGATTCATAAAATCACGGGGCAAAACAAGTAGGGTCCCCCTTGATTTTATAAAACCAGCACCAGGCCGATCCTGATTTCCAAAATCAAAACGAGTAGGGGTCCCCCATATTTCAAGAACCAGCAACGGACCCAACCAGCCTGCAGGGTAATGCCACAGCCGGCAGGCGACTTTTTATACAAGTCCCAATGGCCAAAGCATTCACCCCCTGACCGGTCAACATGGGCAGGGATCAATGAAGGGGTCCCCCCTCCACAATTTACCGGCCCATACTGAAGCCCGGGGCTGTCCCCGATGGCTCTGGGCTGTGACCATCGGGCTGATAAATGTGTAAAATTACATGTAACTATTGTGTATTGTTGTGGAACTATAAGTCTCAGCAAGTATGCACCGCATGCAGGGACTTGGAGAGCCACAAGTCCCAGCATGTGGGGCATTAAAGGGCCTGCTGGGACTTGTAGTTCCACTAGAGTAAAAATAGTGCAAAAATACACAGACACACACTGTACGTACAGTAAAACTTTATTACACACAGAGCCGATCATCCAATACTCACCTACACTCGCTTGCCACGAAGCATCAGTCTCCTTATCCTGTAGAATCCATTAGGGGTACCTGTTGAAAGAAAACAGACTCACCAGCCGTCTTCTCCGTCTCCTCCATCGCTGTACACACGCAAGGGACAACTGTTAACATCTGGGGCTCCGCCCACAGACCGGGAGTTAGGTCCGCCCACCAGACATTTCTCCCATCATGATTGAATGAACAGCAATGTTATCAATAACACACCAAGAAGCCAACATGTGCAACATTGACACCGAAACAGGCGAAATGCCGACATGCAATGGTTGACACATGAACAGGTCGATGTGAGTTTTTCCCAAAAAAGCAGTAGACCCTGACTCATACCCCTAACATGTCCATCACACTGTGAGCTGTCTGACAGCGGAACAGCTGGGGAGACAGAAATCCCTGCTGCCCTCACAGGGGGTTATTTATAATACAGTATAAATACTATATTTAACAAGCAGCGTCCTAACAAGAGAATTCGCCTTTCAGGGTATTTATACAAAGCAGCTGCAGCCTCTTTTTTAAGGTGCACCCATCTGTGGGCGTATCTCAGTACCTGCAATAACTTCCCTGCGGAAACAGCTGCCTACAGGCTGCTTTTATGTGAGACATTGGGTCCCATCCAGGGCCAGATTCAATAAGCTTCAAAAGTGAGACAATGTAGAGTGATAAACAGCTAGCCAATCAGCTCCTACCTCCCATTTTTCAAACACAGTTTGTGACATGTCAGGTAGGAGCTGATTGGCTGTCTGTTTATCACTTTCCATTTTATCACTTTTGAAGCTTAGTGCATCTGGCCCTTAATGAGATGCAAAAATGTGATTTGTGCGATTTTTAGTAAAAAAAACGGCCGAAATTGCACGTTTTTCCGAATTTGCATATTTAATGAGATGCAAAAGACGGCAAAAAACAGCTCCATGGAGACGCAACTAGCCAACCACACTAGCAGCCTCAGTAGCGCTGGGACAGCGCTATAGAAGCTGTTAGCAGCGCCAGAGAAAGCCGGATTACCCTGCTGTCAGTGCGGGGTGAGCTGGCTCTGGAGAAGGGAGGACAGCGCTGGACCCTGTGTCGGTAAGTATATTGGTGTAAAAGGGCCAGATGTACTGTATCAAGCTTCACAAAGTGATAAAATGGAGAGTGATAAACAGCCAGCCAATCAGCTCCTACCTGTCATGTTACAGGCTGGATTTGAAAAATAACAGGTAGGAGCTGATTGGCAGGTTGTTTATCACTCTCCATTTTATCACTTTTGAAGCTTAGTGCATCTGGCTTATAGTGAGGTGTGTGAATGTGTGTAATAAAGTTGTACTTTTCTGTGTGTGTGTGTTTTATTTTAACATTATTTTTAAAAGTGTACTACAAGTCCCAGCGGGCCCATTAATGCCCCGCATGCTGGGATTTGTTGTTTGCCAAGTCCCAGCATGCGGGGGAGGCCTGCTGGCACTTGTAGTTCACCTGTATAAAGCAATGTTATGAATGAGTGTTTTAACCCTATCAGGCCGGCGTCCAAAGCCCAGGGATGCTGGGGACATCCCCGGGCCTCAGCCTTGGATGGGTGAAGCCTGGGGGGGCTTTATTGGGGACCCCGTCCAAGGCTGACCAGCCACGGTGCTCATGGTTCGGCCGAAGGACCCTATGTAAAAAGTGTCCCCCGGCTGTGGCATGACACCGCGGGCTGTTGGAGCCCGGTGCTGGTTTAAAAATACAGGGGACCCGCAGGTTTTTTTGTCCCCCGAATTTTTGGAACCACGACCGGTCCAAGAGTCCGGGACTTTTTTTCAGAAATACGGGGGACCCCTACGCTTTTCGTCCCCTGTATTTTTGGAACCAGATCCGTCTCAATGAGCCCGGGGCAGGTTATGCTCAGGAGGGGGGACCTCACGCCTTTTTTTTTTTTTTTACACAAATTCGCACATTTCCTCAAATTACCACATTTTCATGACTAAAAATTGTCCATTAATCGCACTTTTTTGCCCGGAATACGCAGCTCATTAAATATGCGAATTTGCAGCAACATTTTTTAAAAAGTGCGATATTGGACGATTTTGAAAAGTTACTAAAACTCATCCTATTAAATGTCACCCTAGGGAACAATTATAGAACCTGTTTCAGACATGATCGCTCATATGCGACATTGAGTGAAAGCCCGCCCGGTGCACTGGCAGGCTAGGGTACATTGTGTCCCCGTCACCGCCCCAAATGCAGCATTCTATAGAACGTGGTGTTATTATAGATACTTAGACAAAGCACAACTGTCACAGGTACCACAGGTGCAGGAGGATGAGTGTGATCAGGACACAGGAATGTACGTTGTCATCAGTATGACATTGTTTATGTAACGCAACTTTCATTTGGATGAGATAAAGGACAATAAATCCTCTTTCCTATAGAAACATGCGGAGTCGTGTTTCCTTTCATGTACTGATGCTCTGGGGTAGATAACACATCACAAATAGCAAAGACAGTAACAATGTCCAAGTTCCAAAACCACAAACGATAATGCTAAAGAAACATTGTATATCATCTCATATATACACCACGCACAGAATCCTACTATTAGGGCTGAAAATGTAACTGGAAGCCACAATTATCCTTCTCGGTGACTTTGTAACTGTCCTGCGGGGACATTGTGCTCACTGATGATACATATGTCCCTTCGCACTCCCAGGAGGACCTGACAGGAATAGTCCAGCTGCAGAAAAATACGTATAGCAGTTTTCATCAACACACAGGCCCTTATTCTGGTTCACTCGCAAAAGCCAAATCCTTCTCAAATGGACAAAACCATGTGCACTGCAGGGGGGCAGATGTAACTTGTGCAGAGAGAATTAGATTTGGGTGAGTTATTTTGTTCCAGTGCAGGGAACCCTCATCCTGATGGATTGCAATCATAGCCCCGCCTCCTCATGATGAAACGCCTTTATTCGCTACTGTATGGTAAAAGGCGGGGTTAATATGACAGTTATTTTATCTGCCTCATTTGTGTCTCCTCCCTCAGACCAGCGAATAACAGCATCACACTACAAGGGGGCAGGGATTAATTATGCAAAGTGCCCTGCTCCGAACCAATCAAGGCCTGCTGCTTCATCCGTGTGAGAAAACGGCTTCCTACCTCCGCTCAGTGCTTGGAACACGCACTTAAGGATGAACTGAGCTTTCAGAGTAAAGTCTATGTAATCCCACAACATAATCTGCATTAAGTAACTGGCTGGCATCGTATTTCCGTTCCCCGCATCCAGCTACATCTTCAAGTTAATTTAATGACTTTCTCCTTGTGGCCTTGTGCGCGACAGAACCTGACTCCCAGACCAGAATAAGTAAGCAGGCCTGGGACATAGGTCTGTACACGGCTCAGAGCTGCCGAGTGCTTTAATGATTATCATCAGAGAAGATGTAGAAAACAGCGGCCTGACCTTTAGCTAATAGTTAGCAGAAATAATCTGCCTGACTCCTGGGTCTTTATTAGACGTCTAATAGAGGGAAATGTTGCTTTTAGACAAACGCCCGTGCCATCTACTTGGGGGGGATGTTCGGCTCATAGGGTGAAATTAGGAATGCATCAGTGATCCTTGCCCCCAGCTGCCTGGTAATATGACGCTGCCTAACACCTTAGCAACAGGCAATCTGCAATTCTTTGCAGTGTCACAGCACATTGCTACGGTGTTCCGTCCTGAGCCCAGCGCGAAGCCCTGTATCGTACACCGGCGCACAGGCCTGGGACTCAGAAATATGTCTGTTACCGGAATGGCAATGCTTTTTTTATTAAAAGTTATTGCAACATACTTGTATACAAAAAGATATATACAATACACTAGACAAAAATTATCAAGAATAATTAATTATCGATGGTTTATGTCTGATGTAGAATAGGTTTGTCAGGTGGTTCCCCTCCATCGACGGGTATTGGTACATAGGAAAATGCCGTAAAACCCGTTTTACCGCATTTTCCCTTTAGTACATCCCGCTGTCTGTGATATCACCATCCAATCACACACTAACCGGTTACATAGACCATGTGACTGCACTGCTCTCACTCCGTGATATTACCAGTGGCAGTGTTTACCTATGGGTTGCAGGGCTGCAGCCCCCCCAGATAAAATTCTGCCACTGTAATGAAGCCAAATGCACTGGCACTGTGACTGGCAGTGACTTCCTATTGGAGGCAGTCACTGCCAGTCACTGCCACCAAGGCAGTCCCATTGGGAGGTGTTCCATCCCTCTGGGACGCCTCTCTGTGGGCAGCCGTGCAAAAACGGTGATTGCCCAGTACCTATATCGGTACTATGCATGCGCTGGTCCTGATGCCTATCATTTGTATTGTACAAGCTCCGGGACCAGGATTCCTTCTATGGGCTGTTGCCGAAGCAGTCCAAAGAAGCTGGCCGCATACGCAGTACAGATGTTTGTACTGTGCATGCGCCAGTCCCGGCGCCTGTCATCAAAGCACAGGCGCCGGGGACCGGGAGAAGAGGCAGCGGCGGTGGCTGCGGCGGCAACAAGGGGAAGGGGGTGCCTGCATCGCGGTACCTCCGCGGCAGCTGCGGCCAGAAGCAACCCTCCTCCCCCAAGAAGGTACGAGCCACCACTGGATATCACCATACAATCACACACTAACCTGCTACATCGACCATGTGACTGCACAGTTCTCACTCTGTGACATCACCACCCAATCACAGACTAACCTGCTACATAGACTGTGTGACTGACAGCTCACTCTGGCCCTTATTCTGATCGGTGCGGCCCGATCAGAATATGCGGCCGCAACCGTGCAGGCGAATCCCCGCCTTCCATACGGATCGCCACCTGCCGTCCGTACGCGGATATGTGGCGATCTGCATGAAATTGGACGGGGATACGCCTCCTCCGTCTTGGGAGCTGCCCCTGCATTCGATGGTCGCCGAACATCGAATGCAGGGCCGCACGCTCCACCAGGTCCCGCAACACAAGACCACACGGACACTTGTCCGTGTGAAATCATGTATGGGGGCGGGCAGCTGACATCCGGCGATGTCAGATGCCCGCCCCGTACCCACGCGTCACGGCCTCATTACCATGCATACGCCCCGCGTTTGCATGGGAACGCCCATGAAACGCGGGGCGTATGCATAGGGTAATGAGGCTAAGTAGCCCCTCACGCCCCTCTACGCCCCCTGTGCGGCGTATAAAGAATCCGTGCGGCGAAATCGCCTGCACATGCGCAGAGTGACCTCTGCACATGCACAGACGATCAACATCGGCGGTCCGTCCGCATGCGGGAATATCCGCACCGATCAGAATAAGGGCCTCTGTGACATCACTATCCAATCACAAACTGTACAACCTAATTGAGCTGGCCATTTTCCTACTAATAGATGACTCAAAAATTATCAGAAAATAATTATTAAAAGTAGAATGTACTGCTCTCGCCCCTGTTGTGTGTGTAATCCTATGTAAACATAATAATAAGCAAATGCCACTGGGCATCACCGATCATCCCATAGCAGTGTACGTCTCCAGCATCTTTCAGGGAAGCTTCTGGGATTTGCTTTGTCACGTGACTGCAGATTTTGGAAACTTTCCAGTCCTACTAGATATGCAGCGGGCAGCAGCTTGAGAAGGACTCGCAAACTGTGCACACACACACACACCATGGACTGAGAGCAATACATCCTATCTTTATTAATGCAGAGTAAACGCTGATTGGTTGCAATGGGAAACTTCTCCATAGATGTGTATGTCAGCATGTGGACAAATAACAGAATATTGTTTAGTACATGCCTTGAGTCGGACTGAAGAGTTTCTCAGTCATTTCACTGCTTCGGGAAATGTGCAATTGCTCATTTGTAACTGAGGAAGACACTGTTGCTGCTTTCTGACATGTCGGAATAAATGCTTTGTCTTAGAAACATCAGTAATTATAGAAACATCAGGGGAAATCTCAGTGGGACCCTTTGACAGCTGGAGCCTGGAGGCCATCGCCTCCAATGTCACTGGGAGTTACTGGGAGTTACACCACTGTTACTATGGCATGTACAGGTATTTCACCTTTACTAGAGCTAATGAAGCTCGTATTGAGTTTTTGATGCTCCGTGGTCCATTATAGGGTCACCTATCACATGTAGTGCATTAATGTAATATATAGACAGGGGATCTGGGGATCTATCTGCAGATAGGGGTGTAGAGGACCATGGTGCCATCTACCACCAGCACAGCATATGTGACCTCCAGTGGCGGCTCCAGGGAAGGGGCTGCAGCACAGTTTAAAATTCAAATAGGGGAGCCACACCCACAGCCACCAACTGCCATTCAAAACTGTTACACTGGCAGTGGGTGTGGCTCCCCTATCTGAATTCTGAACTGTGCTGCAACCCCTCCCCTGGAGCCACCACTGGAGCTCACATATAACCAAATATTCAAAGCATTTTTTTTTTTTAATTGTGTTGGACTATTTATGTGAAATCCATTGTCATGTCGACCTTTGCACCCTGTCGGGATTTTTTATCTGATGACCTTAACCACTTGACCCGTGATCGTTCAAGTCCGAATTCGCTCCCCAGGGCCAATGGTGGAGGTTTGCGCATGAGCGAATATGGGCACGTCCAAGCCCCCAAAGCGAACGCCTTTGGTGAATTTCACACTCGTCGGGGCATTCGCACAATGGTGGGCAGTGAGGGAGCGGGCAGGGGACCGGCCACTGTTTTATGGGCACGACCACAAAAACGGTGAGCATGCCCATGGAAACACTGGGCGTACCCCTGAGAACCCAGGTGTGCCCATGCATCCTCGGAGCAGCCAGCTGATGTCACATGATGCCAGCGCCCTCCCCCAATTTGAGCGAACATCGAATGATTTCTCCTCTGTGCGCCCGCATGCAAGTGAATATAGGCTTCCTAGCATACTTGCCTACTTTTGAAAACTAGTTTCAGGGAGATTATATTTGGCAGTAGAATTTTGCACAGCGCCCCATCAAGGGGGCATGTCATGCTCCACCTAAAGGGCGTGTCTAGATCCATATATGGAGAGATTGTAAAAAGAGATGCTCGATGTGACACCTAGAAGCGTGGGGGTGCAGAAGGAATCTTTTAAAATGACTTATATCCAAATGTAGATGATCCCCAAAGCAGTTAGTAAGAGATACTATACTTGGTAACGTGCTGGGAAATGCTGCTGATGATTCAATCTCAATGTAACTGTATCTCTTATTCCTATTTTCCTCAAAAATGTAACAGTGTAATATGAGCTAGGTAAAATGAGCGTGATTGCTAGACTAATGAGAGAGAGGGAGATTGCTGCTATTTCAGGGAGTCTCCTGCAGAATGCAGGGGGGGGGGAGGACTATGGTGTAACAGTGTAATGTGGGCTAGGTGACATGAGGGAGATTGCTAGACTAATGAGGGATAGAGGGAGATTGCTGCTATGTCAGGGAGTCTCCTGCAGAATGCAGGAGGGGAGGTAACTATGATGTAACAGTGTAATGTGGGCTAGGTGACATGAGGGAGATTGCTAGACTAATGAGGGAGAGAGGGAGATTGCTGCTATTTCAGGGAGTCTCCTGCAGAATGCAGGAGGGGAGGTAACTATGATGTAACAGTGTAATGTGGGCTAGGTGACATGAGGGAGATTGCTAGACTAATGAGGGAGAGAGGGAGATTGCTGCTATGTGAGGGAGTCTCCTGCAGAATGCAGGAGGGGAGGTAACTATGATGTAAAAGTGTAATGTGGGCTAGGTGACATGAGGGAGATTGCTAGACTAATGAGGGAGAGAGGGAGATTGCTGTTATGTCAGGGGGGAGGTAACTATGATGTAACAGTGTAATGTGGGCTAGGTAAAATGAGGGAGATTGCTAGACTAATGAGGGAGAGAGGGAGATTGCTGCTATTTCAGGGAGTCTCCTGCAGAATGCAGGAGGGTAGGTAACTATGCTTCCTAGCGAGAAGGTCTGAATCAGGCCTTTTGTTACTGTCGACATAATGCGAGTCGACCGTTTGGCTATTTTTGCCATTGCTGCTTGCCTGGGCCGCTCGCTTGTCTCCGGGCCAGAAGACGCCAGCTCTCCCCTGATGGTAATCATCGGATTTCCCACCTAACAAGAAACCTGAACTTTCAGTCACCTTCTGGGGCATCAGGCGGCCGTCTGTCCGCTCCCCACCCCGCGCACCACACACTATGACGTCCCTTCACAATCCTTACAGCTGCAGCTTCTCTGTCCTATAATTTCAGACGTACGCCAGAAATAACCATCTGCCACGGTAAAAATAGCTAAACAGTCGGGACGCAGCAACTGCGGAGTCCCGAGCGGTACAATCATGGGCGACTGCTCTGCCTGTAATATCGTCCCTCAGACGTTTCCTGCCTTTGAACTGGATTCTCCAGCCTGAAAGGGAAAACATGACAGGAGGCGGAATGTCAGCCCAAACCTGCAATTGTGCCTCCGCCATCACAAACCAATAATTGTACAAACTAATTACTACTGCGCGCAGGGGTTTTATGTGCAGGAAATCTACTTTTATTGAGTATCAACAATGGGGGAGAGTGGGATTGGTAACTGTTTGTACGGGGAATCATTTATATACAAATAGCCTGTCATATAAACCGGTCCCTCAATTCAAATTCAGCTTTGTTTGCAAAGCAAGAAATGCTCACAACTTGGCAAAACCAGGTGGGGCAGATGTAACACGTGCAGAGAGAGTTAGATCTTGCGGATGCACGGAAGGCATTTAATATGGAGGTTACACGAGTAACACCCGACACAAGTAACAATTTGGACGTGGCGATGGTCGACACATTAAAAAAACCGACATGACATTTAAAAAAAAAAAATCCTTTTTTAATTCGCCATGCCGTTTCCTTCACGTGGACTCTGATCGGGAACAGTAAAGTGTGCTGAGTGCAGGGGAGCAAGGCACCTGGCCCAAATGAGAGCCATGCGATGGTAGGCGCTACACTATTTTGGGGTCCAAGTAAGTGTTCGGGTGTCGACATTCACAAAATAAAAAATAAAATAAAAACTCGTCTCGACCTTTTATGCATCGCACTTTCCCCCACGTTGACCTTTTGTTAGTGTCAATCTAGTGCATATCAACCTTTCGTCAATGTCGACCATGTGAATGTTTACTTTTTGGTGTTGACTAATTCACTGTCGACATCGTTGTGACTGATCCGAAACCAGCATTTAGTGTACACCACTGCTCCTTACTCTGAATCAGGACCGGGATGTCCAATTCTGTTAGCAGTGGGTTAGGGATAGGAAAGGGCAGTACATTAACAAGAAAGGGGGCTCAGTGTCATCTCCCAGGGTAACTGGATGGGTATGGGTCATTGGATCAACCCAATATAAGTCGACATGTATTGGGTCGACCACTGACAGGGTCTGAAGGTCGACACAAGCATTAGGTCGACAATGGCAAGGTCGGCAGTCAAAATGTTGACACCTTCAGTGGTTCAATGAGGCTGTTAGTTCTGTTGCATCTGTCTACAGATTGTAAGCTTGCGAGCAGGGCCCTCCTACCACGTGACTGTCTGTAACTACCCTGTTTGTTTTATCCCTAATTGTAAAGCAGAACGGAACCGGTTGCGCTCTATAATAAACCTGTCTGTGCCTCACTCGCTGTAACTAATTATCCCCGTACATACATCCCGTGTGCTGTGCCGTAGCCCAATCCTGATTACTATATGGCTACCTGGAGAGGCTGCAGGATGGACAGGTTGTAACAGGCTCACTGGGCTGCACAGACCCAGGTAATCTGAGACATGAGAGTGCCGGAGTTCTACTGCACAGATCACACACATTCCTGGCCTCACTGGTCCCACACTCGGGTGAGCACCACAATCTGCTGGGGCTTACTGCTGCACAGCTATGGGATTTGTCAATGCTTGTCTCAGGCAAAAGTGTCTCTGATCTGCGAAGCTTACACTCTATTTTGGCTGCTATGCATCTAAAAGTTAAATTGGCCACCTTTAATTTCAGAGGCGGAACCAGAACTTTACGGGTGTGTGGTATATGGTCCCGACAGTCGGGATCCCGACAGTCATTAACCCGACGTCGGGATCCCGACTGGCCGGACTCAGACAACAAAGCCCCTTGCGGGCACGATGGGTCGCTACGCTCGCCACCTATTCTATTCTCCCTTCTATGGGGATCGTGGACCCCCACGAGGGAGAATAGCCGGTGGCCATCGGGAACCCGTCTGTCGGTGTTTTAACAGTCGGTATCCCGACGTCGGGTAAATGACTGTCGGGACCCCGTCCGGCACCCCACATAGCAACATACTGTCCTGTTCTTTAGCAACACCTCACCGCAGCAGTTATTAATGTTATTCCCTGTGGTAATGCCCTAGTTTATTTTGAGAACCATTGGAGTTCCCTAGTGTACATTATGTCACATGATGTAGAACAGCCAGTACACATTATGCCACACAGTACCCCCAATTCACATTATGCCACACAGTACCCCCAATTCACATTATGCCACACAGTACCCCCAATTCACATTATGCCACACAGTACCCCTAATTTACATTATGCCACACAGTATCCCCAATTCACATTATGACATACAGTGCTCCTGTTCAAATTCTGCCATATTACAGTGGCCCCAGTTCATTTTATGCCACACTGCAGTGTCTCCATTTCAGTTTGTGCCACATTACAGTGGCCTCTGGTTCAAAATATGTAATATTATAGTGCCCTACCATGAGCAGATCAGATTATGACAAAGTACTGTGATGGCCACCAGTTCATATTGTGCCACATTACAGTGGCCTCCAGTTCATATTGTGCCACATTACAGTGTCCTCCATTCCATATTGCGCCACATTACAGTGCCCCCTGACCATGATAACGTTCCCTACATGCTCCGCTCCCTGAAAATGATATAACACATATTCTTACTTCTTCATTCATTATGGCTTATGTAAAAGTCTGGGAGCTAATTCACTAGGAAGCAATTACATCACTTATATACTGTATAGTCTATCATTTGCTAATTCACTAGGAAGCAATGACATCACTGATATGCAGCCTATAATACAGTATTTTAATTCACATGGAAGTAGTGACATCACTGATATGCAGCCTATAATAAGGTAATTCACTAGGAAATAGTGACATCACTGATATGTAGCCTATAATATGGTAATTCACTAGGAAATAGTGACATCACTGATATGTAGCCTATAATATGGTAATTCACTAGGAAATAGTGACATCACTGATATGCAGCCTATAATATGGTTATTCACTAGGAAGTAGTGACATCACTGATATGCTGCCTGTAATATAGTAATGCAATAGGAAGTAGTGACATCACTGATATGCTGCCTGTAATATGGTAATGCAATAGGAAGTAGTGACATCACTGATATGCTGCCTGTAATATGGTAATGCAATAGGAAGTAGTGACATCACTGATATTCTGTCTGTAATATGGTAATTTACTAGGATATAGTGACATCACTGATATGTAGCCTACAAATTTACTAAGAAGTAGTGACATCACTACTCCCACCATGGCTCTAACTGTGCGGAGTTTGTATATTCTCCCCATACTTGCGTGGGTTTCCTCCGGGCATTCCGGTTTCCTCCCACAATCCAAAAATATACTGGTAGGTTATTTGGCTCCCAACAAAATTAACCCTAGAATGTCTGTGTGCGTGTACATCTGGTAGGGAATATAGATTGTAAGCTCCACTGGGGCAGGGACTGATGTGAGTGTTCATATATTCTCTGTACAGCGCTGCGGAATATGTGTGCGCTATATAAGAAACTGTTAATAAATAAAGAAAATAATAAATCACTGATGTATAGCCGACAATTTGGTTATTCACTCGGAAGTAGGGAAGCCAATCCCGGGGCATTTTTTCAATCCTGGGATTCGGGATTGAAAAATGTTCAATCCCGGGATTGACTTCCCCATATTAATTTACTGTACATTTGCGGGTGCGGCCGGGCGTGCAGATACGGGCGGGTGGCCGGGTTGCTACGTGGGTGGGCGGGCGTGCAGATATGGCCTGGTACTAGGTGCCGGATTGCTGGGTGGGTGGGCGGCAGGTGTGCTGATACGCCGGGTTGCTGGGTGTGCGGGCGATCTGATGCGGCCGGGAGCAGCGCAGCGTGACATTTGACCTCGTCACGTTGCGCAGTGCTGCACTGCCGGGTACAGGAGAAGCCGGGCAGCATCTGAGCGGGTGGTCAGACGCTGCCCGGCATTAAACTGTGCATGCGTGGTCTAATCCCGAAATCACGGGATTAGAATCTTCAATCCCGGGATTGTAATCCCGGCGTTTTGGGGGCCAAATCCCAGGATCCTGCCGATCCTAAGGACAAGTCGGACCCAATTCTCCTGCGGGTCGCCCGGCAGCTTCCTGGGAGGCTCACATATGATGTAGCACTTGTTGTGACATTTTTGACATGTGATACTGTAAATCGCATGCGTAACCGGGGAGCTGCAGCAGGTGGTGAGGAGCAGTGTGGCGGGCGGCGGGTGCTGATCTGCAGCTGGGGGTGAAGAGCAGTGGGCGAACGGTGATCAGCGGGACGGGTACATAGGGCAGCGGCGGGTATTAGAATTTTTAGTCCCGCTGTTCACCATCTGCTGCCACCGCCCGGTACCGCTAACACACACATCTGAATCGGACCAGATACATCACGGGTGCTAGAAAGTACCCGCCATGTGCCACTGATGGGTCCGCTCTGACAGACTGAACCTTGGGAGGTATGGTAAAGTATGAAGAATTTGGTTTGAAGTCGACTTTTTCCCATGTCGACCTTTTCCCACGTCAAAATTTTTCCTTGTGTCGACCTTTTTCCATGCCAACCTTTTCTTGTACTTACCCTTTCTTGTGTCGACCTTTTGACCATGTCGATTTAAGCATGTCGATCTTTTCCATGTGTCAACCTTCTGACTGTTAACCAGTACTGTCGACCTTATGACCACATACCAGAAATGCCACGCACTGTATGACACCTTACAATTCGTTTTCCGGGAGAGGCGGTGATACATTTTGCAGTAGGGACTGTTAGGAATGAGCCCCGAGGTGTCTGGCGTAGGGTCAGGAGGTAATCCCGCACTGGAACATGATCCGGCTGCTTTATTCCCTGAGCGTCTTCCTCTGTACAGGGGCTGCAGAGCGTCTCCTGTGCCAGGAAGCATCAACCGCGGCCGCACCGTGCAACGTGTAACCAGAGAACTGTCATTTCACATAAAAATAACTGCGGCCAAACCACCCGGCTCCCCCTCCCTGGGAGAACTATCGTCCTGAGCAATGGTCCTCGTCCCTGACTAGCAATAGGATATCTCCACCTATAGCAACGTTTATTAGAAAGGCAATTTATTTATGTATTTAATATCTATTACCAGTTTCTTATATAGCGCATACATATTCCGCAGCGCTGTACAGAGAATAGTTGAACACTCACATCAGTCCCTGCCCCAGTGGTGCTTACAATCTATATTCCCTACCACATGTACACGCACACACAGACATTCTAGGGTTAATTTTGTTGGCAGCCAATTAGCTTACCAGTATATTTTTGGATTGTGGGAGGAAACCGGAGTACCCGGAGGAAACCCACGCAAGCACGGGGAGAATATACAAACTCCGCACAGTTAGGGCCATGGAGGGAATTGAACCCATGACCGCTGTGAGGCAGTAATGCTAACCATTACACCATCTGTACTGCCCAAATATGCACCCATACCGAAAACACCCCTTACACCCCCGGGTCGACATGGAAAATAGTCGACATGAGTTTTTCGTGATTTTCTTTTTTTTACTGACTTGTTCATATTTGACCAAAGCAGTGGGCATAGAGGGAGAATATAACAGTGTGCCCAGTGCAGCAAGGCACCGTGCCCAAAGCACTCACTATGGGCAGGGATGCGGTACACTAATGTTTATAACGACATCAAAAAATGTGAAAAGTCATGTCAACCTTTTTCAATGCCGACCTGTTCCACGTCAATCTTTTGCCTGTCAACTGATAGGGGATGACCTTTTGACTGTCAATGTAGACACTGTCAATCAAAACCTCCAACCAAACTCACTGACCATCCACACTTTCAGCAGTGTATATGGGAAATGACAGTTAGGAGCCTATTATTTGGTATCTTATCTCCATCCACTTTATCTCTCTCCAAGGCTTAGTACATAGATGCCTCAGTATCTCCACCATTTGCTTTGCTGATTGGCTGGACTTTGGAGTATGCACTTGTGTGGGACCCGGTGGTCATATAATTGAACAGTGGCCATGGCCACCGGGGGGGAGCTGGGCCCAGGCAGAAAGGGGGCCGTACTGGGGAAATGTAGAAGTAGGGCAGTACGGCCAGTGCTGCGGGCACCGGCAGGTCTCACCAGGCATGCCAGCGGTTCGAGAAGGGTCCCGGCCTCTTTTAACTTAGGGTCAACACAAGCAATGGTCGACATGGCAATGCTCAGCGCAAGAGAAGTTTGTTATGTATTTTTCACATTTTTTCTTCATCCGCGTGGACTCCAATCGGCAATGGTAAAGTTTGCATTGCGCAGTGGTAGTGGCACGAAGCACAACAAGCACACCGATCCATGCGAGGCTATGCGCTAAATGAATTCGGGTTCCATGCTGACAGTTGTCGACATTGAGTCCAAAACCCGTGAAAAACTCATGACGACATTTTGCTTGTGTCAACATTTCGTCAATGTCGACCTTGTGTATGTCTAACTCCTGACTGTCGACCCAGACACTGCTATGCTCTGGTCCCTACCCCAGTACATGCAATACAGTATTTCATGCTACGATGGTTATAACACGTGATCTGTGACTATAGGAACACGCGTGCTCCGGCTGGAATCACCGTCACTGTCAGCACAATCTAATATGTAAGGTGTTACTCGATATCTGGACATAATAATATTTCCTTTGTGAACACCATTTACCCCGGTGTAATCCGTCTGTCTAGACTGAGAGTGCACTGAAGAGGTTAAACACTTAACAAGAGATTATCCAATCTGTGGCTTCATTCAGGCAGCCACATTATCTGAATATAAAGCACTTGTAACGGGGCGGCTGGCACAGAAGGCGCAGCTGGCCGACAGGACCTGGCTGAGTGAGGGGAGGATTATGGAGGTTTGTACTTTTCATCGCTGCCTGATAGGGTGACAGGAGTTGGTCTTGTTGAGATAAGTGGGGCGTATTTATACTCGGAGTGTTTTGCTGCATGTTGACAGCCGCTTTCTTGTCTCTAGGCCACTTAATGCCAGAGGTGTGAACACAGTTCTGGCTTGGTGACTGTCAGGTAATTACCGCCACCCTTATCTTCATCATTTCCATTGTCGCTGACTGTACAGTATGTTGCACTCTGTAAGACAGGTGGAAGGATCCTGAGAGGGGTTGAGATCATTTGGTCTACAGCAAGTTGGTCGACAAGCATTAGGTCAACACCGTTAGGTCGACATGGGGAAATGTCGACATGGTTCTAGGTTGATTTGGGTCTAGGGCGACATGGGTTTAGGTTGACAGGTCAATAGGTCGACACAAGCATTAGGTCGACGGTGTCTAGGTTGATAGTTGATCGAGGGGCGGCGGTACGCGTCATACGACATTTTCATACCCCCACTATCCACGTCGACGTGGAGTTGACAATAGAAAGTGTGGCGAGCGCAGCGAGCCCGAAGTGTGGCGAGCGCAGCGTGCCCCGCGAGGGGACGCGGACACCTTAACAGGTATACACGTCCCCTCGTGGGCTTCACAGGTGTCCGCGTCCCCTTGCGGGGCTCGCTGCGCTCGCCACGCTTCGGGCTCGGTGGCTCGCGCACTTTCTATTCTCAACTCCACGCCGACGTGGATAGTGGGGGTATGAAAAGGTCGTAGGATGCGTACCGCCGCCCCTCGCGGGCTCGCTGCGCTCGCCACGCTTCGGGTTGACGTTGATCGTGGGGTGGCGTTAACAATTGTGGGGGCCATTTCACACTTCAGGGTGACTATTTGGCCTCTGTGGGCCATTTAACATTGTTCCCTAAGGAAAATCGGGTCAATTGGGACATTTAACATTGTTCCCTATGGGAAATCGCGGTAATCGCGTCGGTCGCATCGCATGCGATTTTTTTGGTTGCATGCGACGCGACCAACGCGATTTTTTACCTTGCGATGCCCAAGATCAAAATCGCGGGTGCCCTTCTAGGTAAAGAGTACCAAACTTTTTGTTTATGAACCTGTGCTCCCTTTGCTATATTTGATATTGGGCCTGTTTTACAACCATACTGTGGTTACCATGGAAACTGCATTTGTTTAAAGGTAGCTAAACCTCACCTAATTTCAGCTAATCTATTTCCATGCTTCTTTGTAGTTGTGCTTAATTCTCCATTCCAGCAATCTCTTATGAATAGTTCCAGTGTTGCGGCTCACTAGATGTAACCTTAGATGATCCCGGAATCATTTATTTATACTGTTGCGATCTCCTGTTATTTTTGGCTTTGCGTTTCCTACATAAAAGCGCTGTCCGTGTGACCTGTTTACTTCTCCTCCGCGAGCTTTCCTATAATACTTCCCTTTTTTTCTGTCCTGAAAGCGATCTACAGACACGACTGGTATTCCGCAGGCCATAAATACAGCAGCAGGCCCCAGTACGGAGACGGTAACCCGATAGAAGCTGACGGGAACGAGGGACTCACTGGAGCCTTCCAAAATAAAGTGAGAAGATCTTCAGTCTGGGGCCAGGACGACTTTGTTAGACCATTAATAACTAGGGCTGTTTGTCATTATGGTGGATCAGTTAGAACGCAAACTCCTGAGGTCACCTGATGATTTTCTGTATCCGTTAGATACCGCAATGGATGAGAAGGTGAAAAAGCAATGGCAGATTGGAAAACATTTCCAGTACAAGACCCATAGTTTCCTCTTACCGCCCTCACAATATGCTCTTCGCAACCTAAATTTACACATGGAGGGTTAGGGTTAGGCTGCGGTGCACAAGGGTTAGGGGAGGGGGGATCTTGGGGAAGGTGAGTATACCTACCCATACTTTTCTACCCTTCTAAAATGGCTTCCAAAATCCGGTCCCCAAAGTCTCCGCAATCCCTGAAGCTGCTAAACAAAATTCTGGAATTTGCGGGTCTGTGGGGAGTGGGCGGGACTAAAATGATAGAAATTGCGCCCCTCCCACCCACTGCAGACCCGTCACCCGACAATTGCATAGTTTGTGTTTATTAGGGCTGGGGTTTTGTGACATCAGCCTTGTCCCAACCAGATTGTTTTCCACCATTGATGACAGAGCTACCAAATATTTATATATATTTTTTTCCCACACAGAGCCTTGCTCCGCCCTCTAAAACCATCAAAGCTCCACCTACAGGCTCTTATTGGCCTACAGTTTATTAAACACTAAACAGGAGTGACCATTGGTGAGTGAAACCATCGATGGTTACCAATCAGATGGTTTTCCTCCATCGATGTTATCCATCAATGGTACTATTGTTGCTCAACATCGTTGGATACCCCACATGTGGCCATTCCTTACGCAGTTCTGAGCAAAGACAAAAAGCGCAAGTTACTTTGCATGTGAAACAAACTTTGCAGGGATGCAAATATATTTATTGTTTTTGCATGCAGGGTAAATACTGGCTGCTTCTGCATGTAGCCAAATTATACCGCTAACAATACCGTACGTGCCGCGGGTGGACAATATTGTGCATACACACTGAACGATATTATCTACGATATCTAGGTCGGTCCTAGAGGGTATTTTAACCTATTGTGGCTACAAGCAAAATGTTTCTTAAATGGTGACATTCTCCTATTACCTGGGTATTCCTAAATGTACAAATTGTTCTTCTCAACACATAATTTAGTACAATTGACTTTGAAGTTTTGTTCTTCAGAATTACGGTCTCTTATAATTGTTTCTAAATATAACAATTGAATAAAGTTACTACAAACCTTATACTTATTTAACTTATATTGCTTTTTGTTGTATTGTGTGTTTTATGTCCATGTACCATGTTTAAGTATCCTATTTACATAAACAATAAAAAGCAACAGTACTGTATAACACGGACCAGAGGTAGATATTCGTAGGCCCCATAGCAAAAGTTTGTAAGGGCCCCCTATTTAGCAACTGATGGTGATAAAGTTATGGAAAACATTATTTAGACAGCAAAGATGGGCCCCCTCCACCTCTGGGCCACATAGCAGCTGCACCCCTTGCACCTATGGTAGTTACGCCCCTTGACATGGACTGATAGAACACATTTAGGGGGTGATTCTAGTTTGAACAGACAGGGCCGAACCAGGGGGCATCTCCATAAAAACGCTGGACGTTCCCCTGGGAGTGCAGATGGGCTGATGCCAGCTGGGAGCGGGTGGATGATGTCACTGTGATGTCAGAACCTTCCCCCTTCTCAGCGATTTGCGGATGATATAGAGGTCAAGTTTCCGATTACTTCTCTTTCCAAAGAGGACAAAAATCAAATGATTTCTGTCCCCTTTGCCCACATGCGAGGGGATGTGCCCCGTTCGAGTGTACGCTGCCTAGCGAGTGGGTCTGAATGAGGCCCTTGTTGCGGACATAGGTATACAGTGCTGTCACCGGGCTTCCAGTGATGGATATTTTTACCTTCGCATTCCTCGGTACAGACAGACAGAGCTCATTCTGTAAGCTCTTGTGTTTAAGAGACTGATTTATTACAGTTCACATTCCAGACCAGATTTATGATTCATGTTATCGTGACAGCTGTGTAATGTGGGCCTTACATGTTACTGGTCGGCCATTTTGTCGGCCATTGCAGCCAAACATAAATTGTAGCATCACTCAGTATTTGGAGGGGGGCTTAAAAAATTGATTCGCCATGGATGGCATCATCTCCCATACTGACATACTTTACCAGTGGTTATTACTATTATCATTTTATTTACTACTAACATTTACTCATATAGTGCCATCATAACCGGGACAAAGGTGGCTGACGTAACTACCATAGGTGCAGGGAGTGCAGCTGCTATGGGGCCCAGAGCTGAGAGGGGCCACCTTCCCTGTCACAGTTACATGTGTTATATACAGGGTGTAGCTACCATAGGTGCAGGGAGTGCAGCTGCTATGGGGCCCAGAGCTGAGAGGGGCCACCTTCCCTGTCACAGTTACATGTGTTATATACAGGGTGTAACTACCATAGGTGCAGGGGGTGCAGCTGCTATGGGGCCCAGAGCTGAGAGGGGCCACCTTCCCTGTCACAGTTACATGTGTTATATACAGGGGTGTAGCTACCATAGGTGCAGGGGGTGCAGCTGCTATGGGGACCAGAGCTGAGAGGGGCCACCTTCCCTGTCAGTTACATGTGTTATATACAGGGTATAGCTACCATAGGTGCAGGGGGTGCAGCTGCTATGGGGCACAGAGCTGAGAGGGGCCACCTTCCCTGTCACAGTTACATGTGTTATATACAGGGGTGTAGCTACCATAGGTGCAGGGGGTGCAGCTGCTATGGGGCCCAGAGCTGAGAGGGGGCACCTTCCCTGTCACAGTTACATGTGTTATATACAGGGTGTAGCTACCATAGGTGCAGGGAGTGCAGCTGCTATGGGGCCCAGAGCTGAGAGGGGCCACCTTCCCTGTCACAGTTACGTGTGTTATATACAGGGGTGAAGCTACCATAGGTGCAGGGGGTGCAGCTGCTATGGGGCCCAGAGCTGAGAGGGGCCACCTTCCCTGTCAGTTACATGTGTTATATACAGGGTATAGCTACCATAGGTGCAGGGGGTGCAGCTGCTATGGGGCACAGAGCTGAGAGGGGCCACCTTCCCTGTCACAGTTACATGTGTTATATACAGGGTACAGCTACCATAGGTGCAGGGGGTGCAGCTGCTATGGGGCCCAGAGCTGAGAGGGGCCACCTTCCCTGTCACAGTTACATGTGTTATATACAGGGGTGTAGCTACCATAGGTGCAGGGAGTGCAGCTGCTATGGGCCCAGAGCTGAGAGGGGCCACCTTCCCTGTCACAGTTACATGTGTTATATACAGGGTGTAGCTACCATAGGTGCAGGGAGTGCAGCTGCTATGGGCCCAGAGCTGAGAGGGGCCACCTTCCAAGTCACAGTTGCATGTTATATACAGGGGTGTAGCTACCATAGATTCGGGGAGTGCAGCTGCTATGGGGCACAGAGCTGAGAGGGGCCATCTTCCAAGTCACAGTTACATGGTATATACAGGGGTGTAGAAACATAGAAACATAGAATTTGACGGCAGATAAGAACCATTTGGCCCATCTAGTCTGCCCCTTTTTTACCCTTCAGGTAAACTCAACCCTTTTTAATCCTTATTTCATTGTAAGGATATTCATAGGTGCAGGAAGTGCAGCTGCTGTGGGGCCCAGAGCTGAGAGGGGCCACCTTCCCTATTACTGTTACATGTGTTATATCATAGTTGCCTACCCTCCTGCATTCTGCAGGAGACTCCCTGACATAGCAGCAATCTCCCTCTCTCCCTCATTAGTCTAGCAATCTCCCTCATGTCACCTAGCCCACATTGCACTTACATCATAGTTACCTCCCCTCTGCATTCTGCAGGAGACTCCCTGACATAGCAGCAATCTCCCTCTCTCCCTCATTAGTCTAGCAATATCCCTCATTTCACCTAGCCCACATTACACTGTTACATCATAGTTACCTACCCTCCTGCATTCTGCAGGAGACTCCCTGATATAGCAGCAATCTCCCACTCTCCCTCATTAGTCTAGCAATCTCCCTCATTTCCCCTAGCCCACATTACACTGTTGCATTTTTTTGGGGAAAAAAGGAATTAGAGATAGATACATTTACATTGAATCATCAGCGCCATTTCCCAGCACTTTACCAAGTATAGTAGCTCTTACTAACTGCTTTGAGTCTCATCTACATTTGGATATAAGTCATTTAAAAAGATTCCTCTCAGATGTAGCAGTACACACCCACGCTTCTTGGTGCCACAGTCACAATCTCTTCTTACAATCTCTCTATATATGGAACTAGACACGCCCATAACAGATCATACAGATAAATGGACTGAATTTTTCTGTCTGTCTGTATGGACCCACACATTTGGATACCAACCTGCATCACCAACAGTGAGCAGACCAGCTCCCCATCCTTTTTCCCACTATAGCCATTTTTTATTGGACCTATACACAAGCCTGCACAAGAAGGAACTTCTAATTAAACAGGTGACCCTATGGTGCTGTCTATCCTGCCGTCCAACCTTCAAAATCTAGAAACTTGGCTGCTACATACATTTGGGATTACCACAGGCCTTATTTCATTCCCTACCATCCACTACAGCGTGGTGGGAGAATAAAAAAGTGTGCAGAGCGTCAGGGCCGGTGCCAGGTACGGCAGCGCCCCAGGCAGGGGGGGAGCACTCCGACGCCCCCCGCCGCTCACCTGCACTGGGGGTGTGTGTGTGTGTGTGATGCGGCCGCTAAGTCGCTCCATAACAGGGGGAGGGGGGAGAGGAGGAGAGTTGCGGTGGGTTGCTCCACCTCTCCCTAACACACACGCTCCACGAGGGGGAGAGTTTACAACCGAGGAAGGGGAGGGGATGCAGCCGCCGCTGCCGAGTCCCTCCATGAGGGGCGGGCTGTGGGGATGGTGCAGGTGTTGCTAACTCACCAGGCTCCACGGGGGGGGGGGGGGGATGGTGCGGGCGCCGCTGCGGCACTACTTCTCAACTTGCTCCATAAGGGGCGCTCCCAAGTGCCGCCCTCCAGTGGCCGGCGCCCTTGGCAAATGCCTAAGGCTGCTTAGTGGTGGCGCCGGCCCTGCCGAGTGTAGCAAGGCACCGTACACGAAGCATGGCGAGTGTAGAAAGCCATGCGAGGGGATGTGGTGCACTTTTTTACTGTCCATGTCGACTGTGTCGGCAAAAAAGTGAAATACCATATGTCGACCCTTTGTCTGTCAACCTTCAGCATGTCGACATAATGTTTGTGTCGACCTAATGACCCATGTCTACTTTCAGTCATATTGACCTTCATGCATATCGACCTAATGCTTGGATACCTATATGTATGTCTATCCAATAATCCTATTCCATTTGGGCACCGTCAATGTTGCCAGCGGCGTAACTATAGCACCGCAGGGGGGGGGGGGGGCGCTGTGCATGTGGGGGAGCCGGGGGCTGCGGTGCTATAGTTAAACCCCCCTCAATCCACCGCAGACTTACCTATCGCGCTGGTCCTGGCGGCTCCGTTCTTCTGCTGAGGACCACCAGAAAATGGCCGCCCCCATATAGCACACAGTTCTCTGAAACTGTCTGCTGTTTGGGGGCGGCCATTTTCTGGTGGTCCTCAGCAGAAGAACGGAGCCACCGGGACCAGCGCGATAGGTAAGGCTGTGGGGGATTGAGGGGGGGTTTTGCATGGGCGGCGGGGTGGCGGGGTAGGGGTGCTTGGCAGGGCGGCGATGGGGGGGGGGGGCGCCCCCTTCCCCCTAACGGCGGTGGGGTGCCCAAAACGTAGCTACGCCACTGAATGTTGCATATGAGTTCTGGGGAAAAAATTTAAAATATTTTAATTGAGAAGTAACAATGTTCTCTGATGTCCCGATGAGCTCTTAGTATTTATATAGAGATTGCACCCAGCCATTAATTCTGATTTATTCTAGATAAACAGTAAGTAATATATATTGTAATTCCTGCTATTATTACACCCTGCATGTGGCTCAATGCCATTAATAGTGATAATAGGATTAGGAGGAATCCCGAAGCCTTTATGTTGTATTAAGTTGTACAGAACAACTACAGTTATTTTTATAAACTAGTTGAGGCGAAACCACTTGGCCAGGCCGTATTCTGCCAAACAAGTTAAGGCGCACTAATGTCTGTACACGTGTTAATTCCCATTCATCATTTTGTGTTTTATGATCCAGGAAAACACGTTTAACACACAAGAATCCAGCATTCGCCCTGAACTTGTGAAATCGTAATACTTTTGCATTGGGAAAGCTCCAGCAACTGAGATCAGACAGATATGTATCTTGGCTTAGAGGCTAGACAAGGTTGAGACATAAATCAAATGTTCTCTTAATTATCTATGTACAGTATCATACAGCAAGAGACTTGGAAAATTGATAGTAAATAAAAAGGCGAAGTGCCTGACTTTCAGCAGCCATTCTACGTGCAATACATTTATTATCCAAAGCCATAGGAAATTGTGTGTGTGTGTGTGTGTGAGGGGTTTCCAGTTGCCATATAGCCCCCCTCCTCTAGGCAAGTGGCTCCAAGCTGCTGTCACATCATGTAGTTTAAGGAACAGAGAACAGGCATCTTCCACCAAGTTTGCTGAGTCCTTTATCAGCGCACTGAACCAGAGAGCAGCAGGCAACAAGAAGAGACAGGCACCTTACCATGAGGTGGGAGAATTTGTGCTTAAAGTGCAGTACTGGTTCTTTATTACAATTCCTTCTTTATGTATATACTTGTGAGCTGAAGATTTACGCTGACATGTTTCAATTCAGTTTGAGAAGGTCCTAGCTTGAGATCCCACATGCCCCTCCCCTTCCTATCTCTTTCCTATTGGCTACATTATAACTTGGCAGGCATCCAGGAAATCTGTTTGCATTAAATTTTAATTGCAACAATGTTGCTGCATGTTCCAAAACAGTTAATCCTTGGTACTGCCATGCAGGTACAGTAATAGGTTTTTATGTTGTTTTAAAAACTTAAGTCAGCTGGAAAGTAATGTTTTAAATTCATAATTATAAAAATGGAATTTCACAGTAGACAATTACTTATATTCCACCAATCAAGAACCAGTGGCGTAACTATAAATTTCGCTCCCCCCAGCCAAAAAAGTTTCTGGCGCCCCTTGCACTATATGCCACATGCCGTCATTAACCTTACACTCCACAAACCTAAATGCACCTTACACTATGGCCGGAATTTAATGCCCGAGTTCAGTGCAAGCCATGCCTCCTCCCATTTTCATCACTATGGAGGCATGCTAAGCACTCTATGAGCTTCTGGCATGCCCCCAGCCCCTCTGTCTCCCATGAATAGATGCTCTGTGTAGGCGAAAAATGTCTATTCAACCCCCGAGTGACAGGGCGTCTCCCAACTGCCCCTCTCCCCATCGCAGGACATTGCTGCCCTTGGGAGGCACAGAGGGACAGTCACAACAAAAAAAATCCCTGTCCCACGGAAATCTGTACATATAGAAAGTACTGTATGATGACAGATGCTAAGGCATGGACACGCAGACGCCGACAAACAGACAGATGATGACAAATGGACAGATCCTAAAACACGGGCGCTGACAAGTTCATACATGGACGCTGACACAGACACATATGTTGACACATGGACACTGACAGACGACTATACACAGGGATACGCTGACACACAGACTGCACATAGAGACACTGATACTGACAGACGCTGACATCTAGTGACAACACAGAAACCCAGACACTGACACAAATATGCTGACATGTGATGACACAGACTGACTGTTTTGCATCCCACTGTAGAAA
Source organism: Crinia signifera (assembly GCF_055691185.1). NCBI lineage: Eukaryota > Metazoa > Chordata > Amphibia > Anura > Myobatrachidae > Crinia > Crinia signifera. The sequence goes on from NC_139221.1 coordinate 322,311,829, forward strand.
ACTAGGGTTTGAAAGGGTTAACCTTATTGTTGTGTACAGCTCCTGTGCTGAAGCCTGTAGAAGGGGAGGGCTCTGTAACTGGAGTGCAGAGTGCAGGGGAAGAGAAGGCAGCCACTGGAGCAGGACGGTCAAGATAGAATAGAAAGCAGGGAGTGGGACGATGCTGCAGCTGCCCAGCCTGTGCGGATGGAGGTTGTGCTGTGTACTGAGTACACAGAAACAGTTACAAACTTCCTGCCTGTGTGCTGCTGCTGGCAGGAAGGGACTAGGGAGGTAGAGACAGGACGGACCTCACCTCAGTCAGCTCTCAGCTATGCAGGTTAGTTAGAGTGAGAGGCTTCCGGCGCCCACGCAGCCCCCGCTCCTCCAAGCAGTGGCGAGGGCTGCCTTACACAAGCTACGCCACTGTCAAGAACAGTTACCTACCGGATATCTCCATACCTGTGACAACTCGACAATCTACCCTACCCCACAAGCTTGCCTAGGTCATTCTCGACTCTGAACTGACCTTTGTTCCCCACATTCAATCTTTCTCCAAATCATGTTACATGCATCTAAATAAACATATCCAAAATACGACAGTATCTCACACAAGACACTACTTCTCCGCTCTGCACAAGATCAGCGTCTCTCTTCTGCACGGATCACTAGCTCCCATTCACTATTACAGGACTTTCATCGGGCTGCTCCCATCCTATGGAATGCCCTTCCACCCACAATAAGACTCTCTGCTAGCCTCCAAACTTTCAAGCGTTCCCTGAAAACTCACCTCTTCAGGCAAGCCTATCATATTTATACACCACACGCATAACCCTCTGAGGCACTTATGTATTATATAGCTTCCCTTCTGGACTTGTAACTTGGTGGGACTGCTATGCTATTACTGGTGCCTGTCCTTGTGTTTCCCTCCTATATCCCTATAGACTGTAAGCTTGCAGCAGGGCCCTCTAACCTCAAAGTCTACTATTGTAAAGCGCTACAGAATCTGCTGCGCTATATAAGACACTGTAAATAAATAAATAAAATAAATAAATTACAGTGCCCCCAGTATATATTATGGCACATTATAGTGCCCTTAATGAATATTATGGCACATTATAGTGCCCCTAGTGAATATTATGGCACATTATGGTGCCCCTAGTGAATATTATGGCACATTATAGTGCCCCTAGTGAATATTATGGCACATTACAGTGCCCTTAATGAATATTATGGCACATTATAGTGCCCCTAGTGAATATTATGGCACATTACAGTGCCCTTAATGAATATTATGGCACATTATAGTGCCCCTAGTGAATAGTATGGCACATTATAGTGCCCCTAGTGAATATTATGGCACATTATAGTGCCCCTAGTGAATATTTTGGCACATTATGGTGCTCCTAGTGAATGTTATGGCACATTACGGTGCCCCTAGTGAATATTATTGCACATTATAGTGCCCCTAGTGAATATTATGGCACATTATGGTGCCCCTAGTGAATATTATGGCACATTATAGTGCCCCTAGTGAATATTATGGCACATTATGGTGCCCCTAGTGAATATTATGGCACATTATAGTGCCCCTAGTGAATATTATGGCACATTATAGTGCCCCTAGTGAATATTATGGCACATTATAGTGCCCCTAGTGAATATTATGGCACATTATGGTGCCTCTAGTGAATATTATGGCACATTATAGTGCCACTAGTGAATATTATGGCACATTATGGTGCCCCTAGTGAATATTATGGCACATTATGGTGCCTCTAGTGAATATTATGGCACATTATGGTGCCTCTAGTGAATATTATGGCACATTATAGTGCCACTAGTGAATATTATGGCACATTATGGTGCCCCTAGTGAATATTATGGCACATTGTGGTGCCCCTAGTGAATATTATGGCACATTATAGTGCCCCTAGTGAATATTATGGCACATTATGGTGCCCCTAGTGAATATTATGGCACATTATGGTGCCCCTAGTGAATATTATGGCACATTATGGTGCCCCTAGTGAATATTATTGCACATTATAGTGCCCCTAGTGAATATTATGGCACATTATAGTGCCCCTAGTGAATATTATGGCACATTATGGTGCCCCTAGTGAATATTATGGCACATTATAGTGCCCCTAGTGAATATTATGGCACATTATAGTGCCCCTAGTGAATATTATGGCACATTATAGTGCCCCTAGTGAATATTATGGCACATTATGGTGCCCCTAGTGAATATTATGGCACATTATAGTGCCCCTAGTGAATATTATGGCACATTATAGTGCCCCTAGTGAATATTATGGCACATTATGGTGCCCCTAGTGAATATAATGGCACATTATAGTGCCCCTAGTGAATATTATGGTGCCCCTAGTGAATATTATGGCACATTATAGTGCCCCTAGTGAATATTATGGCACATTATAGTGCCACTAGTGAATATTATGGCACATTATGGTGCCCCTAGTGAATATTATGGCACATTATGGTGCCCCTAGTGAATATTATGGCACATTATAGTGCCCCTAGTGAATATTATGGCACATTATGGTGCCTCTAGTGAATATTATGGCACATTATGGTGTCCCTAGTGAATATTATGGCACATTATGGTGCCTCTAGTGAATATTATGGCACATTATGGTGTCCCTAGTGAATATTATGGCACATTATAGTGCCTTATAAATCTTAGAAAAACCTGACCGAGATGAAGAGAAACTAAATGAAACTTTTTACACAGAGTCCCCTCTTATTCTAAGAAACTGGGTTTAAATAGGGTTTAAGATAACTTTTGCAAGAGTCAAATCAATTTCATACCTCCCAACAGTCCCGTTTTTCATGGGATCGATCCGTTTTTTTGGGACAGTCCCACCCCGCCGCCAGCGGCCGGCAGTGTCCCGCAGCGGGGGGGGGGGGGGAGTTGGAAGTACCCCCAGCCTGAGGGAATAGACGCTGTGCACAGCGTCTATTCAAGGACGCAGCGGGTGTAAAAGGGGGCATGGCCTGGCAGCGACATCATTTGCATATGTCACGTCCCTTATTTGCATAGACCACACCCCCTTTCAGTGCGGTTACACCGCGCGAGGGTCCCGCTTCTCATGCACAAGAAGTTGGGAAGTATGCAATTTTTCAGCCCAAATAGGAGGCCTCCATAGATTTCTAGAGGCTAAATGTGGTTCTACATTTAGTCCTAGTGTATAAACAATTACTTGGAATTAGGCGTTTTAGTACGAAATGATCTCAGCAGTTTTCTTGGTCACTGACTGAAAACGGGTCTGAGGTATGTGAATGGGACTGATTTATGTTCCCAAATATGTATAGAAGGGTCAGTGACTCCTACAGACCAGTGCACGACCCTCTGATGCTGAGATTGTGCCCCCAAACCATGTGTTACTGAGGAAGAAAGGAGAATCAGCCCACAGCTATAACCTAAGATAACCCACAGTAGCATCAAAGCCACATTCAGCTGATTCTCACATCAGATACACAGAGGACTGGAGCTCCTGTATTACCATATAAGACATAGATTATGTAGATGCTACAGTTTATATCAGTAACTATCCAACACACAAAACGTTCAATGCACACAACTGAAACACAACCGCAGCAGTATAATAGAATTGTCCTGAAATGTTCAAATTACAGATGGGTGGTACGGTTCTTTAGAAATCTGTACTCACGAGAATTTTGCAGCTTCGATATGAACCAAACCCAGTTCGGATACCCTGAGGAGATTCAATCCCTGCAGTTCTGGATTTGGTTTTTAGATTTGCATTTTTGGGATTTGGATCGCAAAAAAATATAAAATGATTTTAACTTTTTTTTTTGTCAATTTTCAAGAAGTCCAAAACCCATGAATTCCAAACCAAAACAGTTGAGGGTGGATTTGCGAAACCAAAACACGATGATGAAATTACAGCCAAAACACGCTACTCCAGGGGCGGATTGGGTTAGAAATTTGGCCCGGGAACGGGGGCGCATTGTGCTGGAGATACAGCCGGGGGGGCGACACTACTAACCAGGCACCGCCGTCATCGGACAGCCACCAGCGGCCGCAGCTGGTCACACAGAGTACAGCATCGCCCAATACAAATATGGCCGCCGCATATGTAAATGTAATATAGTCATATATGCGGTGGCCATATTTGTTTTGGCCAATGGTGCCGTTTGTGACCAGGCTGCTGTCGCTTGGTTCGGGCAGCACTGGAAACAAGTGAGGTGGCCCAGCCGGAGGGACATCTGGTCCGGCCCACCGGGAAATTGCCCGGTTTCCCGGTGGGCCAATCCGCCTCTGCGCTACTCACCGATACTATTGTAAATCCTTAAATGCAATACTAGAGAAATAAAGACAAATACAGAGAAAATGCAAGTGCACACTAAACACTTCCAATAAGAATCATTACCATGAACTCTGCAATATAACAGAGTAAATTTGAGGTGTTTAGCCTAAAAATACGGCCCCATCATCTGTGATTAGATGACCTCATCTGGTGGGTCCTTAACACTAAAGGCCAACATACATTAGTCCACAGGTTCTCAACGTCGGTCCTCAGGACCCCACACAGTGCATGTTTTGCAGGTCTCCTCACAGAATCAAGTTAAAAAATTGGCTCTACCTGTGGATCTTTTAAAATGTGTCAGTATTAAGTGCACCTGTGCACCTGACGGGTGACCTGGAAAATGTGAACTATGTGGGGTTCTGAGGACCAAGTTTGAGAAACCCTGCACTAGTCTGACTTGTTCTAAGGTCAAGTCGGACCGAATTCCCCTTGAGCCCCCTGGGGACTCACTTACGATTTGGCGCTTGATGTTCCATTTTTATATGCGATAATTTGCATGCAATAAAATTCCCAGGGAACTGTAGCAGCGGTGGATGCAGGGGAGCTGGGCAGGAGTGAGCGACGGGTGCCTGGCAGCATGTTTTGGCCAGGGCCAGTAGCAGGTGCAAGGCAGCTTGGCGGGAAGTGGCAGCAGAATTTAAAAAAACACGTCAAAAGACTGGCCGGCCATTGATTGGCAGAGAGCACTCTGGCGGCCAGTCTTTTGAAAGTATTTTAAAAAATTCTGTTGCCGCTTCCTGCCAAGCCTCCCAGCACCTGCCGCTCACCTCTGCCGGCACCTGTCGCTCACCGCTGCCAGGCACACCCCGCTGCAGCCCCCACCTGCAGCTCACTGCTGTCCGCTCCTGCACTTCACCGCTGGCACACACATACGGATCGGACCCAATACATCGTGGGAGCTAAAAAGGACCTGCGATGTGGCGCTGATGGGTCCAACCGGATAGATTTTATGTGCAGGGTGTTCAATCTCCGGGGCCGGACCCGATGTACACGCGACCGCGCATCGGGTAGGATGGGATGTCAAACACAAACATCAGGATCGCGTGAAATAGGCCCAAATTGTACTAGCGTAAGGCACAGAAAATCTGCCCTGGTGCCATAACGGGGGTGTGACTTTGTGAGAACAATGCTCCCACTAGCCTCTCCCCATTTACCTCTCAGCGGGTCTGGTGCCAGTAGTGTAGCGGCAAAAATCAGTAGGAAAATAGCCACTACCGGCATTTTCTGGTGATTCATGCACGCACTATAGAGGTGTCCTTGGGAACGCGGCGCAGGCACCATGTTCCCGGGTCCAATTCTGGCAGAATGCCAGAGTCTACTGCGTTGCAGAAGATGAGGGGGCCCAATTGAAGCCTGCAAACGGGTCCCCTCCTCTATTACAGCACCTCTGGCTTAGCAACACACAATATTTCTTATCATTGAAAGTCCGAGGTCGGAGTCTGTAACTGACAGGAAGCAAAGATTCATCAAAGCAGATTTTAGCTATCCTGTTAGCTAGGTACAAAGTACATAGAATTTAGCTACATACCTCCCAACATTTCTGGAACGGGAGGCGGGACAGGTTGCGCACTGTAGTCCGCAGCGGTTGTTTGGGGGCGTGGCTACTAAAAAGAGGACATGGTCTATGCTCAGGCCGCTGCTGCGAGGCCACGCCCCCTGTTTCCCCCACTGTGGGGGCAGGCTCAGCAGCTCCGTGAGCTGCTGGCTATGCCCCCAGCCCCTCTAGATGCAAGAATAGACCCAGCATCTCTTCATGGACAACAGGGGGGGACTCCCAACTGCCCCCCTGCCGTGGGACACTGCCGGACGCGGGAGCGACACGGGAACGTCCCAAAAAAAGTGACGTTCCTGCGATAAGCGGGATGGTTGGGAGGTATGTAGCTATCATGTTCTAGAATGTACAAGAAACATGATAGCTGTCATCTGCCCCTCTTGTCCTAATTAGGAGGTTTGATAAAGCCATAGTACAAATGAGAACGCAAGATTAGACATTTAAAGAACGAGGCGCAACTGGTAAACGCAGTCCTGGCTGGCACTGGTGCACTGAGAAGAACCGGAGCGATAGCTAGCCATCAAACGCTGAAAGAACAGGAACCAAGCGCAAAGTCACTTCCTCAGTATAGACAATGGCTGCTGTGCATCTTATCTCTGAATGGTTTATAACTGTCCTAGAACACAATCTTCGGTAAACAGGCAAAAGACCGGGTCCAATACAAGTAAAAGGTGACATGCGCCATTATGTGCAATCAATTCCTTTGTCACAGAAAATAAAAGTGAGTCCGAAGTTCCCAAAAGACCAACTTGTGTACCACTTGTGGCGCCTTATAAATAAAAATATAATAATAATGTCAACCTTTTGACTGTTGACCTTCCCATTGGCGACATAATGCTTGTGTCGACCTTAGCCATGTCCACCAATTTCAGGTGTTGACCTTCATGGGGTCGTCCTAGTGACCGTAACCCAATCTGAGGTAAAAGTGGCACTGAAGGAAAAAAGTATCACAACGGAGTATAAAGTAGCTTAAAAAACACCATGGAAAAAATAAAAAACTGAGGTAAAAGTAGCAAAACTGAGAAATATAAGGAAGCAGAAATTGTGCCAGGCATCGCATACCATATATATATAGAAAAAGAAATTAGGTGTTTGATGAGGACACACCTGTATTTCAAGGGTATAATGTATAACGAACAAACATTGTAAACATATGAAAATTGTTTTGGCAACTGTTAATCTTGTTTGGTAATTGCGGTGTAGGACATACGATAGACAAATGTTTAACATAATCTGAATTATAAAATGGCCACCTACTTTCACACAGCCTTCTTCTCAATATCCCTCTTATTTTATCGATGGCGTTATAGTCGGATACATGGAATACGTGAGCTGATTTGGGCTCTGATGCGATCTCGTCCAATTCTTCTTTCAGAGCTTCCCCAACGCCTACAGCAAAAATCCTAATCCCGGCTTTATGCGCCGCTGTGGCCGAATCTAACACCAGGTCTTGGCTCTTTCCATCCGTCAAGAGGATGGCGACTTTTTTAATGGCCCGCTCGCTGGGTCTCCCACCGGCCTCCCTAGAAAAACTATACGTTGTGATATATCGAAGGGCGTCCCCAGTGTTGGTGTTCCCTCCATAATATTTAATGTTCCTGGCAGCTTCTTTGACATCCTCCCGAGTCTGATACCTCCCCAGGTCAAATTCCGTGTAGGGTTTGCCGCTGTACCGTACTACTCCAACTCGAGTCTTATCAGGTTCAATCTCGAATGTGTCCACCAAGTTCGAAACCCATTGACGGACCTTCTCAAAGTCCTCCTTGCCTACGCTGGAGGATGTGTCCAGGATAAATACCAGATCATAATGGACGTTCTTACAGCCTGGAAAATAAAATAATTGTACAGAAAGGTCAAAGAATTTATTTCAATATGTTAATAAAAACAAAAAAACAACTGTGTAGTGTTCATTATATTGTCTGTTATAATATCTTATTTTACGAAGTGGTGAAGAATTGTCAACCACATGCAAATCCTATAAAGAGATAATATACGCTACACTGTCTACTTACCAACTTACTAAGTATAGGCAAAGTCTATAAATAGATAATAATACACTCTACACTGCTTACTAACCATCTAACTAACTATATGCAAATCCTATAAATATATAATGATATACTCTGAACTGCTTACTAACCAACTATCTAACTATAGGCAAATCCTATAACTAGATAATAATATACTCTACACTTCTTACTAACTAAGTATAGGCAAATCCTATAAATGTATAATAATATGATCTACACTGCTTACTAACCAACAAACTAAGTATAGGCAAATCCTATAACTCGATAATAATATACTCTACACTGCTTACTAACTAACGAAGTATAGGCAATCCTATAAATAGATAATAATATACGCTACACTGCTTACTAACTAACTGTAGGCAAATCCTATAAATGGATAATAATATACTCTACACCAGTGGTTCCCAAACTGTGGGGGTTATTCTGGTTCACTCCTTCTGACAAAATCCTTCTTAGATGGACAAAACCATGTGCACTGCAGGTGGGGCAGATGTTACTTGTGCAGAGAGAATTAGATTTGGGTGGGGTTTTTCTTCAATGTGAGATCTATATTGAAGTGTAAAATCATGCAGTCAGTATTTTCCCTGCACAGAAACAAAATAACTCACCCAAATCTAATTCTCTCTGCACATGTTACATCTGCCCCCCTGAAGTGCACATGGTTTTGTCCATCTAAGAAGGATTTTGTCAGAAATAATGAACTAGAATAACCCCCTGTGTGCCGTGGCTCCCTGGGGTGCCTCGGGACACTTACAGGGGTGCCACGGGTTGGTGGTCCAGGACCAATTCAAATTATTTATGATCAATTATTTGTGGACAAAACCAGTGATGGTGGCTGCCAATCATAAAATATGTACAATCAGAAGCAAATCCTGCCCTTTACCACATAACTGAACCTAAGAAACACATATAAACACAATCTACTTCATTTTACATATTTTTTGGGGGGCCTAGGGGTGCCGTGGAAAAATTCTGCTACTATAGGGTGCCGTGATTCTAAAAAGATTGGGAACCCCTGCTCTACACTGTTTACTAACTAACTAACTATAGGCATATCCTATAAATAGATAATAATATACGCTACACTGCTTACTAACTAACTGTAGGCAAATCCTATAAATGGATAATAATACACTCTACACTGTTTACTTACTAACTAACTAACTAACTGTAGGCATATCCTATAAATAGATAATAATATACTCTACACTGCTTACTAACTAACGAAGTATAGGCAAATCCTATAAATATAAAATAATATACTCTACACCGTTTACTAACTAACTAACTATAGGCATATCCTATAAATAGATAATAATATACTCTACACTGCTTACTAACTAACTAGAGGCATAGCCTATAAATATATAATAATATACTCTACACTGTTTACTTACTAACTAAAGGCAAATCCTATATATAGATAATAATATACGCTACACTGCTTACTAACTAACTGTAGGCAAATCCTATAAATGGATAATAATATACTCTACACTGCTTACTAACTAACTATAGGCATATCCTATAAATATATAATAATATACTCTACACTGCTTACTAACTAACTATAGGCAAATCCTATAAATAGATAATAATATACTCTACACTGCTTACTAACTAACTATAGGCAAATCCTATAAATAGATAATAATATACACTACACTGCTTACTAACTAACTGTAGGCAAATCCTATAAATGGATAATAATATACTCTACACTGCTTACTAACTAACTATAGGCAAATCCTATAAATAGATAATAATATACTCTACACTGCTTACTAACTAACTGTAGGCAAATCCTATAAATGGATAATAATATACTCTACAATGCTTACTAACTATAGGCATTTCCTATAAATAGATAATAATATGCTCTACACTGCTTACTAAACAACTAACTAACTATAGGCAAATCCTATAAATAATAGCAAGTAGGTGATAGTGTTGGGAGTATAGGGTGCATTGATGCCTGGAGATCTATCTACTCATCATACACTTTCCTTCTAGACACGGTTCGTATGTGTGAAGGCTTTTTAAGTGTTTGTGCTAATTTTTATGATTTTTTGGGGACTTTAATTTTTTTTTTTTTATATATATACCTCTTTTACCATTTTGGATTATTTTATATGTTTTATATTTTTTTGGATGTTGACCTTCTGGACATGGTCCAAGTTTACTTACCTTTGACTGTAGGAACTTCTTCTTGTTAAGGAGTATTCCTGGTTGTCTATTTTTGTACATTAAATATTACTTTTTACTTGAATTGGAGATGTCATAGAATTATTATTTTGGAATAATTACACCTCCAGACTGGAGTTAAAGAAACCCTGATGAGCTATGATGAAACTAAAGAAACCTTTATATGTTTTTCCGCTCCTTGTGTCGAGGTAGAAAAACGACCTAATCAACAATTCGGGCATAAAGAAACCATTACGTTTGGGGCTGTAACCTCATCACGTGTGAGTGGGGTAAGCCTCCTTCTACCATCTTCTCATTAAAAGAAACCTCTGTGTTTCCCCATCCGTCCTCTAGAGGTGAGTGAGGTATGCCGCTAGAGAACACCCATCTAACCTCCATTGGTTTATATAGTTATACACCAATTTTTGTAACTTGTCTTCACTGGAAGTTTTACACGTTTCTTCCCTTATGTTTTTTCACATATATTGAACAACCACCTCTCCACTGGAACACAAAGATCAGTCGTCCATCTGGATATGCTCACTACCGGAATGAACACATCGATCAAAGAATTCTTCACACAGGACTCAAAATATTATAAATAGATAATAATATGATCTACACTGTTTACTAACTATCTAACCAAAAAACCTACTAACTGCTACCACTAAAGTCATCAATGTTCCCTACTTGTAATGCAAATTTCTACACTCTTGTTAATTAACTTACCAAGCATTGGAGAGAGATAAAGTACCAGCCAATCCACTCTTAACTGTCATGTTAGAGGCCGTGATTCAAAAATTTCAACAGCTGATTTTTTAGTACTTTATCTCTCTCTAAGGGACACACACACGGGGCGATGTAAGGAGTATTTGTAAGCGAACTGACTAGATTGCTTAGAAATGGATGTACTGATTGCTCTGTGTGTAGAGTACCCCACTACCCCGGCGACGCTGATGCGCGGTCCCACGCCTCACCATCGCCAGACTGGATTTAGTCATCGCCATTGTTCTCTCACCAGAGAACACGTCAGTGACAGATCGTAGCTGTGTCATTCCTGTATGTATGCCTGCATGTCACAGCTGTGAAGGGGTTGATTTATCAAGCAGTGAAAAGATTGGAGAAGCGGGGCGTCAGTAGAGAAGTCACTTATAGCAATCAGCTTCCACCTTTCATTTTATAAAATGCACTTGGCAAATGTGAGTTTTAGAACCATAATTCAAAATAATCATTTTTATATTTTATTTCATCTTTGATACTATGAAATTTAGTAACATACGCCCCAGTACGGGTTTCCATAGTTCTCTACTGTTCCATATTTGCATAATAGGAAAACAGAAAAACATTTATTTGAATTTCAAGCTCTGTACAAACAAAAATCTTTTTGTTATATGGATCACTCGGCTTTTACAGCCCAGAGATTCCTCTTCGTTCCAGTTTTGTTCTGATCCCCTTTGTTTCCTGCGTTTGCGGGAAAGATTGAAAAGACCACTGGTGGATGTCAAATCTTTGTCTGACCTTTATCAGACACGTCACTTTCTGAGAGGACACCCACGTGTCTGGCGGCTCTGTGAGGAAGCTGGAACTGGACAGAACTTTAGGAATTAACATACATTAGTAGGAAACATACAAAATATGTGCAAGCATAGGCGTCTAGTAATTGAACTATAAGTCCCCGAATCCTATGACTTGTATAACTTCCAGTTTCACAAGACAGAACAATGACGATGTGGCCGGGAAAGGGGGGGGGGGGGGGGGGGTTGGTGTAAGGCCAGTTTTGGTTCTATGAAAAAGAACCCACATGGAAAAAATCCCAGAGGGAAAGTGCATGGTGATGTGTTTTTTGTTTTCCATGTGAAGTTTTCTTGCGGACTTATTTCATGTTTGTTCTTTTATGGTTACTGTTTGTTACTGTTTGTGATATATGATTAACCTTTTATGTCATTTCAGTGTGGAGGCTTTTTTCAGTGTAGGTTTTTTTTCAGTGTGGAATTTTTCAGTGTGTTTTTTTTTTTTTTTGCAGTGCAGGTTTTTTTTCAGTGTGGGTTTTTTTTTCTGGGAAAACTTGCAAAGTCTGCACTGCTGTATTAGGCTGATATGTGCACAACCGGGCATCGATGCATTTTTGGTCAGCCTTGATGGTACCGCCTGCTGTGCATTTTGTCATTTATTGTGGTGCAAGGATTGTAGTGATTCTGCTTTTCTTTAAGATTAAAAATAACATTTCCTGCCAAAATCCTACATCTCCATGTCGTATTCGGTATGAAATCCCGACGGTCGAAATCCCGACAGGGTCAAAATCCCGAATGGGTCATAATACCGACAAGGACAAAATCCCGACAAGGACAAAATCCCGACATTTAAAATATATAGATTGTACAGGTGAAACAGTCAACATGACTTTCCGTCGACAGGTCACAAGGTCGACATGGGTTTTTCACTGTTTTTTTTTTACCCGAATGTCTACACAGTCGACATGGACACAATTGGAAGTGAACCGTAGCACCTCGCTTCGCTTGCAATGCTTCGGGCACACTATTTTATTCTCCCACCATGCCCTAGTTGATGGTAGGGCATGAAATACCGCCTGTCGGCACATGTCGGGTCAAAAAACAGTGAAAAAACCCATGTCGACCTTGCGACCTGTCGACGGAAAGTCATGTTGACTGTTTCACCTGTACATTCTATATGTTTTTATTTCGACCCGGTCAGGATTTTAAATGTCGAGATTTTGTCCTTGTTGGGATTTTGCCCTTGTCGGTATTATGACCCTGTCGGGATTTTGACCGTCAGGATGTTGACTGCATCCCCTCCATGTCTGTATTTTAGATGTATAGGGTTATACAGAATATATTATTTGAGCGGCACACATAGGGCACATCGGAGGTTAGAAGGGTTAGTGGTTTTTGGGTGGGAGAAGTCAGGAGTATTGTAGTAGAAGGGTAACACAGGAATAACATACCGGCTCTTTGTGCCTGAGTGTCCCCACCAGCAAACACCAGGACCAGGACCAGCAGTAGTAAGTAAGGCATGCGATAACCCGCTTCTGTCCGCATTCTTCCCGTCTGCTTCCTCCTTATAGAGGTTCAGCTTCATTTAAAACATTCACCTGTTTGACGAGAAAACATTGCACAAGTAATTAGTAGTGAACTAGTGATTATATTGTGGTGCAGATAGACTTATTGCACTGCACATATACCCCGCACGTTCTTTGGACACTTTTAATTCTACCTGTTTATCAAACAACAAAAAACAAACTCTACCAGTCTAGGCCGCTGCGAACGTACCAGAGGCGTAACTCTTGGAGGCAATGGAGTCACCTGCTACCAGGCTCCTGCTCCAAAGGGGGCACCTTTCCTCCCCTGCCAGTTTAAATCAGTTATTGAATGCCGTTACTATCGCTTCTGTGGCTGACTCCCCTCCTAACATCATTTTTGTAAGTGTCACACGCACCCTGTATTAGAACCCATGGTCTGTCTTACTGGAGACAGGCACCGGGCACCAATATACATATCTTGCCTCCGGGCAACTGGGACGAACTTACGCCACTGGAACATACACAGCCTAGCGTACAGGCCTTCTATTCCCTACCACATGTACACGCACACACATTCATTCTAGGGTTAATTTTGTTGGGAGCCAATTAGCCTACCTGTATATTTTTGGATTGTGGGAAGAAACCGGAGTACCCGGAGGAAACCCACGCAAGCACAGGGAGAATATACAAACTCTGCACAGTTAGAGCCCTGGTGGGAATCGAACCCAGGACCTCAGCACTTAATGCATAATGCATTGATATCTTATAAACAGTAATAATATTTATTTTATTCTTATATTATTGTATGATTTCATCGTTATCCATGAGCTAGATACTGTCATTCAGTAATGCTTGCACTTATAGTATGTAGATAAATAAAATTTTGGGGGAGATGTAACCTGGAAGATAACTACAGACAGATAAAATACCAACCAATCAGATCCTACAGATGGTGCTGCCCTCATCTGAGCGGCTCTCGTCAAATGGTTTAGCTCGCCTTGTCGCGAATGAGGCGTGCATGTGTGTGAGACTCTTGTGCGCTCTATTTGCGGTAATGGACGTGTGAGACACTTGCGCATCCATGTCCCGGCAAACGGCGCAGAGCACCCCAGCGCACCCGACGGCAGTGACTCCATCTTTTAATTGCCATGTTACAGGTTGTGTTTGAAAAATAATGTTTGGAATTTGATTGGTTGGTACAGATGTGTCCTTCCTCATATAGCCTGCTATGTAATATGTGGCATATAAATGTAATTGGTATTATCACCCCACTTATATTTAGGTAAAGACAAAATATAAACCATGAGCTCATCTTCAAAGGCAGCGGAGAGCTGACCTAACAGACTCCAGCTTCTAATTTTACGTGGACAGTGGACCCACCAAAGCCAACGTGAGTGTAACCAGAGCAATGTAACAAACCCAAAATAGTAGATAGATCTCACAAGGTCCAAATAACTCACAGCAAGAATAGTGACATGATGTGAGGAGGGGAATGGAGGTAGCAGGAAGCCACAGACTGAGAGTTATATAGTGGGAGGAGCAGGGTCCCCAGCAGCACAGAGTATATCAGGAGATGAGTGATGTGTCAGTGAGGACAGGGCTGCATGTGACAGGGGCAGTGACATGATGTGAGGAGGGGAATGGAGGTAGCAGGAAGCCACAGACTGAGAGTTATATAGTGGGAGGAGCAGGGTCCCCAGCAGCACAGAGTATATCAGGAGATGAGTGATGTGTCAGTGAGGACAGGGCTGCATGTGACAGCGGCAGTGACATGATGTGAGGAGGGGAATGGAGGCAGCAGGAAGCCACAGACTGAGAGTTATATAGTGGGAGGAGCAGGGTCCCCAGCAGTACAGAGTATATCAGGAGATGAGTGCTGTGTCAGTGAGGACAGGACTGCATGTGACAGGGGCAGTGACATGATGTGAGGAGGGGAATGGAGGCAGCAGGAAGCCACAGACTGAGAGTTATATAGTGGGAGGAGCAGGGTCCCCAGCAGCACAGAGTATATCAGGAGATGAGTGCTGTGTCAGTGAGGACAGGACTGCATGTGACAGGGGCAGTGACATGATGTGAGGAGGGGAATGGAGGCAGCAGGAAGCCACAGACTGAGAGTTATATAGTGGGAGGAGCAGGGTCCCCAGCAGCACAGAGTATATCAGGAGATGAGGGATGTGTCAGTGAGGACAGGGCAGCATGTGACAGGGGCAGTGACATGATGTGAGGAGGGGAATGGAGGCAGCAGGAAGCCACAGACTGAGAGTTATATAGTGGGAGGAGCAGGGTCCCCAGCAGCACAGAGTATACCAGGAGCTGATGTGTCAGTGAGGACAGGGCAGCATGTGACAGGGGCAGTGACATGATGTGAGGAGGGGAATGGAGGCAGCAGGAAGCCACAGACTGAGAGTTATATAGTGGGAGGAGCAGGGTCCCCAGCAGCACAGAGTATATCAGGAGATGAGTGATGTGTCAGTGAGGACAGGACTGCAGGTGACAGGGGCAGTGACGTGATGTGAGGAGGGGAATGGAGGCAGCAGGAAGCCACAGACTGAGAGTTATATAGTGGGAGGAGCAGGGTCCCCAGCAGCACAGAGTATACCAGGAGCTGATGTGTCAGTGAGGACAGGGCTGCATGTGACAGGGGCAGTGACATGATGTGAGGAGGGGAATGGAGCCAGCAGGTAGCCACAGACTGAGAGTTATATAGTGGGAGGAGCAGGGTCCCCAGCAGCACAGAGTATATCAGGAGATGAGTGATGTGTCAGTGAGGACAGGGCTGCGTGTGACAGGGGCAGTGACATGATGTGAGGAGGGGAATAGAGCCAGCAGGTAGCTAGCTACAGACTGAGAGTTATATAGTGGAGGGGCAGGGTCCCCAGCAGCACAGAGTATATCAGGAGATGAGTGATAAGTCAGTGAGGACAGGGCTGCATGTGACAGGGGCAGTGACATGATGTTAGGAGGGGAATTGGGCAGCAGGAAGCCACAGACTGAGAGTTATATAGTAGGAGGAGCAGGGTCCCCAGCAGCACAGAGTATATCAGGAGATGAGTGATAAGTCAGTGAGGACAGGGCTGCATGTGACAGGGGCAGTGACATGATGTGTGGAGGGGAATGGAGGCAGCAGGAAGCCACAGACTGAGAGTTATATAGTGGAGGGGCAAGTTATTTTTGTTTTTACAATGTTTCAAAATTCAATATATGAACAGAACAATGCAGATTCAAAAAATAATGTTAATGTATTTTCTGCTAGGCTCAGGGTCAGGGTACAGGCAATGCATGTTAGTAATTAGGATGGCAAGAGGGAAAACAATCATTCAAAAACTTTTACCATAAATGTGCCTCTGGGGGACTTAGCTCTGTTCTCCAAAAGCAAAAACACTCAATGAATACAATTAAAAATAAGACTTTAGAACCAGCTCTGAAGGTCTTGTCTATAGATTTGCTGGAAAACTTTAGGGAACATGAAATTCAATATTCCTATTGTGTACATAACATTTCAGAATAATTAATGAACAGGAGATCTACTGTGCATCTGATTACTATCGAGTCAGTTCACCTTGATATATTATATACAACACACAGGAGATAACTCAAACTTGCCTACTTTTGAAAACTAGTTTCAGGGAGATTATAGTTGGTAATAGAATTTTGCACAGCGCCCCATTGAGGGGGGCGTGTCATGCTCTACCCAAAGGGCGTGTCTAGTTCCATATATGGAGAGATTGTGAAAAGAGATTGTAAACGTGGCACCTAGAAGCGTGGGTGTGTACTGCTACATCTGAGAGGAACCCTTTAAAATGACTTATATCCAAATGTAGATGAGCCCCAAAGCAGTTAGTAAGAGATACTGTACTTACTGAAGTGCTGGGAAATGGTGCTGATGATTCAATCTCAATGTAACTGTATCTATCTCGTATTCCTTTTTTACCCAATAAATGTAACAGTGTAATGAGGTGACATGAGGGAGATTGCTAGACTAATGAGGGAGATAGGGAGATTGCTGTTATTTCAGGGAGTCTCCTGCAGAATACAGGAGGGGAGGTAACTATGATGTAACAGTGTAATGTGGGCTAGGTGACATGAGGGAGATTGCTAGTCTAATGAGGGAGAGAGGGAGATTGCTGCTACAGTATGTCAGGGAGTCTCCTGCAGAATACAGGAGGGGAGGTAACTATGATGTAACAGTGTAATGTGGGCTAGGTGACATGAGGGAGATTGCTAGACTAATGAGGGAGAGAGGGAGATTGCTGCTATTTCAGGGAGTCTCCTGCAGAATGCAGGAGGGGAGATAAATATGATGTAACAGTGTAATGTGGGCTAGGTGACATGAGGGAAATTGCTAGACTAATGAGGGAGAGAGGGAGATTGCTGTTATTTCAGGGAGTCTCCTGCAGAATACAGGAGGGTAGGTGACTATGATGTAACCGTGTAATGTGGGCTAGGTGACATGAGGGAGATTGCTAGACTAATGAGGGAGAGAGGGAGATTGCTGCTATGTCAGAATGTCTCCTGCAGAATGCAGGAGGGTAGGTGACTATGATGTAACCGTGTAATGTGGGCTAGGTGACATGAGGGAGATTGCTAGACTAATGCGGGAGATAGGGAGATTGCTGCTATGTCAGGGAGTCTCCTGCAGAATACAGGAGGGTAGGTGACTATGATGTAACCGTGTAATGTGGGCTAGGTGACATGAGGGAGATTGCTAGACTAATGAGGGAGAGAGGGAGATTGCTGCTATGTTAGAATGTCTCCTGCAGAATACAGGAGGGGAGGTAACTATGATGTAACAGTGTAATGTGGGCTAGGTGACATGAGGGAAATTGCTAGACTAATGCGGGAGATAGGGAGATTGCTGCTATGTCAGGGAGTCTCCTGCAGAATACAGGAGGGTAGGTGACTATGATGTAACAGTGTAATGTGGGCTAGGTGAAATGAGGGAGATTGCTAGACTAATGAGGGAGAGAGGGAGATTTCTGCTATGTCAGGGAGTCTCCTGCAGAATACAGGGGGGGAGGTAACTATGATGTAACAGTGTAATGTGGGCTAGGTGACATGAGGGAAATTGCTAGACTAATGAGGGAGAGAGGGAGATTGCTGCTATGTCAGGGAGTCTCCTGCAGAATACAGGAGGGTAGGTGACTATGATGTAACAGTGTAACGTGGGCTAGGTGAAATGAGGGAGATTGCTAGACTAATGAGGGAGAGAGGGAGAATGCTGCTATGTCAGGGAGTCTCCTGCAGAATACAGGAGGGTAGGCAGCTAACAGATAACTGTAGCTCTCAGAGCAGGAGCCTCTCCTGTTGTGTCCCAGAGACTCCCTGCTTGGTGCAGGAACAGAAAGGAATGCCGACACACAGGAGATAACTGTACGTCCCAGAGCCAGGACCATCCCTGCTGTGTGCAGGAAGGAATGCATACCCTCCAACTGTACCGATTTAGCCGGTACAGTACTGTTTTTTAATGGTCTGTACCGGCTAAATCTAACTGTACCGATTGTATCGATTTTTTGTAGCCAGCGCCTCTGGGAGTTGTAGTTTTGGAAACTGTCAGCATCCAATCAGAGTGAGGATGCTACAGTGAGCCACTGAAAATGCGATGACTTGACCAATGAGGGCTGTGCTGGGAAGAGTGATGTGAGCTGCAGCCAATGAAGCGGCTAGTTGTAGGCTGTGTGAGACTTGGTGACAGTAGCCGAGTCTCACACAGTGCACACTGTCTGTGACTGTGCGCCCGCTCTTCCGGGTGTATCGGTCTGTGCAGGCGGATACGGGACATGGCTGCAGAGCTGGATAAGATGCACATACTAGCGGCTTCCTGGTCGGGTGTGAGGGCCACCCCGCACCTGATGTGCGGTGACCAGGTCTGGGTGCTGGGGAGTCCTCCCCGGTGTTAGGGCGGCATGGTTAGAATATAAAATAATGCTGAGCAGGGGATGGGGCAGCTGAGCTAGGCAAGGAGCATGTAATAAAAAAAATGCACAGTACACATTCGGAAAGGGGGTGTGAACACGCCCACTTCCCCTGTGACCACGCCTACTTCACGCATGGCCACACCCCCTTCCCGAATGTGTACCGATTCCTGCCCTTCAGATGTTGGAGGGTATGGGAATGGCGACACACAGGAAGGAACGCCAGCTCTCCCTGAAGCCGTATTCATCAGGATAATACTGATATCAGGGGTGTGGTATAGGGGTCCGACAGTCGGGATCCTGACTGGCCGGACTCAGACAGCATGGTGAACGCAACAAAGCCACTTGCGGGCACAGTGGCTCGCTGCTCTCGCCACCTATTCTATTCTCCCTCTATGGGATTCATGGACGCCCACGAGGGAGAATAGCAGGTGGCTGTCGGGAACCCGGCTGTCGGTGTTTTGACAGTCAGGATCCTGACGTCGGGTGTTGGGACCCTGTCTGGCACCGATATCAGTACGCCCGTCCATAGGTGCCGATTTATGTTTTTGCTGGTTGGTGCTCAAGCCAAAAATATAGGGGAGTGGCTTCATGGGGAAAGGGGCGTGGCCACAAAATAATACTGATTTATATTACGCAGCACAGTTGTCTCCAATATTCAAATTATGGCAACAGTGCCAAATACATAAATGCCCCCACAGTGCCAAATACATAATTGCCCCCACAGTGCCAAATACATAATTGCCCCCACAGTGCCAAACACATAAATGCCCCCACAGTGCCAAACACATAAATGCCCCCACAGTGCAGGTACATAAATGCCCCCACAGTACCTGTTCCAGCGACGAGGGAGGGGGAGTGCAGTGGGACACGGGCGGGTGGGCAGCTGCTGAGCAGGTGGGTGCTCATCAGTTTCCGTTGGTGCTCGGGCCCTCAAGCACCCACAGAATCGACACCTATGCGCCCGTCCCACATACAGTATGTCAGGGAGAGCTAAAGGCACCTGGCTAGCAATTCTTTTTCTATGGGAAATAAAAACTCTCACTCAGTTCCTCTACGAGCCTTAGAAGGTGCTGCTGACAGTAACATGTTAGCTCCTTACATGAAACCAATTCATCTCTCTGCTCCTCGTGTCGGAATAACAGTGATCGTTATTTACTTGTTGTCATTGTGCAGTAAATGTTACACCTCACTAACAATATCCAGAAACAAACCACAAAACCACATGGTGCCGGCTGCTGCTGCAAATCTGCTTCGCTTTCTGATAGTTTACGATAACTAACATTTTCTATTTGGAGATATTACTCATTTTTTGAATCAGTGATACAGCCTG
The DNA here is from genome assembly GCF_055691185.1 of Crinia signifera. Classification (NCBI taxonomy): domain Eukaryota; kingdom Metazoa; phylum Chordata; class Amphibia; order Anura; family Myobatrachidae; genus Crinia; species Crinia signifera. The sequence goes on from NC_139221.1 coordinate 322,332,217, forward strand.
TGCCTGTGCTAGCTGCGTTGTTGGAGATGATTTCTGTGTACGTTACAGCTGTGTCTTCATAGATGGCTACCAGGTAAAGCAAATCGGGATGCAGGTAATTTAATGACAGTTAAAATACTACCGGTTAAAATACCGGCACTATTGGCAAACAGTCAACATCCCGACATGTTCAAAATGCTGACATCCATTATGCCCACATGGTCAAACTGACGATAATTAGAATGTTGACGTGTCAAAAAGTTGATATGAAGTTTTTATGATTTTTTTCTTTGAAACAGACTTGCTCTTACTTCCTGGGGGACCTACTGTTTCCTTATCCCTATTGTGTGTCATAGGCATACCTCCCAACTTTGACGGTCCCTGAAGAGGGACACAGGCACGTGCCGAAAGGCTATCTGGGAAGGAGGCGTGGTCTATACTTGCATCTTCCCGCGTGGCCACGCCCCTGTTTTGCCATTGTGGGGGCATGGCCCAGAGGCTCTGTGAGCCTCTAGCCATGCCCCCAACCCCCCTGGCTGTGGGAATAGACGCTGTGCGCACAGCATTTATTCACCGCTGCTCAGCAGCTGACAGGGGGGACCCCCAAAACAAATATCAGTGAATGACAGCTGTCCAATCGGATCACTGTATTACACCCATCATGACGTAGCTGTCCAATCGGATCACTGTATTACACCCATCATGAACGTCTGCCACTAAATTGGCCTTAATAAAGTTTTTTAGCATCCGGATGAAAGATCGTCGGGGTCTAGATAGACCAGGGCTGGGCAATTGCAGCCCTCCAGATGTTGATGAACTACACATCCCAGGATGCTTTGCATTAGTTTTGCTCTGTGGCCATGCTGAAACTGATGCAAGGCATGCTGGTATGTGTAGTTCATCAACATCTAAAGGGCCGCAATTGCCCAGCCCTGAGATAGACCATCAGTAGGTCAACACCGAAAGGTCAAATATGCACAAGGTCGACATCACCGAAAGGTCAAATATGCACAAGGTCGACATCACCGAAAGGTCAAAGGTCAACATGACATTGGTCAACACGTGAAAAGGTTGACATGAAACTTTTTCATACTTTAGTTTTGCCAATCCCGGGACAGGTCTCTACTTTACATATAGGGCCGACGCATTACAGACATAGGGCCTGATTCAGGTATGAATGCTGGGGACCAATTGTGCAGGTGCAGTGCCACTGTACGAATGCCTTCAGCGACTATGCTGGGCATTCCCCTAGGAACATGGGCGGGCCGAAGCCTGCCCGGGGCTGACATCACAGGACGTCAGCGCCCATTCCCTCTTCAGCAGACACCAAAGTAAAAAAAAAGGGTACTTGTTTCCTAGCACGGCGCCAGCGATAAAAATTGTATCCATCGGGTGTTAAAAAATCGCGTTGATCGCATTGCATGCAACCAAATCGCATGCAATGTTATCGACGCGATCGTTGCGATTTTTACATTGGAACCAATGTAAAATGGTCCCTGAGACCCGATTTTACATTGGCCCCAATGTTAAATGCCTCCAAGACCCCAATTTTTATTGTATCCCCATCCTGATGGGTCAAATGCCCCCCATTGTTAACGCCACCCCACGATGAACGCCAACCCGAAGCGTGGGGAGCAAAGCGAGCCCGCGAGGGGCGGCGGTATGCGTTTTCCGACCTTTTCATACCCCCACTATCCACGTCGGCGTGGAGTTGATTCTATATAGTGTGGCGAGCGCAGCGAGCATTACTTCACAGGTATAACGTGTCCCCTCGTGGGGCTCGCTGCGCTCGCCACACTATATAACATCAACTCCACGCCAACGTGGATAGTGGGTGTATGAAAAGGTCGGAGGAGGCGTTATGCCGCCCCTCGCGGGCTCGCTGCACTCGCCACGCTTCGGGTTGGCGTTCATCGTGGGGTGGCGTTAACAATGGGGGGGCATTTGACATACAAATTACCCATCAGGATGGGTATACAATGAAAACTCAGGTCCATTGGCCCATTTAACATTGTTCTCTATGTAAAATCGGGTCCATCTCATCGGTCGCATTGTATGCCATTATAATGGCATACAATGGACCCGATTTTACATAGGCATTTAACATTGAATACAATGCACTCAATGTTAAATCGCGTCGGTCGCATCGCATACCTTAAGTTAAGGCATGCGATGGACGCGATGGACGTGATTTCTTAATTGTCAGGGAAAAGGCTAAAAATAGCCCTAAAATCGCGTTGTTCGAGAGGGGAGGGGATGTTAAGCCAGGCGGCGTCCATGGGCTCGCTAAGCAACGAACGACTGCTGCTTAGCAAACATTGACGTTTTGTTTCTTCCGTGCCCCTGAGAAAGGGTTAATTCCGTAACCTATAGCAATAAAATGCACACACTAGGAAAGTGCATGAAAGAGAGGAAATTGCAGAGCGCACAGATAAATATACACCCGGGGTCCGCACCTGCTGCTCCTGAGAGTACAAACAATCCCAACATTCAGCCGAGAACACAATACGGAGAAGGGAATAAAGGCGGCTCTGCGCAGAGATCTGTGGCAGCCAGTGAATAAGCCTCATGAGTGATACACTCAGCGGATAAATAGAAGCGTAAAGCACCGACCCGCGGCCCAGCAGGCGCCGGATCCCATCGTCTGCCATAAAGGAGGCGGAACACAAAGGACTCTCTAATAACAAAGACTCATTAGAACCACATTAAAGGAAACAATCTCTTTGTTCTTGAAGGATCATTTCACTCGCATACTAGTAGCGGAATGGGAAGCTCCAGGGGGTTCTCACCTTGTTCCACAGATGCCGAAATAAATGTGTGTTCCAAGATGTTCACAAACAGCCAATCGTGTCGCTGCGCGCAATTGCATCCTAGGGGCGAACTCATTGATGTTGGACCTCGTCGTTGTTATATTTGGGCCAGGCAGGTGCGATGTGGAGAGTATTGTCTGATATCAGAAACAAAGGGCCTGATTCAGACTTGAGACTTGTTCACTATGTAAACGCCGCCCGCCGCCTGGCCGAACGCTCCCCCCACACACAGCAACCAATCCCCTAGTTAGCATGTGAGGGGATATGTACTACGTGAACACATAACCCTCCCATAGCAGCAAATTGAAGGGTTACCTATTCCAATGCCCCCCCCCCCCATAATAGTGTCCTGGTCCATTTTCTTAAGCATAGTAGTGTCCTAGTTAGTGTTATGCCCCATAGTAGTGTCCTAGTTAGTGTTATGCACCATAGTAGTGTCCTAGTTAGTGTTATGCCCATAGTAGTGTCCTAGTTAGTGTTATGCCCCATAGTAGTGTCCTAGTTAGTGTTATGCACCATAGTAGTGTCCTAGTTAGTGTTATGCCCATAGTAGTGTCCTAGTTAGTGTTATGCCCCATAGTAGTGTCCTAGTTAGTGTTATGCCCCATAGTAATACCATAGTCTATTATACGTACCATCATTGTTCCTTAGTTGACAGGATGTCACATTGACGGGCTGCCAGTACACACGGTATCCCCAATTCATATCATGACATACTGTAGTGTCCCCATTTCATATTATGCCACATTACAGAGTCCTAGTTTATATTATGCCACACTATGGTGCCTCCATTTCATATTATGCCATATTACAGAGTCCTACTTTATATTATGCCACACTATGGTGCCTCCATTTCATACTGTGCCACATTACAGTGACCCAGTTCATATTATGCCACACTATAGTGCAGGCATGTCCAAACTGTGGCCCTCCAGCTGTTGTGAAACTACATATCCCAGCATGCCTTGCTATAGTTTTAGCATTCCCAAAACTGTGGCAAGGCATGATGGGACTTGTAGGTCCACAATAGCTAAAGGGCCAAAGTTTGGACATGTTTGCTATAGTGCCTCCATTTCATACTGTGCCACATTACAGTGCCCCAGTTCATATTATGCCACACTATAGTGCCTCCATTTCATACAGTGTCACATTGCGGTGCCCCAATTCTCATGATGTATTGTTATAGTGCCCTCCACATTCCAATGAGCGCATCAGAATATGACACATTGCAGTGCCCTTCAGTTTATATTGTGCCATATTACAATGCCCTCCAGTTCATATTATGCCGCACTAAAGTGCCCCCTCAGTTTAGTGATCCATGCTGAATTAGGCCCCTGTGTACAAAATGCCGCAATGCAGTGGCCGCATTTGTTTCTCTTGCCAAGTTCCGCACTGCTTCATCTGCCAATAGGGGATTATACACTATAAGGGGCCAAATTCACTGAACTTGGGGTTTGTACATGCACGATTATGGGCATGTGCCAGCCCCGGGAGCGAACGCCTTTGGTGAGTGACACACTAACCGGGGAGTTCGCTGCAGGATGGGTGGACGGGGGGGCGGATGCAGGGGACTGACCAGCATTTTATTGGTGTTCCCATAGGCAGAATAATATTAAGTTGGGGCTTACTTTTATTTGCGAAGGGAAGAAAAATAATTTAATGGTGAACGACAATCGAATGAATTTTCTTCTGTGTGGCTGCTCGCGAGCGGATATGTGTGTGAACGCATTTTCTTGCATGCTAGTGAGGGGATTCGGGCAGTGGGCATTCAGCGGGACCCGCTCATTACATATGAAGGGGGCGGGGACCCGCTCATTAAATATGCACTGTGCTGGGTCCCGCTCATTAGATATGCATATGAAGCGGGACCAGCTGTTCAGTGCTCACTCACTGCTACCTGGAAGCGGCTCCCACTATATATATATATTTTAAACATTTTAGGGGTTGGTGTTCGTGTGGTGGTGGGGAGGGGGGTATTGTAAACATTTCCTAAAATGGGTCTGAAGCCAGTTAAACCCCTTTCACATTGTTTTGTTGTAACCTTTTCAATAACGTCCCCGGGTGATCACCTCCGCCGGGGGCTCCAAATTTTGAGGCCGCGGCTCCGGGCAGGAAGTAGGCCGCGATCCACAGGAGCTGGCTTCGGGAGTCTAAAGGTGGGGAGCAGGAGTGCAGCAGGGTTCAGGCAGTCTAAAGGTGGGGGGAAGGAGTGCTGCAGGGCCCGGGCAGTCTAAAGGTGGGGGGCAGGAGTGCTGCAGGGTCCGGGCAGCACGTGGGGGCAGGAGGTCCCTGTGCCAGATAGGCAGACAGCGGGGTCCCTGCAGAGGATGGGAACTACTTCCTAGTTCCCATTCTCCGCAGGGACCCCGCCGATATCTGCCCATCCGGCGCAGGAATCTCCTGGTCAGCCTATCACCTTCCGTGGCTTCAGTCATGTTCCAAATACCGGGTCTGAGGCTTTCACACTGCAAATGGATCAGCTTTTAAACGGGTAGGATCTATTTTGAAATACCGGTATTCTGTAACCGGTAAATTTAGAGTGGAGCTTTCACACTGCAGCTAGAACCGTTTTAAAACACTTAAAAATCGGCAATATACCGGGTTATAGCTGCAGTGTGAGAGGGGTATTAGAGGCCAGAACTGATGGCAATACATGGTCAGTGTGATCTCGCAGACAGATTGCACTACACTACTTTACATCCCCCTTCTGTGATTTCAGCGATGCCTTTATAACACCAGACAGCTTTGGGAGCGTTTGTTCCTCTGGGATAGAGATAAATCACGTCAGATATCTGTACCTGGATTTTATAAAGATTGCCGGAGGCTGTGTTCAAAGTAAAGCAATATATTAAAGTCATGTAAAGATGAAAATCTTCCTCACAGCTAAGGAACTCGATCTGTCCTTCGGAGCACAGGACAGCAGACAGATCTGACAGCTAGGACCTGACATATCATGTATTAGACTGAGAAACAGCTGTATAGAGCCGGCTGAGAACATAAAGCAGCAGACACGTCAGTAATGTGTGGCTGCAACTGGATTTGTTCCACTGGATTTCCCTTTGGCATATCTTGTCCCAAATGCGCTAATTTAGGAAATCCCATCAGCTGCCCTCATCAGAAACAGCTCTGAAGAATTCCATAGAATGGATGTTAGAGAGACGGCTCATCACTCAGAGAACTCCACTTCTAAATGTGAACGTAGTTAAGAAACTTGTGTGGCAGTACCTGGTAACAAGTCTGTGATTGGATGGTGATGTCAGAAGCAGTCTATGCAGCATGTTAGAGTGTGATGTGTGCATGGTGATATCACAGTCTATGTAGCAGGTTAGTGCAGGGCCGGATTAAGGGGGGGGGGGGGGTCAGTACCCCTGGGCCCCCCTCTAGCTAGGGGCCTCCTGTGGTTGGCATGTATTTAAAAAAAAAGGGGGGAGTGGGGTAGTTCTGCAGCTTCACCTATCTGCCAATGTGACAATAATTAATGGTGCTGAGCATTGGGAGCCAAGTCACACCGACTGCAAGTGTGCAGTGCATTACTGGGAGTTGAATAAGTCCCATGACACTTTGCACAAGAGGGCAGAGGCTGAGAGGTTTGTGATGAGCTATGATTGGTGGAGCTCATTACATGCTTCTCAAGCCCATGGAGGACAGCAGCAGCCTCATCATGGGAGGGTTTTTTAATCAGAGGCAGTGCTGAGCCTGTCAGGTCGCCTACAGTCCTACAGAGTAAGATACAAAGGGACAAACATAATATTAATCCCCCCCCCCTCCCCCCTGCAGTTACCCATTGGCCAAGTTTATACTGCCTTTACTCTATGTTTTTACAGTGCAATATTCTCCCATGCAGCTTGCGGCCAATGATGACAAGCGCAAGGGGGCCTCCCTATATTGTGGATATAGGGGCTTCCACGATCCAACCCGCATTATGCATGCTGGTACACAAGGAAAGAACTAGTCCTGCCTATCAGGCAAGAGCCGGCATTTCCAGAAAAGGGGGTGTGTCGCTCCCTATTCTGGAAGTGGCCAGACCAAGGACTGGGAAATCTGCATGTGATCTGTGAGAGTGAGAAGCTGGGGCTCTGCGTGTGATCATCAAGAGCGAGAAGCTGGGTATCTGCATATGATCTGTGAGAGTGAGAAGCTGGGGACAGGGCCGGTGCAAGGCACCGGAGCGCCCCAGGCGAGTCGGGGTGGGGGCGCCCCGGTGCCGGGGGGAGGGGGGGTGGTACCTGTTGAAAAAACTTGCGCCCCGGCATCCCTGCAGTGCTGCTGGAGCGGTCAGGGGTGTCCGTGCCACCGGGGGTACCTGCGTCCGTCATCATGTGTACAAAGCTGGCTGCGGCCGGCGGGGTCCCTGTAGTGAATAGCAAATAACTAGTGCTTCCGGCGCCGCCGCGCGCATAGCGCTAGTTATTTTCTATTCACTACAGGGACCCGCCGGCTGCAGCCAGCTTTATACACATGACGGCGCCGCAGGTACCCCCGGCAGCACGGACACCCCTGACCGCTCCAGCAGCACTGAAGGGACGCCGGGCGCAAGTTTTTTCAACAGTTCGCTGGGGGTGAGGGGCGAACAGCCGCCCTCCAGTTGCCGGCGCCCTAGGCAAATGCCTAGAGCTGCCTAGTGGTGGCGCCGGCCCTGGCTGGGGATCTGCATGGGATCTGCATGTGATCATCAAGAGTGAGAAGCCGGGGATCTGCATGTGATCTGTGAGAGTGAGAAGCTAGGGATCTGCGTGTGATCTGTGAGAGTGAGAAGCTGGGGATCTGTGTGTGATCATCAAGAGTGAGAAGCTGGGTATCTGCATGTGATCTGTGAGAGTGAGAAGCTGGGGATCTGCATGGGATCTGCATGTGATCTGTGAGAGTGAGAAGCCGGGGATCTGCATGTGATCTGTGAGAGTGAGAAGCTGGGGATCTGTGTGTGATCTGTGAGAGTGAGAAGCTGGGGAACTGCATGTGATCTGTGAGAGTGAGAAGCTGGGGATCTGCATGGGATCTGCATGTGATCTGTGAGAGTGAGAAGCCGGGGATCTGTGTGTGATCTGTGAGGGTGAGAAGCTGGGGATCTGTATGTGATCTGCATGTGATCATCAAGAGTGAGAAGCCGGGGATCTGCATGTGATCTGTGAGAGTGCGAAGCCGGGGATTGTGTGTGATCTGTGTGGGTGAGAAGCTGGGGATCTGCATGTGATCATCAAGAATGAGAAGCCGTGGATCTGCATGTGATCTGTGAGAGTGAGAAGCCGGGGATCTGTGTGTGATCTCTTGAGAATGAGAAGCTAAGGATCTGTGTGTGATCTGTGAGAGTGAGAAGCCGGGGATCTGCGTGTGATCTGTGAGAGTGAGAAGCCGGGGATCTGCATGTGATCTCTGAGAGTGAGAAGCCGGGGATCTGTGTGTGATCTCTGAGGGTGAGAAGCTGGAGATCTGCGTGTGATCTCTGAGAGTGAGATGCTGGGGATCTGCGTGTGATCTCTGAGAGTGAGATGCTGGGGATCTGCGTGTGATCTCTGAGAGTGAGATGCTGGGGATCTGCGTGTGATCTCTGAGAGTAAGAAGCCAGGGATCTGCGTGTGATCTCTGAGAGTGAGAAGCTGGGGATCTGCGTGTGATCTGTGAGAGTGAGATGCTGGGGATCTGCGTGTGATCTCTGAGAGTGAGATGCTGGGGATCTGCATGTGATCTCTGAGAGTGAGATGCTGGGGATCTGCGTGTGATCTCTGAGAGTGAGATGTTGGGGATCTGTGTGTGATCTCTGAGAGTGAGATGCTGGGGATCTGTGTGTGATCTCTGAGAGTGAGATGCTGGGGATCTGCGTGTGATCTCTGAGAGTGAGATGCTGGGGATCTGCGTGTGATCTCTGAGAGTGAGATGCTGGGGATCTGCGTGGGATCTGTGAGAGTGAGATGCTGGGGATCTGCGTGTGATCTCTGAGAGTGAGATGTTGGGGATCTGCGTGTGATCTCTGAGAGTGAGATGCTGGGGATCTGCGTGTGATCTCTGAGAGTGAGATGTTGGGGATCTGTGTGTGATCTCTGAGGGTGAGAAGCTGGAGATCTGCATGTGATCTCTGAGAGTGAGATGCCTGGGATCTGCGTGTGATCTCTGAGAGTGAGATGCTGGGGATCTGCGTGTGATCTCCGAGAGTCAAATGTTGGGGATCTGTGTGTGATCTCTGAGGGTGAGAAGCTGGAGATCTGCATGTGATCTGTGAGAGTGAGATGCCTGGGATCTGCGTGTGATCTCTGAGAGTAAGAAGCCAGGGATCTGCGTGTGATCTCTGAGAGTGAGAAGCTGGGGATCTGCGTGTGATCTGTGAGAGTGAGATGCTGGGGATCTGCGTGTGATCTCTGAGAGTGAGATGCTGGGGATCTGCGTGTGATCTCTGAGAGTGAGATGTTGGGGATCTGTGTGTGATCTCTGAGGGTGAGAAGCTGGAGATCTGCATGTGATCTCTGAGAGTGAGATGCCTGGGATCTGCGTGTGATCTCTGAGAGTGAGATGCTGGGGATCTGCGTGTGATCTCTGAGAGTCAAATGTTGGGGATCTGTGTGTGATCTCTGAGGGTGAGAAGCTGGAGATCTGCATGTGATCTCTGAGAGTGAGATGCCTGGGATCTGCGTGTGATCTCTGAGAGTGAGAAGCTGGGGATCTGCGTGTGATCTGTGAGAGTGAGATGCTGGGGATCTGCGTGTGATCTCTGAGAGTGAGATGCTGGGGATCTGCGTGTGATCTCTGAGAGTGAGATGCTGGGGATCTGCGTGTGATCTCTGAGAGTGAGATGTTGGGGATCTGTGTGTGATCTCTGAGAGTGAGATGCTGGGGATCTGTGTGTGATCTCTGAGAGTGAGATGCTGGGGATCTGCGTGTGATCTCTGAGAGTGAGATGCTGGGGATCTGCGTGTGATCTCTGAGAGTGAGATGCTGGGGATCTGTGTGTGATCTCTGAGAGTGAGATGCTGGGGACCTGTGTGTGATCTCTGAGAGTGAGATGCTGGGGATCTGCGTGTGATCTGTAAGAATGACAAGGCTGCTGGTAATTATATCTAGTAGAACACGCTCTCACACGCCCTCCATATGTAGGAAATACCATATATATGTAATCACAGACTATAGGTATGTTGCCCCTTGGTGTTCGGGTAATACACTATTTGAATGTTACTGATTCTGTCGTTTTGTTATGTTATGTACAGGACATAGTTAGTTTGTAGCTAAGTCGCTATTGTAGAGAACAGGTCACTTGCTGTGATGTCCGGATTCTACATGATGCAGATAATTGATCTCAGTTTGGTGTTTTACGTTTTGGACCAATGGTCTCGGGCGGGTCAATTCCAGCTGCGGAATTCACCAATGCCTATCTGCGGACATAAGAGGTCATAGGGCCTGATTCAGAGGTGGCAGCAGCTACTGCAACGTTATCCTTATTCTGCAGGAGGCTTCTGTGATCTGCTGATGAGTCCCATAATGCAACATGGATCCTAGGCCAGGAAATCAGGAGGCGCATGCTCTGGCCTAAGCTGCCGCCCCTCCTTGTTAAACGTTGGGGATACTTATTTTTTTGTGGGTATCCCCCCAAAACTATTATTTTTGGAGTATATGCCCCAAATATGTGTCCCTGAATATATACATGTGCTAATACAGCAGCACACATACACATGCCATCCATCCAATACGGCTGCACACATACACATGCCACCCATCCAATAGCAGCGCACATACACATGCCGCCCATCCAATACAGCAGCACACATACACATGCCATCCATCCAATAGCAGCGCACATACACATGCCAGCCATCCAATAGCAGCACACATACACATGCCACCCATCCAATAGCAGCGCACATACACATGCCACCCATCCAATACAGCAGCACACATACATATGCCATTCATCCAATACAGCAGCACACATACACATGCCACCCATCCAATGCAGCAGCACACGTACACATGCCACCCATCCAATGCAGCAGCACACATACACATGCCACCCATCCAATGCAGCAGCACACGTACACATGCCACCCATCCAATACAGCAGCACACGTACACATGCCACCCATCCAATGCAGCAGCACACGTACACATGCCACCCATCCTATAGAGCAGCACACATAGACATCACCCATCCAATACAGCAGCACACATACACATGCCATCCATCCAATGTAGCAGCACACATACACATGCCACCCATCCAATGTAACAGCACACATACACATGTCATCCATACAATACAGCAGCACACATACACATGCTACCTATCCAATGCAGCAGCACACATACACATCCCATCCATCCAATACAGCAGCACACATGCACATGCCACCCATCCAATACAGCAGCACACATACACATCCCATCCATCCAATACAGCAGCACACATACACATGTCATCCATCCTATACAGCAGCACACATACACATCCCATCCATCCAATACAGCAGCACACATACACATGTCATCCATCCTATACAGCAGCACACATACACATGCCACCCATCCAAAATAGCAGCACACATCCACCCATTCACTGTAGCAGCACACATACACATGTTACCTATCCAATGCAGCAGCACACATACATATGCCAGCCATCCAATACAGCAGCACACATACACATGCCACCCATCCAATACAGCAGCACACATACACATGCTACCTATCCAATGCAGCAGCACACATACATATGCCACCAATCCAATACAGCAGCACACATACACTTGCCACCCATCCAATACAGCAGCAAACATACACATGCTACCCATCCAATACAGCAGCTCACATACACATACTACCCATCCACTGTAGCAGCACACATACATATGTCACTCATCCAAAACAGCAGCACACATACACATGCCACCCATCCAATACAGCAGCACACATACACATGCTACCCATCCACTGTAGCAGCACACATACACATGCTACCCATCCAATACAGCAGCACACATGCACATGCTACCTATCCAATGCAGCAGCACACATACATATGCCACTCATCCAAAACAGCAGCACACATACACATGCCACCCATCCAATACAGCAGCACACATACACATGCCACCCATCCACTGTAGCAGCACACATACACAATAAATATCCAATGCAGCAGCACACATACATATGCCACCCATTCAAAATAGCAGCACACATACACATGCTACCCATACAATACAGCAGCGCACATACAATTTCACATGCCACCAATCCAATACAGCAGCATACATACACATGCCACCTATCCAATACAGCAGCACATATTACACATGCCACCTATCCAAGACAGCAACACACATACACATGCCATCCATCCAATACAGCAGCACACATACACATGCCATCCATCCAATACAGCAGAACACATACACATGCCACCTATCCAATACAGCAGCACATATTACACATGCCACCTATCCAAGACAGCAACACACATACACATGCCATCCATCCAATACAGCAGCACACATACACATGCCATCCATCCAATACAGCAGCACACATACACATGCCACCCATCCAATACAGCAGCACACATACATATGCCACCAATCCAATACAGCAGCACACATACACATGCCATCCATCCAATACAGCAGCACACATACACATGCCACCCATGACGTTAAACTGATCTTCTTCCATCTTCTGTGCTTTTCTTAAATGTTTTGAAATCATCAGGGACAGGGGGGGTGGACGTGTATGGACAGCGATGATCATCGCTGTCATCGCCGGGTGGGAAAGCCGCTCAGTGCATACACACTGAGCGGGCGTAGCGGAGCACTTTACAAAGCCGGCCTAAAAACCGCTCATCTGCTGGTATAACCAGCAGATGAGCGGCTTTCCCGGCAATGTTGCAGGAGCGCGCAGCAGCGATCACCGCTCATCGCCGGGCCATACACACTGGGCAGCTTTGAGCTGAGTGTGTATGTCACCCAGTGTGTATGGACCTTAAGACAAAAACATGGTTTCCAAATACAACTGTATCCAGAGTTGTGTTGTATTGGGGAAGTCAATGATATAAAGACATATAAAAGCCACAAAGATAATGCAACTAAAGAGAACACACTGAATTATATCATACTAGTTAAAAGCCTGTTAAAATAAAGACTTAAGCCCCATACTCAGTAGAAGAAAGCCCTTTCTGAAAGATATCTTTCACTTTATCTTTTAGTGTGTACACACAACATTGTGAATGATACACACTCCCATGCTTCGTTAATGACCCCATCCCTCGTCCAGCATGTTCGGGTGAGGGAGGTCCTTGTTAATGACGGCCATGCTGCAGCAGCGCGGCTGTATATCCCCGCCCCCCCACCCCCGCTCACCTCGGAGCCGGCATCGGTAAGTGTGCACTTTCCGATGCCAGCACTCCCCGATGGGTCCCTAATGTGTATGGGGCATTAGTCCCTATCTGCTTCTACCTCCAATCTCTGTCTTCTCAGCTCCCTCTCTCCATATCCACCAAGTTTGAAAGAGATCATTTTGCTTTTACTTTCTGTTAAGAAGTAATTTGGGGCCGTCAAATGGCCTCTAGTGGTCACTGGTGGTACTTCACCTTAAAGTGGTGAGCACTATTTAGCGTTAAGCTTAAGTTACATACGTTCCCGGCACGGTTACTGTTGTTGGAAGTGTCATTTGCTGGGAGCCTTTGCTGCCTGTACGTTAATGGTCTCAGACAGTTGTTATTGTAGTAATTATCAGTATAAGAATAATGGGGATATCCTAACTCTCCAACTAATACAGCATCACGTCACGTGTTTTAGCTGTAATTAAGATGAACATGTCCCAGGTGTCATTCGTCTTCCTAAGCACTTGTAATAAAATAATGAAAAAAAAAAAAAGCATTTTTTTCTTCATCATGCAAGTTCTTGTGCCAGAAAGAATATGGGAATTAATAAATTCATTACAGTAAAGTGGAGATAGAAATGTCATCATCTGTTAAAGATGTCTATTATAGGAGATGCTCCAATCTGTCTATCTGGCTGGTGCGTCGATGCGTTCCGCAGAAGATTACATTGTTACGCGTGTTAATGAATCACTGGAAAACTTTATTGCATTCATTATTCAGACTGTAATACGATGACATTAATACGGGCTCATTAATTGCCGATCTTAATGTGGGACAGACGGAGGGAAAAAACTTACTCTAAACTCGTTAGCTTGTACGGGGATCCGGATGATAGATCGACGTCATATGACTGACGAGCACATGGTCGACATAAACAAAAGGGGGACACAATAAGCATAATGGCGACATGCCTATAGTTGACGCATGGAAATGTTTTTTTTCTTTCAGACTTTAACATCCGCGTGAACTCTGATAGGGAATGGTAAAATGTTCTGAAGCCTGGTGAGTGAAGTGAGTCATGCGAGGGGCTGTGGTGCACAAATTGGGGGTGACGTGCTCAAGTGTTGACGACACCAAAAAAACTTGAAAAGCTCACTTTGACCTTTTCATGTGTTGACATTTTCCGTGTCGATCTTTTGCTAGTGCAAACCTTTTTCCAGTGTCAACATCTGAACATGTACAGATGAGGAAGGCATACCTCCCAACAGTCCCTATTTTAGCGGGACAGTCCCGATTGTCAGGGCCTGTCCTGCTGTCCCTCCCGCGGTCGGCAGTGTCCCGCAGTGTGGGGGGGCTGTTGGGAGTCCCCCCTGTTGGCTGCTAAGCAGCGGGGAATAAACGCTGTGCGCATGCGCACAGCATCTATTCCCGCAGCCAGGGGGCTGGGGGCATGGCTACAGGCTCACAGAGCCTCTGGGTCAAGCCCCATAGCGTCAAAATGGGGGCGTGGCCTCGCGGAAGAGCTCCGGGTATAGGCCATGCCTCCATAATTAGGCCACACCCCTGAAAATTTTGGCGCACATCAACATCGTCCCGCCTCCTACTCCATAAAATTTGGGAGGTATGGGAAGGTCCTCCTTAATGATGCCTCCCCCATCCCCCCCCCCCCCCCCCCGCCATCACTCATTCCCAGCCAACATCTGCAAGTGTCTATGCCAGTGGTTCCCAAACTCTGTGCCTAGGCTCCCTGGGGTGCCTTGGGTAAGTGGACCAAGATCAATTCATATTATTTATAGTCATGTACCAGGCAAAACCAGTGCTGGTGGCTGCCATAATACAGATGGGGCAGGCTTCTTCTTTGCTGGCGAATCGTCAGAACGTCAGCGCTGGCGGTCCGCCAGCAGCCTGGCTCACCATCTGACTGAGACGCGCGTGCGTCTCACGCGCACGCGCGTCTCAATCTCCGTCGGCGGGGCGACGGGAACCCTGTCCGTCTCCGCCTCAGGGAGACGGACAGGGTTAGGGGGGGGGGTGCGGGCAGGCGGCGGGGACCCCGGGTTACCGCCGACAAGCCGGCGGTGACCCGGGGGAGCTGCTGGAAGCGCCGTCGGAAGGGGACGCGCGCGCCTCTCATGCGCGCGCGTCCCCTTCTCGCTATGCAGATGGCGGGAGATGGCGGCTGGCGGGGGATGGCGGCTGGCGTCGCCATCGCCATCCCCTGCCAAGATGGGACCTGCCCCATCTGTATATGTGGACAAACAGAAGCAAATCCTGTCCCTCACCAGATAACTGTGACATATAAACACAATGCACTTCATTTAATATTTTTTTTCTGTATTTCTTGATAAGAAGCATTTGGCCTAGGGGTGCCTTGAAAATATTTTGATGCTCTAGGGCGCCGTGATTCGAAAAAGTTTGGGAACCACTGGTCTATGCACTTATCAATGTTGGATCCCCGCCGACGCGATATTGGCGGATCCTTAAATGACCACGGGGCTTTACACCCATGTCGACAGCAGGTCACGATGTGCATGTGCTGTGATTTGGCTAAATACACATATTTCAGTCACCGTCATTTTATTGATCTTTTACGGCTCACAGACAACGTCTCGGTAGACAGTCAATTGTTCGACATCAAAAGGTCGACACGCACTAGGTGACAAAAGCCAGACACAAGTGAAAAATGTTGACATGGTACACGTCGAAACATGAAAAGGTCAACATGAGTTCTCCAGATATTTGTTTATTTAAGTACAGTTTATAGCGCAGCAAATTCCGCTGCCCTTTACAATAGGGGAACGTGGACCCCAAATTAGTGTAGAGAGTACAGAAAAGCATGAAAAGTCCAGAAACTGAAAAGAAACCGTGAAAAACTCATGTCATTTTTTCCTCGTGCGCCGACCGTTGCCATGACAACCTTTTGCTTGTGTTGCGTTGGTCAGTGTACACATAGCGTATGTCAACTTATTGATGTCGACCCATTGACTATATTCCTAGATACTGTAAGGGATTTCCTAAGACGGGAGTTTATTTCACACAGGATGTTGCTATAGGCAACCAATCAGATACTCTCTATTATCTTTTAGAAAGTGCTAAATAAATATGAAGTATAATCTCATTGGTTGCCCTTAGCGACATCCCATGTGAACTAGGACTCCCGTTTTAGTAAATTCCCCCCTGTGTGTAAGCCGCCCGTAACCCCAGGTAACATGAGGAATCCGTTGGACCATTTTTGTAGACTTTTCTTTAAAACAAATTGATCCTTGGATAATCTGCTTCCAGACTTTGCATAATCTCTGTCCCAGGAATGCAGGAATGACGCTGTGCAGCGTATGGGACGTTCCCACTCTCTCCACGCCATAATCCACTCCTAATCCATTCCGCTGTATTCATCAAAGTAGCTCGAATCCACTTCAGATGCTGAGTATCCTGCAGCGACGGCTTGGCCTGTCCTCTTACACACAGCACGGCCATAACCCGGGTCATAACAGGCTGACATGAAAACCAGGGATCTGCATGGAACCCATTCCACCTACCGCCGCTGTGACATTTGCTGCATCGGTGTCTGTGTCTTTACGTTAATGCTGAGATGCTGTCTATAGACGCCTATATGGTGCCAGCCACCTCCCCGTTACCTCCCCGGAACGGCCACTCTCTGCGTCTCTGGGCAGTGACCACTGGGCAGTGGGAATCATTCACATGCACAGACTGGAAACATTCGGCCTGATTCAGGTTGGCTCAATAAACTGCAAACATCGCAGCTTACAAAGCGCCTGAGATGCCATCCATCCGAACGCCTGCCCCCCCCCCCCCCCCCCCGCCGCAGCTGATTCCCCTTGGTAACATGCGAGGGGAAGTGTAACGAAAACACATCCCCTTGCACGCCTCTGCTGCAGGTGAAATCGGTACTTGTGGATTATCACGGCTCCCATCGTATGCCATCGCATGCCATATATAGTGGCATGCGATGGCATGCGATGCGATTTTCACCGATTTTTGCAGGTTTTTGTCAAAATCGCATGCAATCGCATCGCATGCGATCGCATACGATATTTCACTGAAAAGCATCCAAATGCATTGGAATTAGTATGAAACATGTTCAAAGGCCCCCAAATGGCATTTTTGAGGCTGTACCACCTCCACTATCAACGCGAACCCGAAGCGTGGCGAGCGCAGCGAGCCCGCGAGGGGCGGCGGTACGCGTCCTACGACCTTTTCATACCCCCACTATCCACGTCGGCGTGGAGTTGAGAATAGAAAGTGTGCCGAGCCACCGAGCCACTGAGCCCGAAGTGTGGCGAGGGGACGCGGACACCTGTGAAGCCCTTGAGGGGACACGTATACCTGTGAAGGTGTCCGCGTCCCCTCGCGGGGCTCGCTGCGCTCGCCGCACTTTCTATTCTCAACTCCACGCCGACGTGGATAGTGGGTGTATGAAAAGGTCGTAGGACGCGTACCGCTGCGCTCGCCACGCTTAAGGTTCGTGTTGATAGTGGGGGTGGTACAGCCTCAAAAATGCCATTTGGGGGCCATTGAACATGTTTCATACTAATTCCAATGCATTTGGATGCTTTTCAGTGAAAAATCGTATGCGATCGCATGCAATGCAATGCGATTTTTTTGCATACGATGGCCATCGTGGGAGCTGTGATAATCCACAAGTACCGTGAAATCATTTGATGGTTGCCGACCATGGGATTATTTCTCGTGCCTTCGCAAATAGAAGTCGGTGGAAAATGAGTTTTATTTACGGGCTCCAAAGATGCGGCGGGCGGCTGGCATCCTGTGACGTCAGCTGCAGGTATTGGCCCATCCGCATACCCATGGTAATGCCCATGGGCGAGCCCCATCCCCGCCGATGTCCGCCCCCGGAACCGCCTAGATGTTTGGGTACGGCTCGGCGACTATGCAAGTCACCGAAACCATTCACAAATGGGGGTGCACATGCGCATAACATGCACATGCTCAGTCCCCAAAACTTTGCAGATCAAACAGAATCACCCCCATTGTCCACTTGAGTCTGACATCACCATTGCCCCCACCTCTAAATCTGGCCGTAATGATAACTCCACCTGCTTTTATTATAATTACTGATTTTCATTTGATCCATAACCATAAATTCTGCAGCCGATGTCCAAGGATATTTGTGGGGCTGCGCGCAGCACATGCCACCAACTGTCACACTGCCGGACAGGGACTGAGGTGTCTGCACAGTAATACGGTTTGTGATTATTGGGATATACTGTATTGTTTATACAGAATATGGACAACAGGGTAGTTTGCAGGCTCTTGGGGTTATGTGCCTATGTCATGTAGACCTACAGTACATCTAATTCCCCAATACAGACAATAATGGCTGAAACAAATGCAAGTTTGGTCCTTAATTCACTATGAACCAGTGACATCACATCAAATCCAATTCATTATGCAACAAAATAGAGAATACAGCCTCCCATTCATCATGATTCAGTGACATCACAGAGAATACAGCCTCCAGCTCATCATGAACCAGTGACATTACACAGAGTACAGCCTCTAGCCCAGAGTGAATCGGTGACATCACAGATAATACAGCCTCTGATTAATCATGATCCAGTGACATTGTAGAGAATGCAGCATTCTCCTCATCATGAACCAGTGACATTACATAGAGTGCAGCCTCTAGGGGTGAACCAATGACATCACAGAGAATACATCCACCGGTTCATCATGAACCAGTGACATCACCAAGAATACAGCCTTCAATTCATCATGAACCAGTGACATCACAAAGAATACAGCCTCCAATCTATCATGAACCAGTGACATCTGAGAGAATACAGCTTCCAATTTATCGTAAACTGGTGATATCACAGAGAATACATCCAGCTCATCATGAACCAGTGACATCTCAAATAATCCAGCCTCCAATTCATCAGGAACTAGTGCCATCACAGAGAATACAGCCTCTAGTTCATCATGAACCAGTGACATCACAGCTTCAAATTCACCATGAAATAGTGACATCACAATAATACAACCTCCAATTCAACATGAACCAGTGACATCACAGATAATACAGCCCCCAATTCATCATGACCCAGTGACATCACTTGGTATACAGCCTCCAGGTCATCATGAACTAGTGACATCATGTAGCATACAGCCTCCAATTCATTATTAAACAGTGACATCACAGAGGATACAGCTTACATAGGTTATGCCCCAACAGCTTTTGCCAAAGAACTCATTTCTTTTTTGACAGAGGAGTAAAAAATCAGGGTGGGGTCCTGGACACTGGACCTCTACCCCAATGGTAGGGGGTGATAGTGGAGATTTAGTTATATGCAAAAGTTTCTTTACAAGAATTCTAGAGGCAAATCCTAAAATATCACTATAAGGTTGTCCTCTCCTTGTGCGATGGACCTCAAGTTAGTTGCATGGACAACGCCTCAGATAGCCTTGTTTGCTTGTTTGTGAGACCCGAATTACCTCTGTCCTTAGATCGGCATCTATGTTTACAGACACGGTACAGAACCTCGCCATGGTATGTGCCAGTGAGGTGACACAAATGACAGCAAACGCACTTATTCCATAGTTATCCACAATTATTGAGCTCCATTTGCAAAGTCAAATTCAGTGATTGGCATAAAAACATCCATGAAGCGCAAACTTCGGCCTGGGTAGTGAATTAGGCCCGTAACGAGCTGGTCTGAATCGCCCCCCTAAGTTTGAAAAATGATAGAATGGAGAGTGATGACTGACCATCTAATCAGCTCCTAACTGTCCTGTCCCCGGCTATGTTTACAAATGACAGTTAGGATCCGAATGACTGGTTGTTTATCACTCTCCATTTGATCACCTTTATTATATCTCGCCCCATGTCATTTCTAAACAGAGAACATTATTGCTGACACAGGGCCTGATACACGGATGCGTTGGCCGGAGCATGCAGCCACTGTGCGTAAGTATGCCAATGCCACCTGGATTTGAATTGCGACTCCCACCAGCTGCAGCACCAGCGATAGAGGCTGGGTACAAAGGCGCAGCACCTGTTGCAGACCAGCGGATTATGGACGTTCTGAGTAGCGCTATGACCGCAGGAAGCGAGCTGCTAGAGACATTGGGCCTAATTCAGACCAGATTGCATGGCTGCAAATTTGCACGCTGGATAATAATAGACTTCACATACATACGGCCCATGTGCGAAACCATCCAGTAATAAAATCCTGCTACTGTACTTTTTTTTTTATCGCTGGCCGTACGCAAGGTGATTGACAGGAAGTCGGCGTTTGGGGGGTGGTAACCGCCCGTTTTCTGGAAGTGTCAGGGAATGTGCACGTGTGCCCAGGCCTATGATTGGAAGCTGTGTGACGTCAGCTCCGACCCTGATCGGCCTGTATCTATCGGTGCGGCAGAGTAAGTCCTGGGCTACACACAGACTGCACACACTGGGGAATCATTATATGGTGAGGGGTGTGCCCAGGTGTGTGAGGGGAAGTCATGTGACATTAGCTCCGCCCCCAATCAACCTGATTCTATCACTGCCCCTGAGTAAGTCCTGGGCTACACACAGATTGCGCACACTGGGGAATCATTATATGGTGAGCAGTGTGCCCAGGTGTGTGAGGGGAAGTCATGTGACGTCAGCTCTGCCCCCAATCAGCCTGATTCTATCACTGCCCCTGAGTAAGTCCTGGGCTACACACAGATTGCACACACTGGGGAATCATTACATGGTGAGGGGCGTGGCCAGGGGTGTGAGGGGAAGTCATGTGATGTCAGCTCCACCCCCGATCAGCCTGATTCTATTACAGCCGCTGAGTAACTCCTGGGCTACGCACAGACTGCACAC
Source organism: Crinia signifera (assembly GCF_055691185.1). Taxonomy (NCBI): domain Eukaryota; kingdom Metazoa; phylum Chordata; class Amphibia; order Anura; family Myobatrachidae; genus Crinia; species Crinia signifera. The sequence goes on from NC_139221.1 coordinate 322,353,137, forward strand.
ACTGGGGAATCATTATATGGTGAGGGGCGTGCCCAGGTGTGTGAGGGGAACTCATGTGACGTCAGCTCCGCCCCCAATCAACCTGATTCTATCACAGCCTCTGAGTAAGTCCTGGGCTACACACAGACTGCACACACTGGGAAATAATTAGATATTTTCCTTGGCCTTTCCCAGGCTTGCACGGAGCGGAATTTCACTCTGGGAGGGCGGTGGCTATCTGATCGCAGGGCTCCAAAAACTATCGCTGGTCCAGTCAGATCTTAATTAGGCCCAATATACCTGCATAGCGTATCACATTTGCAGGCTGAGACACGCCCACCAAACAGTTGCGACACACCTTTGTTTTTGTGCCCCTCCCCCTTTACCCCCCCCCCCCAACACCCGCTGACTGCCAATCAGTTTTCAAATAAAACCTTTTTCAGCGACAGCTGTCGCAAGACCATCTCCCCACAGCGCAGTGCGACCTAGACGCAGGCCCTCAACTGCCACTTCTCTGTAATCTATTACAATGATCATGTGTATAACTGTAACACCTTTTCCAAGCAGTGTGCGGAATGTGACAGCAGTCATACAGCATCTGCAATCGTTACGTTATTAAAGATATCGCGCCCCAGAGGCATAAAACTCTGCAGCAGGTGTGAATAGTAAGATGCTCTTTAGGGTATACTATTATGTGTACAGTAATGGTCATTTACTATCACATACAAGTACAAACAGGGCTGAGCCATAGACTGTGTCTGATCACCTCTGCTGTGCTGCACCAGGGGATTCTCAGAATGAATACTACAAGTACAAACAAAATCATTACCTATCAGACCTTGCCTAGTACTCAGGTTACATTGTAGCAGATTCCCCAAATAGTCTCTGGCTGGGGAACTGGATCATTTTAGGAAAAAACTTTTAAACTTTATACAGCTCACGTTCCCATTCTGGTGGCCCGGATAGTACTATCCCACACTGTTACTGTGACTTTCAAGAAGTAGGTCCTTCATAATAAGGATGGACAGATGAATACATAAATAAGTAGATAAATAAATAATAAATACATAAAGTAGTAATCAATAAATACATAAATAAATATAGAAATGATAAACAGATAAATAAATACATAAACAATAAACAGATGAATAAATACACAAATAATAAATAAATACACATAGAAATGATAAATAAATAGCTAAATACATACATAAACAATAAATAAATAGATAAATAAACAGGTACGCAAATAATACATAAATAAATAGATAAAACACCAATAATAAATAAATAATAGATAAATAAATACTTAATCGCTAAGTAAATAATAAATAAAATATAAATAAATACTAAACAGCTAAATAAATAAATAATATACTGTATAAATGATACATAAATAAATAATAAATAAATACAGAAATAATGCATCAATAAATAGCTAAATAATAAATAAATATACATACACCTAGACAAATAAAATAAAAATAAAACTTTTAAATGAACTTGAAGAATTCCAAAACTCAGCCAGAGATCCCACAGTCCATGTGAGACATTTGTGTTATTTTCCTACTATGAAAATAATTTAATGGAATACTAATGGAAAGATAAATGTGACCTACTGTATCTTCATGTGTGAAAGCTATATGCAATGACTGCCCAGCACACGTGGGTCCCTTACCATGTCCCAATTCTGGATGCACCTCAGTTAATCACAGTGTGCAGCAGGTGTGAGTTATTCTGGAAGTACAACTCACCTATTCAGAGTCCCAGACTTCCAAGTACCCCCAGTGTAAAGCTGTCACTCACAGGATGTGCATGGGGACAGACCAGGAGACCCCTCAATGCTTCCTCAGCCAGCAGATGGGGGGAAAGAGAGTTGATCCAACTACATCCCAAATCCAAGTGTGCAGAAGAGGTGGGCAGAAGGGTTGGGAAGCATAAATGAAATTCCACAGTTGGCTGGTGGTGGCTGCCCGGACAATGATTCTGGGCTGGAGAAGGGGGGACAGAAGCAGAGAATAAACTGTTGGGAGGAGGTCTGAGGCTACACTGGGATAGACACAGGAGGCTGAGCTGGGACTGCACAGAGGAGGGGCTGGGACACAGGATTGAGTTTCAGGAGCCACCCTGGGAGAACAGGGGGAAAACGGCACCGACTGACGACTCTCCATCCAATAATAGCCAATTTCTGGGTATTTCTGTCCCCTTACTGCAGCATCTGAAATAACTTCACAGGGACAGACAGGAATGAAGGGAGGGGGTTTATGGGATTCTGTGCTGGTAATTTTGGGTACAGGGGCTGCAAAAAGCCACTTGATCCCATCCTGAGCCTCACAGGGGCTTCAAAGTGACTTCTTTTACAAGCAAACTGTGTCAAGTGACCCTAACCTTCCCCAGGATAGGGGAGTTTACTGCACCCCTCACACTTTTTTTTGGGACATCTTAAAACTTGTCAATAAGAATTGTGTTTCATTTGATATGGTCTGGTTACAATGTATCAGCTGCAGGAATGAGGCATCAGGTGTATTTATGGATTATAAAGGGGGAAATGTAATAGGATGAGAGATTCAGAAAGTGAGATATTTGGTAAGAAATCTCCAGGTTTTTTTAAAGCACCAATCATTTGCTCTGCAAGACCAGTTTCATATTGTCCCACTTCTTTTTGCGAAGGCAGGAGAGATCATTCCCTGGTCGGCGGACCAGAGGCATTCAAGGGAGGGGAATCGGCGGTTGGGGGGGTGTATTCGGCTGGTCGGGTCATGCGATTTGGCCGCTTTTCCTAAGATTTCTCGGACCGATCCATCAAAATCGGGTGAAAAGTGGACAATAACACTTATCATTACCATTTATCAGGTGCATTCTATAAATTATAAATTGGTTGCCACGGCAACTTGACCACTGACTCACTTCTCCGCCCTTTTCACTGCTCCATAAATACACTCCATAATGGGGAACCACTGTGCCAATAGTATTCAATGCCAATACAGGCCGGTGGGTTGGTATCTGGGGAATCCTATGTATAACAAAATGCAGTACAGTAGCCAGGATCCAGCGGCCATCATGCGAAAATCCCAACACATACCGTAACGTTCTCCCCCTCGGTACAACTCTGATCTTAGTAAATAACCCCCTATGGCTGTAACCGTTATGATCGGAAACTGGGGAGGACAGCGGCAGATTCAGCTTTCTGGGAGGGATTTCCTGACAGCGCTAATGTGACATGCGACATGCGCTCAGTGCTGCGTGCTTGGATGATGATGCGATATGCATAGGGTTACCACCTAGTCCCTTTAATTCCGGACACATGTTAATTACACAGGTTCTGTGGCAGTTTAAAATCAGGTGAAGTGGAGTTTTGAAGTCAGCCAGCCACAGAACCTGTGTAATTAATATGTGTCCGGAATTAAAAGGACTAGGTGGTAACCTTAGATATGCAGTACTTAGGGCCTCATTTAGATCTCTGCCTAGTAAACAGGTCAGCGCTGAACACTGCCCCCCCCCCCCCCCCCCCCCCCCCCCCACTGCCCACGCTGCCTGCATCCCCTTGCTAGCATGCAAGAACACGTCCCCTCACATGCGCATAGCCCAAACATCAGGGAAGGGGCCGAATTCGGACCCGTACAAACAAGTCTAAATCGGCCTCTTAGTGCATATGATATCCCGTCAGTGGGGTATGCGGTCACTGGGTAGACAATTTCTAGGTTGACAGTCACTAGGTCGACCATTAATGGTTGGCTTAGTGACATTGGACCTTATTCTAGTTCACTCTTTCTGACAAAATCCTTCTTAGATGGACAAAACCATGCTGCACTGCAGGTGGGGCAGATGTAACTTGTGCAGAGATAATTAGATTTGGGTGGGGTTTTACTTCAAAGTGTGATCCATATTGCAGTGTAAAAATAAAGCAGTCAGTATTTACCCTGCACAGAAACAAAATAACTCACCCAAATCTAATTCTCTCTGCACATTTTACATCTGCCCCCCTGCAGTGCAGCATGGTTTTGCTAATCTAAGAAGGATTTTGTCAGAAAGAGTGACCTAGAATAAGGCCCACTGTCTGTCGTCTATACCATAACCGTGCGTATTATCAGCTTACTTTTGCTATAGGATATTTATTAACCCTTACACTACCACAGGATGTCTGTGCCGGGGACAACACAAACGTAGCTCAGACAGTGATTGGATCGCAGAAATATTCTGGGATGGTTCTATTTATTTCTACGTAAAACCTGAATCTCACCCCCCAACACACTCACAGACACTCACACGCATACACCTGTGACCATGGCGACTGTGATACGATATTCTGGGATGTGTCCATTCACGTTTCAGGAGCCTGGCCTCTGTGTTTGCGTTACACCCCCCGTGACTTTACAAATATGCCCCAGCTGACCCCAAATATACCTGGTCATTATGACCTGTGCGTGGCCATGGGGATACACAAGGCCGGCTGGTACTTTAGCTCTCTCTAAGCTTTTCCCCTTAGTCTTCCATACTGACCTAATTTACTGTGTGCAATGAGGGGATATGCAGTGGGGTGTATGCAATGAGGGGATATGCAATGGTGTGTATGCAATGAGGGGATATAACTCCAGTGGGGTGTGTGCAGGGCAGCCGAGAGGTATGCCAGGCCCAAGTAAAATTTTGGGGCGTGGCCTAATTGCGGGAGGCGTGACCACCCGTCATTACGCCACGCCCCGCCAAAACGTTTGGGGGGGGGGGGGGTGAAAACACTCTTTACAGTCGAGGGGTGAGTGTTAATGTCACCCCCCGCCCCCCACCAAGGAGCAGCACAGACATGCTGTACGTGTGTGCTGCTGCCCGGGAGAGACGGAAGGGGAAGGGTGGGGTCGGACCAGGGCCTCCAGCAAGCCTGGGCCCGGGTAATAAGTACCCACTCCCCCCCCCCCCTTCTAGGCGGCCCTGCGTGTGTGCAATGAAGGAATGTCACTGCAGGTGTGTGTGCAATGAGGGGATATCACTGCAGTGGGGTGTCTGTATGATGAGGGGATATCACTGCAGTGGTGTGTGTGTGCAATGAGGGGATATCACTGCAGTGGGGTGTCTGTATGATGAGGGGATATCACTGCAGTGGGGTGTGTGCAATGAGGGGATATAACTGCAGTGGGGTGTGTGTGTAATGAGGGGATATAACTGCAGTGGGGTGTCAGTACGATGAGGGGATATCACTGCAGTGGTGTGTGTGCAATGAGGGGATATCACTGCAGTGGTGTGTGTGTGCAATGAGGGGATATCACTGCAGTGGGGTGTCTGTACGATGAGGGGATATCACTGCAGTGGTGTGTGTGTGCAATGAGAGGATATCACTGCAGTGGGGTTTCTTATGATGAGGGGATATAACTGCAGTGGGGTGTGTGTGTAATGAGGGGATATAACTGCAGTGGGGTGTCTGTACGATGAGGGGATATCACTGCAGTGGGGTGTCTGTACGATGAGGGGATATCACTGCAGTGGGGTGTCTGTACGATGAGGGGATATCACTGCAGTGGTGTTTGTGCGCGATGAGGGGATATCACTGCTGTGGGGTGTCTGTACGATGAGGGGATATCACTGCAGTGGTGTGTGTGCGCGATGAGGGGATATCACTGCAGTGGTGTGTGTGCGCGATGAGGGGATATCACTGCAGTGGTGTGTGTGCGCGATGAGGGGATATCACTGCAGTGGTGTGTGTGCGCGATGAGGGGATATCACTGCAGTGGGGTGTCTGTGTACAGCATCAGACAGATGATATACTATACTGTTACCTGGCCGGATCTACCATTAGGCAGCTGCCTAGGGCGCTGGGATCTGGGGAGGCGCCACCAAGTCTGCCTATCAAAAAATAAAAGGATGTCTATGAGGATCCTTGTACTCAATGCAGGTGGCTGCTGTGGAACTTCTAAGACATTACCTCTATACTTTCTCTTGAGGCATACTTCCCTACTTTTTTGGCCCCCCTACCCCCTCCTTGTAGGTGGCAAACGGAGACCCAGGACCACCCAGTTTTTGGAAGCCTCCCTGCCATTCGGGAATGTTAGGCAGGAATACCTTAATGGGTTGGAACGAGGGTATTAGTGGCAGTATGGGGGGGGGGGTGTTGTCAGTAGACTGAAGCTTTGCCTAGGTTGCTGAGAAGCCTTACACCGGCCCCAACTATACAGTGGTAATGATGGGTGCAGAAGTGTTAAATTTTGCATTAGGGCCCAGGGGCCAATCGCTGTGTCACAAACTTTTTTTCAATTGTTTTTCACAGGGAAGTGAAACTGGATGCATTTACCTGTGAGTCGCTGAGTCGCCTCTCATCTGTCATCAGTTCCAGGAAAATATTCGATCCTGTCCTGTCACAGATCAGTTCATCGCTGTCTCTAGCACTCTTTGCCATGTCTGTACTCTCTCTCTCTTTCTCTCTTGCCCATCTTGCTTCTAGTGAGGCTTGCCTACAGCTGCCTCACACGCTTCCTTTCCTCACCCCCCCTATGGGACCCTCTTCAGTCCAGCTGTAATTTGTAACACTTCCGCAGGGAATAGGGTGGTGAATAATGTCATCACAGCTAAAGTGAAAGCCCATTACTTACTTCTAGCTGTTGTGGATGTCTCTGCTGCAGGTGACCCCATGTACGGTCTCCTCTCATACAAACTCTAGAATCACTAGGTGGTTATTCTGGTTCTCATCCTACTTATCTGTCAGCATTTGCTCTCCTGGCTTCTTTTATTAATTGGAGAACCACAGGCCTCAGTACTAGGTCCCCTGCTCTTCTCTATCTCTACACCGTCTCCTAAAAAACTAATACGCGCCTTAAGATTTCGGTACCATCTCTGTGTGGATGATGCCGATATCATTTTCTCCAGTTAGCTTACTACCCGTGTACCTCGCTTACTGTACTGCTGATTGTCTCTGTCATTTCATCTTGAAGCTCATCCCGACACCTCAAACCCAAGAGTAGTTACCCACCTCAAACCCAAGAGTAGTTACCTGCCTCAAACCCAACAGTACTAGTTACCTACCTCAAACCCAACAGTAGTTACCCACCTCAAACCCAACAGTAGTTACCCACCTCAAACCCAACAGTAGTTACCTACCATAAACCCAACAGTAGTTACCCACCTCAAACCCAACAGTAGTTACCCACCTCAAACCCAACAGTAGTTACCCACCTCAAACCCAACAGTAGTTACCCACCCACATCAAACCCAACAGTAGTTACCCAACTCAAACCCAACATTAGTTACCCACCTCAAACCCAACAGTAGTTACCAACCTCAAACCCAACTCTACTTACCCACATCCAACCCAACAGTAGTTACCCACCTCAAATCAAACACTAGTTACCCACATCAAACCCAACACTAGTTACCCACCTCAAACCCAACACTAGTTACCCACCTCAAACCCAACATTAGTTACCCACCTCAATTCCAACACTAGTTACCCACCTCAAACCACCCACTAGTTATCCACCTCAAACCAAACAGTAGTTACACACCTCAAAACCAACACTAGTTATCCACCTCAAACCCAACACTAGTTACCCACCTCAAACCCGACAGTAGTTACCGACCTCAAACCCGACAGTAGTTACCGACCTCAAACCCAACAGTAGTTACCGACCTCAAATCCAACAGTAGTTACCGACCTCAAATCCAACACTAGTAACCCACCGCAATTCCAACACTAGTTGCCCACCTTAAACCCAACACTAGTTACCCATCTGGCATCCTCATCTCTGTTGGAAAAACAATAATAAACCGTGACCCACAAGCTGGGTGTTATCCCTGTCGAAGAACGAAACTTTGTCCTCATCATTATTATTATTATTATTTACATGACACCACAAGGGTTCCACTCCGCCTATCAGAACACATAAATGAGCAGAAACAAGAAGACAATGACTTACAGTAAAAGGCAATTTAGGACAAGTACATGGTAAATAAAGACAGCTGCATCAGGGGACAGGACACTGATATAATTTTATGGGTGGCCGAGACCTAAGGTTTTAATCTGTATCTAAATCCAGTCCCAACAAGATCTGTGTCCCTCGTCCAATCCCGGTTACAGGACATTTAGCAGGCAGCACAACTTCCCTGATGATGTCAACACATCTGCATATGTGACGAAACGCATTGGATGACTAGGTGATTGATGCGCAGTATGGCTCGTGGATCTGGACTGATAGCGGTTCAGATAAGAACTCTTTATAGTGCTATTCCTATGTTTCCTTGAAGGCCTGTGCCCAATTGGATGATGCTATTCTGTGATTTTCATTTTAAGAAACTGTCTGAAATAAACAGGAAGTGTCTTGGTGGAATTACATGGCCTTGTTCGTTTAGATAAGTGTGATGAACTTAACATTTGCTCAGGGCATACTTCACTTTCTGAGCCTGATTCAGGCCCACTCGCTAAGAAGTGTACATTCGGTGCTTAGCGTGAGGTAAATGCTGCCCGCCGGGGGATCGCAACGGCAAATACTGGGCGGGCGCTGATGTCATTTGACCCGCCCCATTCAGGCTGCGACACGTCTGCATTCTCATGGGCACCTCGCACCCACTTTTTTTGTGGGAACGCCCAGGAAACACTGGGCGTTGCCATGGGATAGCCCCCTGCCCCCAACTTAACACCCCACTCTGTGCAAACGCCTCAGCAAGAGTGATACTCGCCAAAGGCGTTCCGCGCAGTGGGTACGCAGATGCGTATTTTCACCAACCCGCAGGCTCAGATCCCCGGACCAAATTCGCTCAATAATGAACGACCTTCGATCCGGCCCTCTGTCTGCATATTGGGTGTTATTTCCTATGTCTTGCACTAGGTGGTGCTATTTTTGGTTTACAGTGACAGACTTATTTTGGGGGGCCCAGATGTAGGGATGGCCATCGTTGCTATGGCCATTGATGGTTGCCATCGATGCCAATATTGCAACTGGCCATCGATGGTGCTAAACTAAGCAATGTATGGCCATCGATATTTTTACCTATCGATGCTCATCCATTTTGTTTGACTGATTGGCCTATCATATCAAAACACGGGGGCGGGGCTTCGTGGGTGTAGGGGCGGAGCTATGCTCCATGTCCCAGCACTTTGAAAAAAAAAAAACATGCTTGTAAGCTTGTAATAAGTGATTGCTCCCTTAAAAAAAATGTCCTGTCCGACTTTGGCTGGCATTCCACATGGCCGTCATTACATCCGGCCCTGGATCTCAGTAGTCATACAGGGGCGCATTTATCAAGATCGCATTTACAATGCGATCTGGGCGGAATATTACCTCCCAGGATCGCATTGTAAAATGTGATCATATCGGGGCAATGTATCAATAATAAGGGGGCAGGGACAGGGTTCCGATAGGAGCCCGTCCCTGCGAAGCCCTAACCCGGAAGCCGGGAGGTCAGCGCATGCGCGGTTATGCGTTGACCCCCGCAAACCCCTCATACCGCACTGCCCTGCTCGGGCAGTGCGAAGTGTAGCCATAGGCTACAATGGGCTATCGCCATATAAGAACGGCGATAGCCCAGGGGTGCGATGCCGGGCTGCCCGATGTTGATACATCGGGCAGCTTTGCATCCCCATAGAAACCTATGGGGGTTACGGCCGGCGGCGCTGCAGGGGGGATTGCAGCAGGGATCGGAGATCCCTGCTGCGGTCCCCCTTTGATACATTTAGGAGACATTTAATATTTGGATTTAGCCGCAAATATGGTTTGATAAATGGGCCCCTAAGTCAGCTAGCGCATCAGATGACTCCTGATGGGGACCAGGGCTGCCGAGAGGAGGTGGGGGGGAGCAGGTACAGTTTACCCGGGCCCAAGCCTGTCAGGGGGGGCCCGGGTCTGAACTCACACACACACACACACACACACACACTTTTTTTTATTATTTGGTGGCTGGGTGCTCTGTGTCACTGCCTCCCTGCATGCTTGAGATCCAACTCTGGAAGTCAGCATGTAACCACCCCTGACAGAGCATGTACTGTAACTCCATGGCAACAAGCATGTTAAACCCTGGCAAAGCATGTAACCCATGGCAGAGCATGTAAACCCATGGCAACAAGCATGTTAACCCCTGGCAGAGCATGTTAACCCCTGGCATCAAGCATGAAACCCATAGCAATGAGCATAGATTGTAAGCTTGCGAGCAGGGCCCTCCTACCTCCATGTCGGTTTGTATCTACCCAGTTTGTTTAATCACTTTTGTTTCCAATTCTAAAACAGTGTTGCATAATATGTAATGAGCATTATGGTGCATGGAATGACATGTAATGGTGTGTGGCATAATGTGTACTGGGTACTATGGTGTGTGGCATAATGTGTAATGGGCATTATTACATGCAGTATAATATGTAATGGGTGTGTCCCTGTATACTCCTTGGAAGCAGCGGTATAACAGCAGGTCCACAGAACACGCAACGGCTTGGGAGAGGCAGCGCAGTCAGAGTGTGCGGGAAGCTCTGTCCGTGGGGCCCCGGGAAATAGTTTTACCGGGGCCCAGGATTTCTCTTGGCGGCCCTGATGGTGACATGACCACCAGGTCCTGGAAGCTGTCGCTGCTATATACCTTGTATTTACTTCATTGTTAAGTTTTCAGAGTTGAGGAAGGGACTAACATCTGATAATTGTCACCTAAGATGTTATAATCCTGAGGACCAGCTCTCCCCACTTCCCTGCATCCCGCCACTCACATCGTATTATGCTTGTACTTTGCTCTTCCAAACTAATTGGAGACGCGCGCACGATTCCTGTCCCCATTAATCACGCCAGACATCAATATATTATGCAGGAATGCTGTATGTGACCGCAGGAATGTTCAGGTAAGGAACAGAGGCTCCTTCCCATCAGCTACTGTGTCTGTGTGCTGCCACTTCCACCGGTATACCGGTCACAGCTGCTGCCGGTAACACAATGACAGTGACTGACATCACAGTTGTGTGGGCGAATTGAAATGCCCGCCCAGCTGGACAACAGAACCGATATATCGAGCTGCCAATCAGTAGGAAAGAAATTCCTGGTGACATCACTGCTGTGACATCATAGGTTTTTACTTAAACAATGACTATTCCCCCAGCGAGCTCTCCCAGTGCCCCCCCCCCCCCCCCCCCCCCATATACTCATCATTGTGACATGCCTTCCCCACCCCAACCAAGTCTGTGGGGGAGAGGTATCAAACCTCGGAAAGAGATAAAGGATGTCATTCTGGTTGTCTCGCAAAGCTTCGCTCCCATGAGGCCACCGTGGGGGCATGACCAGCACTATGGGCCAAATGCACTAAGCTTAAAGTGTGATAAACAGCCAGCCAATCAGCTCCTGCCTGACATTGTTCAAACACAGCCTGTGACATGGCAGACAGGAGCTGATTGGCTGGCTGTTTATCACTCTACATTTTATCACTTTTGAAGCTTAGTGCATCTGGCCCTCTGTGAGCAGCTGGCATTGCCCCCTGCCCCTCTGCCTCCGGCAATAGACACTGTGCGGGGCACCGGGCTAAGGGGACTCCTAACTGCCCCCTCCCCCACACCACATGCACACACAGCGGGTGGGATGCGGGACTGTCCCGCACAAAAGAAAGGTCCCGCAAAAATCAGGACAGTTGCAAGGTGCACCCTCTTAGGGTTACTGTGTTGCACAGTGACAGAGCTGAAGCAATGTGATTCGCCCCTTAGAAGCTGATTGGTTGGTACGTTATCATTCTCCTCTTTATCTCTCTCCAAAATTTGCTCCATTTCCCCCTATACAGTAGCTGGGAGCGTGAGGACCAATCACAAGTTGCCATTTATGTTTTGACCAAGGCAATAAAAGGAATGGTGGAGCCTTGGGAGAAACATCTGCAGCCCCCGGGCTCTGGATCAGGATGGGAGGGGGAGGGGGGGGCGCTTTGGGGCTCTTAGTAAAACTTGTTACATGTGGTAATGCAGAATTCCCTATACACAGTGCATGCGGCTGGCACAGGATAGTGTATTCACACACATTATGGAGATGCGTTCCGCAGTGATCAGGATGGTAGCGTAGCAGGGATTACGGATATGATCATACAGCGATCGTTTATCATCATGTCTGGGAACGTCCCGATCTGATGAGTGAGTTCCGTACATTACTGGAGTCTGAAGCCATATTTTACAGGAGATAAGATCTCACGTCACAGAGATCACTGTCAGCGGCTAATAGCTATATACAGTTCCTCAGTGATATATATCAATGACAGGTCCGTATACTGGGTCAAACTCTACCTGTTTGGTTACCTGGTGCGGCATGAGGCCTGAGGCTTTTGTCACTGAGGGGGTGCGGGAGATGCAGGATGCCCCGGAGGGTGTATTGGCTGCAGTGCCAATTCCTAGGGAAAGACAGGAGCTGGGCAATGCCCGTAGGGACTGATTCAGACCTCAGCGAGGAGGTAGCTGCCGCCCCACCGAATGTACACCCCACCCCTGTGCACACAAGGAAAATAATGAATTCGCCATTGAATGATTTCCCCCCGCTCGCAGCGCTGAGTGGGCCAGAATTCACTCAAAGCCTTGGGAAAAAAGAGGCTGCAGATGACGTCAGCGGCCCTCCCTCCCAACAGCCGGGGGACAACTTTGCTTTCTGGGTAACGCCCAGAAATCACCAGCGGCACACACCCAAACACCTGCCTCAATTACCCCACGAGCAACGAGCTGCCTTTGGGCCACTGTTTTCTGAAACCTATCAATGCCCCAAATGCCAATCGTGCTACAACTTTTGGGGAACTGCGACCGTTCTCGCAAGACCAGAGTTGCACATGCGCAGATCATTAGACATCGGAGACTTACGTCAATATCGGGTGTATGTGAACCTCTGAATCAGGCCCTTTGGGAGTATTTATGCAGAACCTCCAACACATGCTCTGGTTCATTAGCAAAAGCAATGTTGTTTGTTGCACGCACAATTTTTAGTACAACGCCCCCCAAGCTCACGAATTGCATTTGAGTCCAGCTCTAGGGTTGGCCCATAATGATTTGTTCAGGGTTACGGGCTGCTGACAACAGGAATAGAACCCAGATCTGTACGTACAGTGGTCAGGTGCATAAACAGCAGTTAAACAACGATGTAACCCCACTCGGGCTAAACACAGGGCTCCACAGGAGACTGATGAAGGCTTAGTTCTGTGACCACTATGAAGCGGTTGTGGAGAATTTCAAAGCTTCTGCTAATTCCAAACAGCAGCGTCTATATTTGGCAATCTGCATTACAAGCCCGCGTGCTATATTTATACCAAATTACATACATTAAGTGTACAGTATGCGTTGCGCTGAGATTGGGAGCAGAAGGCAGTCACTGAGGGGGTGATTGGAATCCGCTCGGTAAGCGGCGAAGCTCGCAGTTCACCGAGCACCTGTGTCACAACACCCGCCCTCCCCTGGCGCCATTTCCAATCGCAACCATGTGGATGTGTAACAAATGATTTCTCCTGTCTTCGCAAATATAAGTCAGTTAAGATAAATAAGTCAGTTGAGACGGGCCAAAGACAGGATGTCAGCCGCCCATCCCCTTTCCCCCGCCCCCCCCCCGGCAGGCATCGGCCCGCCTGCGTATCCATTGAACGATGGACACGCTGGGTGTTCCCAAGGCCCATGGAACGGTCTGGACCATACGGGGAGGCTGTAATCACCCCTTCCCCTATGTCCCCAGCAAAAGCTGTCACAGACACCCCCCCCCCCCTTCCCCAGACGGGACTCCCCTCGGACAGCTTCCCCCCCCCCCCCCGGGACAGGACTCCTCCGGACAGGCATCCCCCCAGACTGGACACTTCAAACTCCAGTCCGGCATTACTGGTCCGATCTGGTTTCGGTTTTTACCCGATGAGAGTTAGAACTGCTGCAGCAAGAGCACTTATAGGGGTGAATTTACTAAAGCGTCTAAAAATGTAAAGGGGTGATAGTGTACCGTAGCAACCAATCGGTTCTTGTCTTACATTTCCTAGGATGCAATAGAGAAAAGATATACAGAATCTGATTGGTTGCCTTTTAATTTTTAGAAGATTTAGTAATTTTTACCTATAGGCTGTGATCTTGTAGCTCTCCCCAGTAGCCAACATACAGATGTGTCTAACCGGATCTTACCGGGGGTCATCGGCAATCATGAGTCATTTGCCACAACTACCAAATGTACACCTGCCCCTCCCCCGCCGACCGTATCTGTTTCCTTGCATTCGAACGGGAGAGAAATCTTTCATTAGTCGCTCACCATTGAATGATTTTTATCCCCATACTTTTATTCCGGCCGCTATCCGCCAAATTCGGGGCGGGCGCTGACATCATGTGAGGTCATCCGACCACCCCAAGCATGCATCGACACACCTGTGTTCGACGGGGTAAGCCCAGTGTTTTAATGGGTGCACCTATGAAATGCTGTGCGTACTCCCTGCACAAACCCAAATCATTAATATAAGGGCCTCCAAGTACTAAAGGGCATCAGCGCTGACAGAGGTGTGTGCATGGCAGCCTCTACTACACAGATTAATGGCAGGTGCGGCTTCTGCATAAGTAATTATCGCCCTAGGCAAGAAATCTATTTGTGTTGTTACAGTCCTGTTTTTGCAGGTTACAGCGATTAGCTCACAAGGTTTGTGGTGTCTGCAGGGCGTGAAATATGTTACGTTCATGTTCCTGATCCTGGTGGTTGGCTGAGTGCAGGCTCACAGTACAGAAGTTACCGTTCATGTTCCTGATCCTGGTGGTTGGCTGAGTGCAGGCTCACAGTACAGAAGTTACCGTTCATGTTCCTGCTCCTGGTGGTTGGCTGAGTGCAGACTCACAGTACAGAAGTTACCGTTCATGTTCCTGCTCCTGGTGGTTGGCTGAGTGCAGGCTCACAGTACAGAAGTTACCGTTCATGTTCCTGATCCTGGTGGTTGGCTGAGTGCAGGCTCACAGTACAGAAATTACCGTTCATGTTCCTGCTCCTGGTGGTTGGCTGAGTGAAGCTCACAGTACAGAAGTTACCGTTCATGTTCCTGCTCCTGGTGGTTGGCTGAGTGAAGCTCACAGTACAGAAGTTACCATTCATGTACCTGCTCCTGGTGGTTGGCTGAGTGCAGACTCACAGTACAGAAGTTACCGCTCATGTTCCTTCTCCTGGTGGTTGGCTGAGTTCAGACTCACAGTACAGAAGTTACCGTTCATGTTCCTGCTCCTGGTGGTTGACTGAGTGCAGACTCACAGTACAGAAGTTACCGTTCATGTTCCTGCTCCTGGTGGTTGGCTGAGTGCAGGCTCACAGTACAGAAGTTACCGTTCATGTTCCTGATCCTGGTGGTTGGCTGAGTGCAGGCTCACAGTACAGAAGTTACCGTTTATGTTCCTGATCCTGGTGGTTGGCTGAGTGCAGGCTCATAGTACAGAAGTTACCATTCATGTTCCTGATCCCGGTGGTTGGCTGAGTGCAGGCTCACAGTACAGAAGTTACCGTTCATGTACCTTCTCCTGGTGGTTGGCTGAGTGCAGGCTCACAGTACAGAAGTTACTGTTTATGTTCCTTCTTCTGGTGGTTGGCTGAGTGCAGGCTCACAGTACAGAAGTTACCGTTCATGTTCCTGATCCTGGTGGTTGGCTGAGTGCAGCTCACAGTACAGAAGTTACCGTTCATGTACCTTCTCCTGGTGGTTGGCTGAGTGAAGCTCACAGAACAGAAGTTACCGTTCATGTTCCTGCTCCTGGTGGTTAGCTGAGTGCAGGCTCACAGTACAGAAGTTACCGTTCACGTTCCTGATCCTGGTGGTTGGCTGAGTGCAGACTCACAGTACAGAAGTTACCGTTCATGTTCCTTCTCCTGGTGGTTAGCTGAGTGTAGGCTCACAGTATAGACGTTACCGTACATGTACCTTCTCCTGATGGTTGACTGAGTGCAGATCTCACAGTACAGACATTACCATTCATGTACCTTCTCCTGGGGGTTGGCTGAGTGCAGATCTCACAGTACAGACGTTACCATTCATGTACCTTCTCCTGGTGGTTAGCTGAGTGCAGGCTCACAGTACAGAAGTTACCGTTCATGTTCCTTCTCCTGGTGGATTGCTGAGTGCAGGCTCACAGTACAGACGTTACCGTTCATGGTCCTTATCCTGGTGGTTTGCTGAGTGCAGCTCACAGTACAGAAGTTACCATTCATGGTCCTTCTTCTGGTGGTTGGCTGAGTGCAGACTCACAGTACAGACGTTACTGTTCATGGTCCTTATCCTGGTGGCTGGCTGAGTGCAGAATCACAGTACAGACATTACCGTTCATGGTCCTTGTTCTGGTGGTTGGCTGAGTGCCGGCTCACAGTACTGGATTCGATATGTAATCCCGGCGGTCGGAATCCTAGCGGGCAAAATCCCAACGCCGGAATCCCGACTGCCGAAATCCCGACAAGGGGGGGACATGGATCACCTCCCCTTGCGGGCTCACTGCACTCGTGGACACCCACGGAGGGAGAAAGTTTCGGGATTTTGACCGCCGGGATTCTGACCGCCGGGAAATTGACTGCATCACCACAGTACAGATGTTACCATTCATGTTCCTGCTCCTGGTGGTTGGCTGAGTGCTGGCTCACAGTACAGAAGTTACCGTTCATGTTCCTTCTTCTGGTGGTTGGCTGAGTGCGGGCTCAGAGTACAGAAGTTACCGTTTATGTTCCTTCTTCTGGTGGTTGGCTGAGTGCAGGCTCACAGTACAGAAGTTACCGTTCATGTTCCTGATCCTGGTGGTTGGCTGAGTGCAGCTCACAGTACAGAAGTTACCGTTCATGTACCTTCTCCTGGTGGTTGGCTGAGTGAAGCTCACAGAACAGAAGTTACCGTTCATGTTCCTGCTCCTGGTGGTTAGCTGAGTGCAGGCTCACAGTACAGAAGTTACCGTTCACGTTCCTGATCCTGGTGGTTGGCTGAGTGCAGACTCACAGTACAGAAGTTACCGTTCATGTTCCTTCTCCTGGTGGTTAGCTGAGTGTAGGCTCACAGTATAGACGTTACCGTTCATGTACCTTCTCCTAATGGTTGACTGAGTGCAGATCTCACAGTACAGACATTACCATTCATGTACCTTCTCCTGGGGGTTGGCTGAGTGCAGATCTCACAGTACAGACGTTACCATTCATGTACCTTCTCCTGGTGGTTAGCTGAGTGCAGGCTCACAGTACAGACGTTACCGTTCATGGTCCTTATCCTGGTGGTTTGCTGAGTGCAGCTCACAGTACAGAAGTTACCATTCATGGTCCTTCTTCTGGTGGTTGGCTGAGTGCAGACTCACAGTACAGACGTTACTGTTCATGGTCCTTATCCTGGTGGCTGGCTGAGTGCAGAATCACAGTACAGACATTACCGTTCATGGTCCTTGTTCTGGTGGTTGGCTGAGTGCCGGCTCACAGTACTGGATTCGGTATGTAATCCCGGCGGTCGGAATCCTAGCGGGCAAAATCCCAACGCCGGAATCCCGACTGCCGAAATCCCGACAAGGGGGGGACATGGATCACCTCCCCTTGCGGGCTCACTGCACTCGTGGACACCCACGGAGGGAGAAAGTTTCGGGATTTTGACCGCCGGGATTCTGACCGCCGGGAAATTGACTGCATCACCACAGTACAGATGTTACCATTCATGTTCCTGCTCCTGGTGGTTGGCTGAGTGCTGGCTCACAGTACAGAAGTTACCGTTCATGTTCCTTCTTCTGGTGGTTGGCTGAGTGCGGGCTCAGAGTACAGAAGTTACCGTTCATGTTCCTTCTCCTGATGGTTGGCTGAGTGCAGCTCACAGTACAGAAGTTACCGTTCATGTACTTTCTCCTGGTGGTTGGCTGAGTGCAGGCTCACAGTACAGAAGTTACCGTTCATGTTCCTTCTCCTGGTGGTTGGCTGAGTGCAGACTCACAGTACAGAAGTTACCGTTCATGGTCCTTATCCTGGTGGTTTGCTGAGTGCAGGCTCACAGTACAAAAGTTACCGTTCATGTTCCTGATCCTGGTGGTTTGCTGAGTGCAGCTCACAGTACAGAAGTTACCATTCATGGTCCTTCTTCTGGTGGTTGGCTGAGTGCAGGCTCACAGTACAGATGTTACCATTCATGGTCCTTCTTCTGGTGGTTGGCTGAGTGCAGACTCACAGTACAGACGTTACAGTTCATGGTCCCTATCCTGGTGGTTTGCTGAGTGCAGCTCACAGTACAGAAGTTACCATTCATGGTCCTTCTTCTGGTGGTTGGCTGAGTGCAGGCTCACAGTACAGATGTTACCGTTCATGGTCCTTCCTCTGGTGGTTGGCTGAGTGCAGACTCACAGTACAGACGTTACAGTTCATGGTCCCTATCCTGGTGGTTTGCTGAGTGCAGGCTCACAGTACAGAAGTTACCGTTCATGTTCCTTCTCCTGGTGGTTGGCTGAGTGCAGACTCACAGTACAGAAGTTACCGTTCAATCGCCCACTATCAAATGAATCCCTCCCCGTGTTCAGACTTACTCGGCGCTGTGAAGGCCGTTTGGGGGATCGGGACTACTGCTGACATCGGCGTCCCTCCCACAAACGTCTGGAAGCTGCCTGCGTTTTCTCCCCAAAAATGTTGGTGTGCCGCCCACAACGCTGGCCTCCTGCCAATCAAGTTGCGAATGGCCGGTGATAACAATCCATCACTGGCGTTGTATGCATGAATGGCTTTTGCAGGCGCACAATGATCCGTGAAGATCAGTTGACAATTGGCAGTGCTGCATTCAGATATGAATTAGCCCCAGCGAATGGACATAACCTTCAAGTCCTGTGTACGCTGCGAGTGTACGCTGCCTAGTGAGCAGTTCTGAATCAGGCCCTTTGTTTTATAGGCTTCACATTGTATTCAATTATGATTGCTGGGGGTCAATACAGGGTTGTGGGGGATGTAGGATGCTCTCGGGTGTCACCCACCAAGGGATGATACCAAAATGCCAGCTGCGTACGCCAGGCATGGTGCTTGAGTTTTCCGGGGAAGCGTAACCATAGAGTCCTTAGTCCTTGTCCATAAGAAGCACCCAATAAGATGAGACCACGCCCCTCTTGGACACGCCCCTGCATCGGTTGAAGTATGATGGCTCGTCAGTCGTGGTTAGGATGCCTGTATCACCTGGAATCTTCTGCTTTCAGTACTGTGGTGAAACGGACTTGTCACTTTTTGTATTTTTTCTCATTCCTCAGATTTATAAGCAGCGCATTGCCTAAGGGTGCGAGATTTAAATGCCTTACGCGGCACGGTAGAATGTAACAGCTGCTGGATGCTGAAAGCTTAAAATTCCATGCAATTATATGTCGTTTTACAGTCGTACTTTCAGTTTTTGCAGCCCTGGAAATTAGTACCTTTTATGTTACGAATGCTCAACACCGCGCTGCGTACCACCTTATGCTGTAAATGTTTAAGGCACCCATACATTAGGCCAATTTGTCCTGAGGACAAATCTTACCAAATTCCTCTTGAGCTCCCCGGCAGCTGCCTGGAGGCTCACATACGATTTGGCACTTGCTGTGCCATTTTTACATGCGATAAATACATTTCAATCTACAGGGTCTGACCAGATGAGCATGGGACCGCGCATCGGGCCATATGGGATGTCAAACAGGTGCGATTCTATCCGATTTATCAGATCGTGTCTGTCGGAATCGAACCAAATCATACCAAACTGGATAAGTGTATGGGCACCTTAAATGCTTCAATTCCATTCTGTAAATCATGGCGTTACAGTCATTACACATCATTTATCCCCTGATATACTCTGTGCAGTGGCGTAACTATAGTCCCGCAGCCCCCGCTGTGGCGGGCAGACGCTAAGAAGGTGTGGGTGCCGGGGGGGGGCTGCGGGACTATAGTTACCTGCTGCCGTCCGCCCGCCGGTGCCCACCTGCCGCCGCCTCCTCTAGCATCCTCAAAAACTGACAAAAAAGAAGAAAAAGAGACCAGCGCTAAATAATCCGCACGTTATTAAACACTACAAATAGTGTGAGTATTTCCACTATTGCTGCTGTTTAGTGGGACTGCTCAGCTAGCCCCAATTGAAACAAACTAGAAAAAGAGAAAAACTGCGCAATGGGAAATACTAATAATCGATAAAATTTATTAGAAATAATAATCAATTGTACACTAGGTATGTGGCCACAACCTATAAAAAATTAGAACGTAAAACACATCTACATAAATAAAGATACAGATAAAAATATATATAGCATCCAATAAGGCTAAGCTATTCAATAATCACAAATGGCTCAGGGTTAATTACCCTATAGGTTAGTAGTGCAGGTTATTGGATCAATCGGCTCTTTAAAAATATATATATATAATTGGATCCAGAAAGTCCATACATTCAGACTGATGGTGATGTTTTTTAGACGTAATTAGTAGATAGTATGTTTCCGATTAGCATATAATGCTGTTAATAGCAAACCATCATGTTAGTTGCAGTGGTTGTCTGGCTAGACATAAAAATAATAAAAAATAGGTAAGTACCTTTGGAGACTTGTAGCAAGTTACAGTCCCTAGTGCCTCCCAGGTGCTGGAACTGAATTTCCTTAATAGGTGCAACTATATCCGGAGTTTTGACACCAGTAGTTGGTAATTTGAAGGGCAGGTCTCCTCGAGTGCAGAAAAGTCAGGGTCCCAATGAACCATGAGAGAATGGAGGGTTCTTGGTCGAGCCCTAACGCGTTTCCCCACCGGCTTCTTCACAATCCATATATTCTCTCTCTGAAGAAGCCGCCGACGCTCACAGCAAGCGGGGAAACGCGTTAGAACTAAACTTAAGGAAATTCAGTTCTAGCACCTGGGAGGCACTAGGGACTGTAACTTGCTACAAGTCTCCAAAGGTACTTACCTATTTTTTATTATTTTTATGTCTGGCCAGACAACCACTGCAACTAACCTGATGGTTTGCTACTAACAGCATTATATGCTAATCGGAAACATACTATCTACTAATTACATCTAAAAAACATCACCATCGGTCTGAATGTATGGACTTTCTGGATCCAATTATATATATATTTTTGAAGAGCCGATTGATCCAATAACCTGCACTACTAACCTATAGGGTAATTAACTCTGAGCCATTTGTGATTATTGAATAGCTTAGCCCTATTGGATGCTATATATATTTTTATCTGTATCTTTATTTATGTAGATGTGTTTTATGTTCTAATTTTTTATAGGTTGTGGCCACATACCTAGTGTACAATTGATTATTATTTCTAATAAATTTGATCGATTATTAGTATTTCCCATTGCGCAGTTTTTCTCTTTTTCCATCCTCAAAAACTGTCTGCATTATGGGGGCAGCCATTTTCCGAGTGTCACTTTTTATTAGTAGCCGGAGCCGGGAGAGCCGGGGATCCTAAAGATCTGCGTGTCTGGGTTAGAGGCGGTGGCAACGGGGTAAGAAGGGTGTTATCTTTTTTTGGGAGGGGGTTAACTTATAGAGGGGGCGCCCAAGATTACCGGCGGGGGGGGGGGGGGGGGGGCGCTGTATATGTAGTTACGCCACTGACTCTGTGCCACTATATTGTAAAACTGTACTCTATTATAACAACTTAATAATAATAATACTCCATGTAATGTTTACTGGTCACAGCAAACTGTTCCCTGTGTGTGTTTGACCCGGACATAATAATATAAAAATATGCAAACATCGTTCCTATGAACTCCAATTGCAATGTGAGTAACTCAACACAGTATTTCAAAGGAAGTAAATAAGTAAACAAAGTGCAACCAGTTTATAATGTAAACTATAATGATCAGCTGAGGTTATTTAAAGTATGGATGCTTCTATATGGAAAGTTATTAATACAGTCAGATCAGAAGTTAATATCCAAGAATGGTAGTAGAAATACAGACGTGTACATCTATATATACAAAAGAATAACTATCCTGACCTCTATGATGTGAAGTACCACCACTGACCACTAGAGTCCACTTGACAGACAAAATGACTCCGTTGTGCATTATAATATGTCATAACCGAAAGTAAAAGCAATTTTTGCAGAGACACTGATCTGTTTCACACTTGCTGGGTATGGAATGAGGGAGCTGTGAAGACAGAGGGCCTTATTCTGATCGGTGCGGATATTCCCGCATGCGGACGGACCGCCGATGTTGATCGTCTGCGCATGTGCAGAGGTCACTCTGCGCATGTGCAGGCGATTTCGCCGCACGGATTCTTTATACGCCGCACAGGGGGCGTAGAGGGGCGTGAGGGGCTACTTAGCCTCATTACCCTATGCATAAGCCCCGCGTTTCATGGGCGTTCCCATGCAAACGCGGGGCGTATGCATGGTAATGAGGCCGTGACGCGTGGGTACGGGGCGGGCATCTGACATCGCCGGATGTCAGCTGCCCGCCCCCATACATGATTTCACACGGACAAGTGTCCGTGTGGTCTTGTGTTGCGGGACCTGGTGGAGCGTGCGGCCCTGCATTCGATGTTCGGCGACCATCGAATGCAGGGGCTGCTCCCAAGACGGAGGAGGCGTATCCCCGTCCAATTTCATGCGGATCGCCACATATCCGCGTACGGACGGCAGGTGGCGATCCGTATGGAAGGCGGGGATTCGCCTGCACGGTTGCGGCCGCATATTCTGATCGGGCCGCACCGATCAGAATAAGGCCCAGAGATTGGAGGTAGGAGAAGCTAGGGACTGGGGTGTAACGTTGGTGGGCTAAAGCTCAAAGTGAAAATAAAAAGTGAAAGTACATTGTAGAAGCCGTAATTTTTATTGGCTTATAACTAGTGGAAACAATGAATTTGTTGCGGATGGCCAGCTAAATTAATTCCACATTGACAAGGGTATGATATTGTATGATAAGTGTATTATATGGTCTTTGCAAAGCAAGACTGAATAACAGCATTCACATGTAGCTCTGACACCTACATCTGTGCACCTGGGGCTCAGACACCTGGAAGCATAACGTGCTGCAAAACTGAGACCTGACAACGGATCTCATACTGTCTGCAAGTCCAGCAGTCACTGTGTATAGTGCGTTTGTTCTATAACAGATCAGAGCCTGAAGAGCTTGCACTCTCGTACGCCGGAACAATTGTGATAATATGAAACTAACTACACCAGAAGGCAATTATTATTATCCTTTATTTATATGGCGCCACAAGGGATCCACAGCACCCGATTACAGAGTACATAAACAAATAACAAAAACAGGAAACAATGACTTACAGTGTAATTCAATTGAGGAAAAGTACATAAACATATCTATAAGTATACGGTAAGCTCCTTATAGATAAGAAAACCGAGGGATTTGGTGCCATCAAAGATTGTTTAAGTAATACCCCTTTCACACCAGCCTAAATTCCCGGGTTGAGTCCGGGAACAACCCGGTACTACCGCTGGTGTGAAAGGTACCCGGGACAAATTACTGGGCTAATTTGCCAGCAATCCAACCCTGCTAGGTAGCAGGGTTGTTCCCGGGTTAAACCCGGGGACCTGGTTGGTGTGAATGGGGTAGGGTATACTTACCCGGGTTGCCGGTTCTCAGTGTCCTGTCCGGGCTGGCAATCCACGCAGGTGGCGGGCGGAAATGACAGGACAGGCGGTGGATGATGATGACGCAGAGCTGCGTCATCTTCATCCGCCGCCTGTCCCTTCATTTGTGCCGCTGCCTGTGTGAATCCCCGGCCTGCGTGAAGGACCAGCAACCTGGGTGAGTATTCTTACCACCTCCTGCCCACCTCTGCCGCCATCCTGCCGACTGCCCGACGCCATCCTGCCATCTGCCCACCTCCTCCCCACCTCCTGACGAAACCCTCCTGGGGTGGTACCTGTGTAAAAAACTTGCGTGCAGGGGTGTCCGTGCCGCCGGGGGAACCTGCGGCGCTGTTATTGTGTATAAGCTGGCCACGGCCGGCGGGGTCCCTACAGTGAATAGAAAATAACTAGCGCTTCCCGCGCCGCCGCGCACATAGCGCTAGTTATTTTCTATTCACTGTAGAGACCCCGCCGGCTGTGGCCAGCTTATACACAATAACAGCGCCGCAGGTTCCCCCGGCGGCACGGACACCCCTGCACGCACCAGCACTCAGCAGGGACGCCAGGGACGCAAGTTTTTTTACACAGGTACCACAGTTCGCTAACCCTCCATGCTGGGGGTGAGGGGCGAACTGCCGCCCTCCAGGTGCCGGCGCCCTAGGCAAATGCCTAGAGCTGCCTAGTGGTGGTGCCGGCCCTGCTAATTTTCATCAGTCAGATCCACGCAGGCTTCAGTGAGTAAAATATGAAAAAAATAAAAATAAATAAAAATAATAATAATAAAATATATATTTTTTCTATTTTTAACTGATCAGTGCAGGCTCTCTATATACGGCCTCTATTTGGCGGCAGTATATACGCCACGGACGTATTTGTAAAGGTTAGCGAATTTCCCCCTGTGTGCCTAATAGATATTAAATAGAAAATAAATAATATTACACTTCCCTCTCTTCAGTGATTAGTGGTCTCCTTCTCTATGTTAATTTAAACAATGACAATACTTGGGGGTATTCAAATCTTCCTGATATTTCTGACAAGATTAGTTTGAATTTACATTCGACCTATTTAATTGCGGGTCTGTTTTTCTGTCTGTCGGAAACGGCCAACAGTCGGAAAGTCCATTGAATACTGATACCGTTATTTCCGCTTGTCAGAAACATCGACCAAGATTGAATACTTCCCTATAACTCACCCAAACAAAACCAGATTCAATTCTGTCCCTATTACTTGTTGTACAGGTTGGGTGCAATCGCACAAGACTCGTGTATTGTAGTAGGAAGATTTGGTACTTCTGTAGTTTCACGGCGCCAGCATGGCGCCGTGCTACTTCCGGGTTCTACGCTCGCCACTAAATATGTCAAAAAAAGTAACTTAACTCCATGCCAACATGGATAGTTCATACCCCCACTATCCATGTTGGCATGGAGTTGATTTTAAATAGCGTGGCGAGCGTAGCGAGCCACCGAGCCCGCAGCGAGACGCACGGCAAACTACAGAAGTACCGAAGATTTATATCTGTGCGGCCCCCTAATATCTTAATATGCAGACCTTATATAAGGAAGATATACTATAGGGGTGTGCTACCACAGACAAATGTATTTTATTCAAGGAGAACAAGGAGAAAAAATAATTTGTCCTGGTGTGGTGCACCAACAAGAAATTTCATACATAAAACTTAGCTTTTACTAATTTATGTTTAGAAGCAAGCTAAAATTAATAAAAAACACAGACAAACAAAAGACAATGAAGTGTATTAAAAACTTAGCACGTGCGGGCGTGTTGTGTGTGTTTAAACCGTACGTGTATATAGTCCACTGTCAGACAGGCTCCTGTTTTAATTAAAACTGGGAATTTATAAGATTCCCATGAACAGACACAGTTATTGGAAGTCTATTGGCTAAACAGCTCTATGGTACTGTGTTCTTCAGTTCAGGTAACAATTAGAAACAATTTGTACAGATTGTATTGTGGCTTCACGGGGAGGGGGTGTGGCCACAAAATAATACCAATTTATATTACGGAGCACAGTTGTCTCCAAAATTCTAATTACGGCAGGTACATTAATGCCCCCACAGTGCAGGTACATAAATGCCCCCACAGTGCAGGTACTCCACGGACAGAATACACTCTTCCCGGCATACTGTTTCTCAGGTGGCGGGTCCGGCAATGTGGGTGCTGCAACCACAAATTAGCAAGTTAATATGGCGGCCCAGCAGCGGGACTCTGGCCCGTGGGTGCTTATCAATTTGAGTGGGTGCTCGGTCCCTTGAGCACCCACAGAATCGACACCTGCTGTTGCCCTTCTGCCACAAATGGTTAGGTGGTGATGTCCCCACTAGAATACAAACCATGACAGTATGCCCATGTAGTGATATAAACAAATTTTTCGCTTGCTTCTAAACATAAATTAATAAAAGCTAAGTTTTATGTATGAAATTTCTTGTTGGTGCACCACACCAGGACAAATTCTTTTCTCTCCTTGTTCTCCTATTACTTGTTGGCCTGCAACCATTATACTATGTACTTTGCATTAGTTGGTGTACTTTATGCTGAACATACAGTATATGGCAGTGAGCCCCAGCAGCCGCTTGGGGGAGCAAGCGGGAGCAGGGTCTGTGTGGGCGCCGGCACCCGCTCGATGCACTGATATGCTGCTGCCTGCCGTCATCACGTCACACGGTGGGAAAACATGCTGGAGAGGAGCCACAAACTTTTTGGCAGGAGGGAGCAAAATTTATAGTTACGCCACTGGTATATGGGACATATCCTATCAGGGTTTCCAGGACACTAGCACATGGCAGGGAAGTGCCGCAGGTCCTTATACGACCTCACACAGCAAACCATGCTAGCTCACCATGTCGGCGTTGTGCTTATTGTGCTCTGTAGATTTAGCTGCTCTTCATTATCTCTGTATGGGTTTTTTTTTTTGTTCTTCTCTTCAACTTGCTGTAATTCTGATGCCTTTTGTACAATGTACCATGTTTTGATGTATTGAAAGTGACTTTGAGTACTTCGATAGAAAAGCGTTATATAAATAAAATAATTAGTAGTAGGTCAGGCCTGGGGTCTGAGTCGAGGTGACGAAGGCCTCATACGTAGGCTCGGACAGATGGATAAATCGGGGAGGCTTGATTAGACCTTGGCACCGTAGTGCACCCAGAGGCAGGATGAGCATGGAGGAGACAATGGTAAAAGTACAATCCCTTTTATTAACGCGCAGGCGATGGTAACAGGCAGAGGTGACTGTACTTGACAACTGGCAAGGAGTAAGGTATATACAAGAGCAGTGATTGATATACAATGACTGTGATGGAAGAGGATATACGAGGTGCAGTGCATAGATTCGGCTCAAGCCGGTAACAATATGAGGACAGGAATACGTTACTTGGAGTTGCAGTCTAGGAGTATGATGTTGAGAACATCGGATGGTTGAGAGCGATGGTTAGCACATTGATGACAGGAACGATGACTGGAACATCGAATGCAGGGATGATGGTTAGAACATCGAATTCAAGAACATCGAATGCAGGAACGATGGCTGGAACATCGAATGCAGGAATGATGGTTAGAACATCGACTGTGAACGATGGCTGGAACATCGACTGGAGCTAGGCAATGAACTGCTGAGGTGAGAATCCCTTTAACTGGACACAGGATCACGGGAGCTGGAATACCTGGAGCGAAGCACACTTCAGCAGAGAGACACAACTGTACCAACAGGAGACAATTGAAGCACTAGCAATGTGTCTTGGATTTCCCAGAATACCATACATATACCCACTAAGAACTCGGGATTGGCTGGGCAATTATGACAGGGATCCAGACTACACAGGATTGGCTCAGAATGACATGTGACTGGGAAAAACATGGCAGCCCCCATGTCAGGCTATGGAGGGAAAGTCTGTTTGTACACCTCATGCTTGTGGCCAGCAGCAATGGCGGCGGACTGGGAGATTGCCGGGCACTGAGGACTCAGCATGAGAGAAGAGACATGCTGCACAGCCACAGGCTCAATAGTGCTGGGAGAACATGGAGGTGATTGCGGAGCAGCCTTACTGCGCACAGGACACATGCTGCATCCTGGCACAATCTGTGCAGACACTTGCAAGGTAAGAAAGTCTGTTAATCACCCGGATCGTGACATAGTAGTAGTATTAGTATTATTACTACTGTGGGCATTAGTTTTAAAAGGGACACTACTGTGGGAATTTTGTATATGGGACACTACTGTGGGCATTTTATATAAGGTATCATCATTACTGTGTAGCATAATGGGGCCAAGGGGCAGTACTGAATGACTTAATGTGAATAAGGTACACTACTATGTGGTATAATATGAATCAAGGGCACTATTGATTCAGGTTTTGAAAAACGTAGCAAAATTGCAGCTAGTCTGTGTTGGGGACCGCCCAGCACAGGACAAGGCCTCCCCCTGCGCCAGGACCCTCCCCTAAAGTGTGAGCGCTTCGTTACACAGTGAATCGCCAACATATAACTGTTAGTTGTGAGGCCAGGTGCAGACCGGCCATTTTACAGGTCATAGCGACTGCCTGTGAGGTCACGCAGCCGCCTCAGCCCTCCACCCAAGGATTACGGAGAGGCCTGTGTTGTCCAGACCGCTCCCACAATCAACTGCGAATTTCCTGCATGCTGTCCCTTTGTTCCACATAGGAGGAAGGGTGCAAATTTTTTGTTTTGTATGCACCGGCCCAGCATGGGTCACTGTAATCTCCTGTAGATTGCCACTCTCTGTGAGTCAGGTCACAGCAGCAAGGCAATGTGCAGGTCATCAAGCTATGTAATAAACACATTATTCATTGGCTTGTAATCAGCAGCTGCAGAACGCAGTCATACTCAGTCTTTACTTACTGCTGCCCCAGCATTGTTTTATTGCCAATAAATAGCATAATATATCTCCCTGCTGCTGGAGGGGACTAGAACACCTTGTAAGGGAACATTTACAAGCATTTTACATGGATGGAATATTTTAGTAAGACACATGTATGTACAGTATGTTGTGTTCCAGGAATAACTTATTTTATAGTTATTTGCCTCAACAAACACTTCTTCCACCCTCATTCCCATGTTACGTTACACAACATGCTGTTTACATCAAGTCAGGGGGCAGTCGCATGTTGAAGAGTGCATGCTCTCCCAACAAGGGACTGGAGAATAAACACTCCCCTTACCAATAGCTGGAGAGTGCATGCTCCTCCTACCAGGGCTAAAGAGCATGGACTACCTTTACCAACAGCTGGAGACTGCATACTCCTCCTACCAGGGCTAGAGAGAATAGACTCCCCTTACCAAAAGATGGAGAGTTCATGCTCCTCCTACCAGGGCTAAAGAGCATGGACTACCTTTACCAACAGCTGGAGAGTGCATGCTCCTCCTACCAGGGCTAAAGAGCATGGACTACCTTTACCAACAGCTGGAGAGTGCATGCTCCTCCTACCAGGGCTAAAGAGCATGGACTAACCTTACCAACATCTGGAGAGTGCATGCTCCTAGTACCAGGGCTAAAGAGCATGGACTAACCTTACCAACATCTGGAGAGTGCATGCTCCTCCTACCAGGGCTAAAGAGCATGGACTACCTTTACCAACAGCTGGAGAGTGCATGCTCCTCCTACCAGGGCTAGAGAGAATAGACTCCCCTTACCAAGAGATGGAGAGTTCATGCTCCTCCTACCAGGGATAAAGAGCATGGACTACCCTTACCAACAGCTGGAGAGTGCATGCTCCTCCTACCAGGGCTAAAGAGCATGGACTAACCTTACCAACATCTGGAGAGTGCATGCTCCTAGTACCAGGGCTAAAGAGCATGGACTAACCTTACCAACATCTGGAGAGTGCATGCTCCTCCTACCAGGGCTAAAGAGCATGGACTACCTTTACCAACAGCTGGAGAGTGCATGCTCCTCCTACCAGGGCTAGAGAGAATAGACTCCCCTTACCAAGAGATGGAGAGTTCATGCTCCTCCTACCAGGGATAAAGAGCATGGACTACCCTTACCAACAGCTGGAGAGTGCATGCTCCTCCTACCAGAGATAAAGAGCATGGACTTACCTTACCAACAGCTGGAGAGTGCATGCTCCTCCTACCAAGGAGAAAAAGCATGGACTAATCTTACCAACATCTGGAGAGTGTATGCTCCTCCTACCAGGGCTAAAGAGCATGGACTAACCTTACCAACAACTGGAGAGTGCATGCTCCTCCTACCGGGGCTAAAGAGCATGGACTAATCTTACCAACATCTGGAGAGTGCATGCTCCTCCTACCGGGGCTTAAGAGCATGGACTACTCTTACCCCGCAGCCAGTCGGTGTTCCCCAAGGGTCAGTCCTTGGCCCTCTCCTCTTCTCCCTCTACACCATCTCTCTGGGCAGCCTCATCAGCTCCTATGGTTTTCATTACCACCTTTATGCTTATGATACCCTAATCTATCTCTCCTCCCCCAACCTATCCCCATCACTCCTGTCCAAGGTCTCCGAATGCCTCACGGCCATCTCAGCCTGGATGACCCAACGCTTCCTGAAACTAAACATGGCTAAAACTGAACTTCTTATCTTCCATCCCCCGAACATCCCCTCTTCTCCCACTATCTCCATCAGCATTGGTGAAACAGAGATCACCTCCACCGTCCAAACGCGCTGCCTCGGTGTCATCATTGACTCCTCCCTCTCTTTCACCCCCCACATTTGTGCTCTCTCACAGTCTTGCCGCTTTCACCTACACAACATGTCACGCATCAGACCATTCCTCTCCACTGACACAACCAAAATTCTCATTCACTCTCTTGTCATCTCCCGCCTTGACTACTGCAACATCCTTCTCTCTGGGCTACCTCTCACCCGCCTCGCACCTCTCCAATCTATTCTTAACGCTGCTGCTAGGCTCATCTTCCTCTCCCGCCGCTCTACCTCCGCCTCCCCCCTCTGTCTATCTCTCACTGGCTCCCCATTCCCTTCCGAGTTCTCTTTAAACTCCTCACCACCACCTATAAGGCTCTCTCCTCCTCCACCGCTCCTTACCTCTCTTCTCTGATCTCTATCCACACTCCCTACCG
The DNA here is from genome assembly GCF_055691185.1 of Crinia signifera. Classification (NCBI taxonomy): domain Eukaryota; kingdom Metazoa; phylum Chordata; class Amphibia; order Anura; family Myobatrachidae; genus Crinia; species Crinia signifera. The sequence goes on from NC_139221.1 coordinate 322,383,636, forward strand.
TCCTCTTCGCTCCATCGCTGACCGCCGACTGACTTCTCACCTAATCACCTCCTCCCACTCTCGTGTCCAAGACTTCTCTCGCGCTGCCCCCCTGCACTGGAACAACCTCCCGCCACCCATCAGGCTTTCTGATTCCCTTACCTCCTTCAAGCGCTCCCTCAAAACCCACTTTTTTCGACTAGCCTATCCCTCCTCCTAACCTCTTTTGAGTACGTGAGGAAGGGTCCTCCTTCCTCACGTACTCAACCTACCTCTTTACCTCACCTGTCCTCCTGTCCTGTTCTTCCCTTCCTCTACTTCATCCTCAGTCTCCTCGACAATTTTGACACCTACTTCTGAACTGATGCTGATTTTAGTTCTACCAGCTATTCCCTAATTATGCTGTATTTTTCAACACACTCTGAACAGTACCATGTAATTTGTTTTTTGTTTGCTATGTACAGTGCTGCGGACACTTTGTGGCGCCTTATAAATAAACGTACTACTACTACTACTACTACTACCAACAGCTGGAGAGTGTCATTGGCATTTTGACCTTTTGAGTGCATCGACAATTTATTTATGTCGACCTTGCCCAAATCAACCATATTTTGTTGACCTTTTCACTGTCGGTCAGTGAACCTGATGCCAGACAAGCTGACTGCTGACACAGGTAGACATCTGGATCCCTCGGATGGGTACGGCCGGGACCCCCAAGGTGAGAACATAACAGAAGAACATGAAAGCATTGTGTTACAGGTATAATGCACATTCCTGGAAATGGTCCATTCTCATTTCACACAAATTAATTTCCAGGGGTGTAATGTTCCTTAGAGTAACATTGTTTGATTCTGATCCAGGTACATTGAGCAAAGCTGTCTACACCCATATTGTGTTGGGAAGACCTACTGTATGTTCACATGCCAAAGGCATTGGCACTCGTGCATGGAGCTTCTGGAATTCCGGCTCAGTGACAGCAGTAGGGGGAAAAGGACGCTAACTCCGCGTGCTGTCATCAGGGAGATACACCGTATATCATGGCCGCCAGCCCCGAAAGGAACTCAAGCGACATCACTTTCATGGATTCCAATGAAAAGCGATTCGTCATTTGCTTGAAATTTTGTGATTTTTGCATAAGAATTTAAAGCGGCGATTGTTTTTTTTTTAAAAGACAATGAGACTGGATTTCCCTTTTAAATAATTACTGTTTTAAATCCTGCTCGTCTTGCGTGTGGATCTAGGGAACAGGGGAACAATAGGCTGCAGGCAGAACAGTATTGGCTGCCCCCCCTCTGCTCAATTTTATTAATTTAATTAGTTATAAGCCCTAATTTAATGACTGGTAACTAAATATAATAATAAAAAGGTATGAACTAGGACATTGTGTTTAATTGTTATTTATGTATACCTGTTTAATAAGTTAGAACACTTTGCAGTTACAGATGTAATGCCGCCCCCGCTGGCGAGCGGACGCTACATCTGGCGGGGCGACGAGGCAATCTCCGTTGTAAGCTCGACAGTCAATAGGGTGACCCAAAAATGGTCAACATGCACAAGGTCAACACTGGGAACAAAGTCGACACAAGCAAAAAGATGAAAGGGTCAACATCAGTTTTCACTTTTTTTGGTGCTAAATAGTGTTTATGTCGACCTTTTGACCATATCAACCATCTGTATGTTGGCTGTATGGGTCCAGACGTTTTAGCGTCCCAGTTTGGCGGCTGTGTGGGATGTCGGCCTAACTCATACTTTTTTTTTAAAGGGGCAATCACTTACAAGGCAAAACCGTGCCCTGAAGATGATTGCCACTAAACAAATGTCAGCATTCAGTCGGCATCCTGCAGTCACATCCTATGTGTCAGTGACATTGTTAGCTGTTATTTGTTATTCTAACATTCTTAGTAAGAGGTCAGGTTTGGTTTCATAGCTGCTGAATCAGGAAAGTTGTTCCTTAACTGCCGGTATATGGTCAACTACAATGATTTAATACAAAGAAGAATATGTGTTCTACTCCTAGACCAACGCTCCCTTTCATCCGACGCTATGACCTGACGACACATTTTTCCGCTGCACTGCACTCAAAGACACCCACATACAGTAAGTTGCGGCATTGTGCCTGTCACACCTGTGATCCCCATCTGTGATGCCTATAACAGTATTCCTGTGCAATGGAATTCTCTCACCCGTGGTCCAGTGGCCACCTAATTACACTGTGCAAGGTTCTATGGCAATTTGTTTGGCACCGGCAGCGCCGCAGGGATCCTGGGTCTGTGGGTACAGGGCAGGTGCATCTTGGGTAAATACAAAGCGATTTTTTAAAATGAGGATTTCTCCATGGAGCAGGATTTTACATGATAGATGGAAATAGCAGGGCCGCCACTAGGAATTTTGGGTCCCGGGACTGACCTCACTTTGCTTACCGCCTGGCTCTTGCTCCCCCACCCCCCTTCCACTGTGCTGCTTGCTCTCAGTATCCTATTTATTTATTTATTTACAGTATCTTATATAGCGCAGCAGATTCCGTTACAGTGTCATATATAGCGCAGCAGATTCCGTTACAGTGTCTTATATAGCGCAGCAGATTCCGTTACAGTGTCTTATATAGTGCAGCAGATTCCGTTACAGCGTCTTATATAGCGCAGCAGATTCCGTTACAGTGTCATATATAGCGCAGCAGAGTCCGTTACAGTGTCTTATATAGCGCAGCAGATTCCGTTACAGTGTATTATATAGCGCAGCATATTCCGTTGCACTATACAATTGGAAACAACAGTGATTAAACAAACTGGGTAGATACAAACCGACATGGAGGTAGGAGGGCCCTGCTCGCAAGCTTACAATCTATAGGGATAATAGGAGGGATACATAAGGATAGAATTACATAGCATGGCAGTCCCACCAGATTACAGGACAGTCCTGATGGGATGCAATTAGATATGAATGCTACGGGAGGTTGTGTGGGGGTCCTAAATATGATAAGCTGCCTGAAGAGGGGAGTTTTCAGGGAACGCTTGAAAGTTTGGAGGCTAGTGGAGAGTCTTATTGTGTGTGGAAGGGCATTCCATAGGGTGGGTGCTGCAAGTGTAAGTGGGAGCGAGTAATGAGTGTGGATGAGAGACGCAGATCTTGTGTAGAGCGGAGAGGTTCGGTGGGGATATATTTTGAGATAAGCGAAGAGATATAAGTCGGTGTAGTCAGAATAATGGCTTGGTATGTAAGTAGAAGTATTTTAGGTACTTGTTTCCTAGCACGGCCACACCGATTTACATCGGGGTGGTCGTGTCGGAAAAATCGGGTCGATCGCATCGCATGCGATTTGGTCGCATGCGATGCGATCGTCGCGACCGACCGATTTTGGACCCGATTTTTTTTTTTAAATTAAATGTAAATCGGGTCCCTGGGACCCGATTTTACATTGGATTCAATGTAAAATATTCCCAACCCCCCCAAATGTCATGGCGTACACCCCACCCCACGATAGACGCCAACCCGAAGCGTGGCGAGCGCAGCGAGCCCGCGAGGGGCGGCGGTGCGCGTCCTCCGACCTTTTCATTCCCCTACTATCCACGTCGGCGTGGAGTTGAGAATAGAATAGTGTGGCGAGCGCAGCGAGCCACCGAGCCCGAAGCGTGGCGAGCGCAGCGGGCCCCGCGAGAGGACGCGGATACCTTCACAGGTAAACGCGTCCCTTCGCGGGCTTCACAGGTATCCGCATCCCCTCGCGGGGCTCGCTGCGCTCGCCGCGCTTCGGGCTCGGTGGCTCACTGCGCTCGCCACACTATTCTATTCTCAACTCCACGCCGACGTGTATAGTGGGGGTATGAAAAGGTTGTAGGACGCGTACTGCCACCCCTGGCGGGCACGCTGCGCTCGCCACGCTTCGGGTTCACGTTGATCTGGGGTGGCGTTAACAATTGTGGGGGCCATTTCACACTTTAGGGTGCCTATTTGGCCTCTGTGGGCCATTTAACATTGTTTCCTATGGAAAAATCGGGTCAATTGAGGCATTGAACAGAAAAATCGGGTCAATTGAGACATTTAACATTGTTCCCTATGGGAAATCGCGGGCATCGCGTCGCACCCGATTTTTTAGTGCATTCAATGCCCGCGATGGGCGCCGTGCTAGGTAAAGAGTACCGGTTCTTATATAGCGCAGCAGATTCCATTACAGTGTCTTATATATCGCAGCAGATTCCGTTACAGTGTCTTATATATCGCAGCAGATTCCGTTACAGTGTCTTATATAGCGCAGCAGATTCCGTTATAGTGTCTTATATAGCGCAGCAGATTCTGTTACAGTGTCTTATATAGCGCAGCAGATTCCGTTACAGGTTCTTATATAGCGCAGCAGATTCCGTTACAGTGTCTTATATAGCGCAGCAGATTCCGTTACAGTGTCTTATATAGCGCAGCAGATTCCATTACAGTGTCTTATATAGCGCAGCAGAGTCCGTTACAGTGTCTTATATAGCGCAGCAGATTCCGTTACAGTGTCTTATATAGCGCAGCAGATTCCATTACAGCATCTTATATAGCGCAGCAGATTCCGTTATAGTGTCTTATATAGCGCAGCAGATTCTGTTACAGTGTCTTATATAGCGCAGCAGATTCCGTTACAGGTTCTTATATAGCGCAGCAGATTCCGTTACAGTGTCTTATATAGCGCAGCAGATTCCGTTACAGTGTCTTATATAGCGCAGCAGATTCCGTTACAGTGTCTTATATAGCGCAGCAGAGTCCGTTACAGTGTCTTATATAGCGCAGCAGATTCCGTTACAGTGTCTTATATAGCGCAGCAGATTCCGTTACAGCGTCTTACATAGCGCAGCAGATTCTGTTACAGTGTCTTATATAGCGCAGCAGATTCCGTTACAGTGTCTTATATAGCGCAGCAGATTCCGTTACAGTGTCTTATATAGCGCAGCAGTTTCCGTTACAGTGTCTTATATAGCGCAGCAGATTCCGTTACAGTGTCTTATATAGCGCAGCAGATTCCGTTACAGTGTCTTATATAGCGCAGCAGATTCCGTTACAGTGTCTTATATAGCGCAGCAGATTCCGTTACAGTGTATTATATAGCGCAGCATATTCCGTTGCACTATACAATTGGAAACAACAGTGATTAAACAAACTGGGTAGATACAAACCGACATGGAGGTAGGAGGGCCCTGCTCGCAAGCTTACAATCTATAGGGATAATAGGAGGGATACATAAGGATAGAATTACATAGCATGGCAGTCCCACCAGATTACAGGACAGTCCTGATGGGATGCAATTAGATATGAATGCTACGGGAGGTTGTGTGGGGGTCCTAAATATGATAAGCTGCCTGAAGAGGGGAGTTTTCAGGGAACGCTTGAAAGTTTGGAGGCTAGTGGAGAGTCTTATTGTGTGTGGAAGGGCATTCCATAGGGTGGGTGCTGCCCGACAAAAATCCTGCAAGTGTAAGTGGGAGCGAGTAATGAGTGTGGATGAGAGACGCAGATCTTGTGTAGAGCGGAGAGGTTCGGTGTGGATATATTTTGAGATAAGCGAAGAGATATAAGTCGGTGTAGTCAGAATAATGGCTTGGTATGTAAGTAGAAGTATTTTAGGTACTTGTTTCCTAGCACGGCCACACCGATTTACATCGGGGTGGTCGTGTCGGAAAAATCGGGTCGATCGCATCGCATGCGATTTGGTCGCATGCGATGCGATCGTCGCGACCGACCGATTTTGGACCCGATTTTTTTTTTTGAATTAAATGTAAATCGGGTCCCTGGGACCCGATTTTACATTGGATTCAATGTAAAATATTCCCAACCCCCCCAAATGTCATGGCGTACACCCCACCCCACGATAGACGCCAACCCGAAGCGTGGCGAGCGCAGCGAGCCCGCGAGGGGCGGCGGTGCGCGTCCTCCGACCTTTTCATTCCCCTACTATCCACGTCGGCGTGGAGTTGAGAATAGAATAGTGTGGCGAGCGCAGCGAGCCACCGAGCCCGAAGCGTGGCGAGCGCAGCGAGCCCCGCGAGGGGACGCGGATACCTTCACAGGTAAACGCGTCCCTTCGCGGACTTCACAGGTGTCCGCGTCGCCACGGACACCTGTGAAGCCCGCGAGGGGACGCGTATAACTGTGAAGGTATCCACGTCCCCTCGCGGGGCTCGCTGCGCTCGTCACGCTTCGGGCTCGGTGGCTCGCTGCGCTCGCCACACTATTCTATTCTCAACTCCACGCCGACGTGGATAGTAGGGGAATGAAAAGGTCGGAGGACGCGCACCGCCGCCCCTCGCGGGCTCGCTGCGCTCGCCACGCTTCGGGTTGGCGTCTATCGTGGGGTGACGACGGGGACATCTAAAATGTGAAATGGGTCATATTGGCCCATTTCACATTTTTCACATTTTTTCAGGATTTCAATGTTAAAAAATCTTTTAACATTGAAGCCTATGTAAAAATCGGGGGCATCGCGTCGGGACCTATGTTAATGGTCCCGACCGACGCGATGCCCCCGATATTTTACCTTTCCCGACACGATTTCAATGTTAAAATATTTTTTAACATTGAAGCCTATGGGGAAATCGCGGGCATCGCGTCGGTCGCGTCGGGACCATTGTTAACGGTCCCGACCGATGCGATGCCCCCGATATTTTGTCCTAGCCGGCCAAATGGACCTGATTTCAAAGGAAATCGGGTCCATCGTATGGATCGTGTACCTTAACTAAAGGTACACGATCCATAAGATATGTGGCCGTGCTAGGAAACAAGTACCGTATTTTATATTGAAAGTGAATGCGGTAATATACAGGCAACCAATGGAGGGATTAGTAGAGCGGATCAGCAGACGATGACCGTCTCGCCAGGAAGATCATCCTAGCAGCAGCATTCAAAATGGATTGTAGTGGTGAGAGTCTTTTCTTAGGAAGACCTGTAAGGAGGCCATTGCAATAATCAATGTGGGATATAATGAGTGCATGCATTAGAGTTTTTGCAGTGTGTAAGGTACGGACAAATTTTGGATATGTTTTTTAGATGCATGTAACACGATTTAGAGACAGATTGAATGTGAGGAATGAAGGACAGTTCAGAGTCGAGGATGACCCCTAGGCAGCGAGCTTGTGGAGTAGGATTAATTGTTGTGTTCTCAACAGTGATAGAGATATCACGTTGGTAACTACTCTTGGCTGGTGGGAATATAATTCATTCTGTTTTGGAAATGTTGAGTTTGAGGTGGCGAGATGACATCCAAGATGAAATGGCAGAAAGCCATTCAGAGACACGGAGCAATACTGATGGTGACAATTCCTGGGAGGATAGATAGATTTGAGAACAGATGATACTGAAATCCAAAAGAGTTAATTAGTATGCCGAGTGAGGAAGTATATATTGAGAAAAGGAGAGGACCTAAGACTAGGCCTTGTGTTACTCCAACGGACAGAGGAAGTGAGGAGGAGGTAGAATCAGAGAAGCGAAAACTGAAACCCCTGCTCCTGTAGCGAAGGCATCTTCACCTTCGGATGCCGGTGGCCAATAAAAATGCGGCAGCGGCTTGTGAGCCAATCAGAGCTGGCATACCATTAGCCCAGTGGTTCCCAAACTTTTTTGAATCAGGGCATCCATGTTTTAATGGCACCCCTAGGCCAGAAATTTCTGATGCACACCATCGGTCCTCCGTGCGAACGCACAAAAGACTGAACCAATCAGAATAAGGTTGAATGTGTAAGATGCATTACTGTGTGGCATTATGTGTAGCTATTTCTGTGTGACATGAAGTGCACTACTGTGTGGTGTAATGTGTATTAAGCGCAATACTGTGTGGTGCAGTATGAATAAATAGCAATGTTATGTGAATGAGAAGCAATAAGGTGTGGTGTAATGTGAATAAGGGGTCAGGGGTGAAACTAGCAGTGCTAGTGGGCACCAACCAAAATCTTGCCTGGGACATCAAACTAACTAGGGCCCACTGTGGTCAGGGCGGCAGCTATCTGATCACAGGGGTCTACTAAATCACCCCGTAGTGATGAGGTATAATTAACCCCCTATAATGGTGTCTTATACCAGTTACTGTACTGTAACTACGCTAAGAAGGTATTAGCACCTGGCTCAGCATCCCGGTGAGGGCGCATCGACCCCCAATCTCGCTCTTCTCCATCTCCCTATGTCCAACAAAAAGACATTAAACAGAGTTCTGAGGAGTTTAAATGAAACACTTAAGTTTGTATTATAAAGTAATACTCAACTTTTAATGTCAGTTAATGCCGTGCCCTTTAGAAAAAACAAGGATAATGCAGTATAATTATCTTTATAATTAAGATGAAAAATTGTGGCTTCTACAGTGAGTTTAACAATTCATGTTCGCTCAATTTAAACTAGGTCTGTAAGCACATTTGCCAGCATGTGATTATCTCCTGCCTCTGTGAAGTTGTAGCTGGTAACCTTTGGGTGGTATTTAATGAATGCGCTCACATATCATCATGAGTAATATTTATTTACTAAGCTAAATATCATTTACTAACAAAAATGTTTAAAGTGAGGTAAAGAAGGAGAACGGCCATGTAGAGGGGGGGGGGGGGATACGGTATAATCAGACACACGGTGCAAAGTCCAAAGACAGACACATTAAGCAAAAAAAAAACACAAACGTGGACTAAAGGAACCGCCAGATGTCGGCTCAGTCTGTCGCTTCATCTACTCCGTAAATGAGGCTGAAGGAAAAGTATTTAGGACAAAGTTGAAATAAGTGTGAATGAAAACAACTAAAGTGGGTTCTGGTAGAAGCACACTGCCCAGGCCGGAGTAATGTAGTTCTATATACTGGACAGGCATGGGTATATACCCAGCATGGGGATAATCTGATACTCCTCTATGCAGCCCCAGACAGGTATGTGTCATAGAGTCGACAGTAATAAAGTCAACAGTCAATATGTCAATGACACGAGCAACAAGTAGACATGGAAAAAGTAGACATGAGTTTTTGGTTGTTGGTGACATGGACGCCATGTAAGTGTGCCGCATCCCCTCGCATCGGGCACGGTGCCTCGCTATGCTCAGTACCCTTCTAATAATATAACTCTATGTCCACTTGCATGATAAAGTACAAAAAGACACAGTTTAAAAAAAAAAGGCTACTTGTTTCCTAGCACGGCGCCCATGATTTTAATCTTCGTTTTGATCGCATCGATCGCATCGCATCGCATCGCGTCGCATGTGACCAGATCGCATGTGATGCGATGCGATCAAAACGATTTTTTAATTGTACAGGCACCTTGATGGAAATTTTTTTTTGAGCCGACATGTGCCGACAGGCAGTATTTCATGCCCTACCACCCACTAGGGCGTGGAGGGAGAATAGAAAAGTGTGCCGAGTACAGCGAGCGACGCTAGGATATGCGACACACTTTGACAATGTCCATGTCGACCATGTCCACATTCGGGGGGAAAAACATGAAAAACCAACCCTGAGGACCTTAGCGATGTCGACCTATTTCAGGTGTCAACCTAAGGCACTTTGACCTAAATTGCGTTAACCCAATTACCCATACCCGCAGACATGGGCGAAAATGAAAGGTGATTCCATACAATATGCTAATGTGTATGGGCTCTTATTGAACTGCCATTTCCGCATTTTCCTCGTGTCGACCGTTTGTCAATGTCGACTTTGTGCATGTCGACCTATTCTATTTCAACCTAACCTTTGTTTACCTGTCATCCGGACCCCACGCACACGTTTGCCATTTATACTGTGTTACCATTTGTTAATAATCCAATATTGATATCGTGGAACAAAAAAGTTTAAAAATGAATCAATTTTGTGCAGATTTCTCCCAAACCATCACGTAGCAGAGAACAAACAGATCCTAAGTGCACGTTGTAACCATGAGGTCCCGAGTGTCTTTTTTTGGGTGGTGGTTTCTGAAATGATATACAATATTCTAGATGAAACTAACCATGAGTCAGTAAATAAGGCAGCGAAGGAATGTAGTCCCGTGTATCAGGTTACCGCGGGATACAAGCCGCACTTCTCCTGTCTCTTCTGCTCTCTGAGTCCGGGCCCTGATGCACCAAGTCTGCAGAATGAGATAAAATATTAACAAATAAAAAATATACAAACTACTGTAGGAAAAAGCTGAAACAATTATACCCAGTAATAACCAGTGGCAAACGCAGGATTTTTACAGGGGGGTTTCCAAATGTGATCCAAAATCTCCCAATCTACAGCACTTTGTAGTAAGCGCAGGAGTCTGGGGGAGCGGTGACAGCCCTGAAAATTAGACTTTTATACACTGGATAATGTATAGAATACAGTATTAATATTTAACATTACAGATGGTCTATAGTATAGGATGTTTAAACCATTGAAAAGATATAAGTGGTCAGGAAATGGTTAAACATATCATAATAAATAAATACACAAACATAATAGAACCAGTGCTGCACTTTCTAAGCTCACATTATCCCACCTCATGTTAAGGCTCCTGTCTCTTCCTCCTGGCAGCTGCTTTCTGGTCCATTGAGATGTTTGAGGGCTCAGATCCACACATACAGTAAATGTGGTAGAAGAAGCTGGTACACTGGGCATGTGCAGCAGCTCTGCTCTGTCCCTTACACTGCATGATGTGGGGGCAGCTCTCACACTTCCTAGAGAACTGAGCAGAATGAGGAGAATAATAGGAGAATCCGAGAAGGGGCGTGGCCTAGTGACTCATTTAGCCCTGCCCCCTAAACAATCAAGCATCAATTTCCCATAAGGGTCAAGGTAGGTACATGAAATAGGCCGACATAGCTAAGGTCGACAGGGTTGGAAGGTTTTCATGTTTTTTTGTCCCAAATGTCAACATAGTCGACATGGACACCATAAAAGTATACTGCGTCCCCTCACATGGTTCGCTGCACTCGGCACACTATTAGATTCTCCATTCACGCCTGGCGGCACAGGTTGGCTCAAAAAAAAACCCATGAAAAACTCATGTCAACCTTCCCATTGTCAACCTAATGCTTGTGTCAGCCTTCCAACTCTGTCAACCTTGGACATGTTGACCTATTTCATGTGTCGACTTAAGCCCTGTTGACCATCAGTGGTCGACCCAATGCATGTTGACCTAGTGAGTGTATCCCATCAGCGTACCTATAATGGGTGCAGTGTGTGCCATGTGGCACCTGAGCATGTGCTGTACACCACTGCACCACCAAGAGGAGAGGTGCACCTGTGGCACCTGAGCATGTGCTGTACACCACTGCGCCACTGAGAGGAGGGGCGCACCTGTGTTACCTGAGCATGTGCTGTACACCACTGCGCCACCGAGAGGAGGGGCGCACCTGTGGCACCTGAGCATGTGCTGTACACCACTGCACCACTGAGAGGAGGGGCGCACCTGTGGTACCTGAGAATGTGCTGTACACCACCAAGAGGAGGGGCGCACCTGTGGTACCTGAGCATGTGCTGTACACCACTGCACCACCAAGAGGAGGGGTGCACCTGTGGCACCTGAGCATGTGCTGTACACCACTGCGCCACTGAGAGGAGGGGCGCACCTGTGTTACCTGAGCATGTGCTGTACACCACTGCGCCACCGAGAGGAGGGGCGCACCTGTGGCACCTGAGCATGTGCTGTACACCACTGCACCACTGAGAGGAGGGGCGCACCTGTGGTACCTGAGAATGTGCTGTACACCACCAAGAGGAGGGGCGCACCTGTGGCACCTGAGCAAGTGCTGTACACCACTGCACCACCAAGAGGAGGGGCGCACCTGTGGTACCTGAGCATGTGCTGTACACCACTGCACCACCAAGAGGAGGGGCGCACCTGTGGTACCTGAGCATGTGCTGTACACCACTGCGCCACCGAGAGGAGGGGCGCACCTGTGGCACCTGAGCATGTGCTGTACACCACTGCGACACCAAGAGGAGGGGCGCACCTGTGGTACCTGAGCATGTGCTGTACACCACTGCGCCACCGAGAGGAGGGGTGCACCTGTGGCACCTGAGCATGTGCTGTACACCACTGCGCCACCAAGAGGAGGGGTGCACCTGTGGCACCTGAGCAAGTGCTGTACACCACTGCGCCACCAAGAGGAGGGGCGCACCTGTGGCACCTGAGCAAGTGCTGTACACCACTGCACCACCAAGAGGAGGGGCGCACCTGTGGTACCTGAGCATGTGCTGTACACCACTGCCACTGCGACACCAAGAGGAGGGGCGCACCTGTGGTACCTGAGCATGTGCTGTACACCACTGCCACTGCGACACCAAGAGGAGGGACGCACCTGTGGTACCTGAGCATGTGCTGTACACCACTGCCACTGCGACACCAAGAGGAGGGGTGCACCTGTGGTACCTGAGCATGTGCTGTACACCACTGCGCCACCGACGGTAGGGGTGCACCTGTGGTACCTGAGCATGTGCTGTACACCACTGCGCCACCGACGGGAGGGGTGCACCTGTGGTACCTGAGCATGTGCTGTACACCACTGCGCCACCGACGGGAGGGGCGCACCTGTGGCACCTGAGCATGTGCTGTACACCACTGCGCCACCGAGAGGAGTGCTCCACCTGTGGTACCTGAGCATGTGCTGTATCTCACTGCGCCACCGACGGTAGGGGTGCACCTGTGGTACCTGAGCCTGTGCTGTACACCACTGCGCCACCGACGGGAGGAGTGCACCTGTGGCACCTGTGCCTGTGCTGTACGCCACTGCGCCACCGACAGGAGGGGTGCACCTGTGGCACCTGTGCCTGTGCTGTACGCCACTGCGCCAGTCTGCACTTGTTGTCCTACATGGTATAAATAGGTAATTTGCATATCATGTGACCTTCAGGTAGACACGATATAAGGATGTCAGTAAAATTATTATGATTTGCTGTAAACTGAACCCTGATTTTTGTACTGATTTTCCCAGTTATAAGGCGCTCAGGTGCTGTGATAACCTGATCTCTCCGGCACCACGCTGTGTGCACGCTGGTTATAGAGATACAAGTTCATAGCAGGCCAGGGAGGGATGGTGTGCGCCAGCAGAGAATGTGCAGAGCAGAGCCGCGGCGGGACAGAGTTCTGCAATCCTGGAGGTTCTGCTTGTACAGACCTGAAAGCAGGCAGCACAAATAACCCACAATAGCTAATTGTCACAGCAACACTCCGGGGCGTTCTCAGTGCACAGCAGCAGCAGTGTAACAACAGACAAGTAACCTGTATGAGATCAATACGTACAGCAGCGAGGTGACAGGCGGAGAGATGAACTGTGCGGCCCATTCATTTACAGAGCATCGTAATATAACACAAAGGGACAGATGTACTGAGCCTTGGGGAGTGATAATGTGGAGAGAGATAAAGTGCCATCCAGCCAACTCCCAACTGTCATTTTGCAAACACCGCCGGTAACATGACAGGAGACAATTGGTTGGTACTTTGGGGCAGCTGTATTAAGTCGGGTGACGTGATAAAGTGGTAGGTGAAAAAGCACCAGCCAATCAGCTCCTATTAAGTTACAGGCAAGGTTTGAAAAACGACAGTTTCCAGCTGATGGCGTATATAGATCTAGATGCCTAACTCTGAATGAGAACCCCCTGGTGAGGTTACTGTGAGGAGCTCTGCTAATATTTCAGGAGGAGGGCAATGTGGGAAATGCCAGGAGTATGCTTAATATGTTCCCCACTACATTCCAAACTTTATGGTTAATATATCCCACATTATCCAATATTCCTGTATTCAGAGAGGCTTCATGCCTTACCCCAAGATGGCCACTAGATCTCTACTGCGGAGATGCCAATCTTCCTGTATACAGGGCATACTTACCTACATTCTGGCTGCCCTATCTGGGAGAGGACAGCCAGCTCAGGGGGGAGGGTCCACAGGAGGTACTGGTTGCTTGGAGACATGGCATTTTTTTAGCCACGTCCCCCATCATGCAATGCTATTATTTCAGGCATTGCACTGCGGTGGGTGGGGCTAAAATGATTCACGTCACTTGACCACCGCAGGGTAGGCAAGTCCGATCCATGGAAGCTTCATGCCCTATCCCAAGATGGCCACTATATCTCTACTGCGCAGATTCCAAGCTTCCTGTACCCTGAGCAGAACAATATAACTACCAAATCTAAATCTCCCAGGTGTTAGAAAAGCGGCGTCGCTACATTTTGGGCGCCCCCCCGCCACCCATGCAAACCCCATAAATCCCCTGCATCCTTACCTTTCGCGCTGGTCCTGGCGGCTCCGTTCTTCTGCTGAGGACCACCACAAAATGGCGGCTCCCATACAGCAGACAGTTTCTGTCTGCTGTATGGGGGCGGCCATTTTGTGGTGGTCCTCAGCAGAAGAACGGAGCCGCCGGGACCAGCGAAATAGGTAAGCCTGCGGGGGATTGGGGGGGGAGGTGTAACTATAGCACCGCAGCCCCCGGCGCCCCCATATGCACAGCGCCCCCCCCCCCCCCGCGGTGGCGGGGGCTGCGGTGCTATAGTTACGCCACTGTGTTAGAACGTATGTATAATTCTGCAATAGCAGCACCTGCACACACATCGTTCCCAACAGATTCAAGATCTCTGAACAAAAGCAGATTACAATGTGATTAATCCAGGGTTGCCGATTTTTAAATGCTCCTCTCCGGGAGAAGCCTGAAGAGAAGACTTTCCTTACCCGGTCGGGGGGCGGGACTTGACTGTGACGTCATTAAGCCCCGCTCCCATTACGGGAAATAGGAGAAATTACTGATCTCCATGGAGGGGGCAGGGCTAAAATGGCACGATTGTGCCATTTTAGCCCCGCCCCCTCCTCTGACACCAGCGGATTGCGGCATTTACATGCCGCAATTCGGGGGACTCAGGGGGCTCCCCCAGATTCCGGGAGGGTTGCCCACCCTTCCGGGAGGGGGACCCAATTTTCGGGAGACTCCCGGGAATTCTTGGAGGGTCGGCAACCCTGGATTAATCTAGAGAAGATATTTAGGACCTACAAATACAGATCTAGCGAACACCTTCCTCTGCGCACTGTGGTAACGCTGCCTTATAAATTCTGATATTCTTATAATATACACCATCCACATTGTATGCTGCACACAAACACATGGCATGTGAATATATAAACAAGTGTGAGCTTCCGAGCAGGGCCCTCCTACCTCCATGTCGTTTTGTATCTACCCAGTTTGTTTAATCACTGTTGTTTCCAATTGTAAAGCGCAATGGAATCTGCTGTGCTATATAAGAAACTGTAAATAAATAAATAAATGTATATATGTACATTCACATAATTACAGCCTCTGCTTTATTAATGACAGGAGTGAGACATCTAGTGGAGAAGTACAGTAAGGACACACATTACAGTTTTAGATTTTGTGTGTTGAAAGGCATGCGACTAGTAACCAGGTATTTGTAGATTTTACGTAGATTGCAGATAATGGACATACTGTAGGTTAGAGGTCATTTATTATAACCTGTAAATACTTTCAGTTTGGGAAATAAGCTCATGAAATAATTTCAATTAAACAAAGTGAGATTTTGTTCTCACTATTACATTACACTATTGCACTGAAACTGGAGGGAGGTAGGTTCAGGGGAAATGGTAGAAAGAATTACTTCACAGAAAGGGTAGTGGATAAGTGGAATAGCCTCCCATCAGAGGTGGTAGAGGCTAAGACAGTAGAACAATTTAAACATGCTTGGGATAGGCATATGAATATCCTTACAAAGAAATAAGGATCAAAAAGGGTTGAGATTACCTGAAGGGTAAATAAGGGGCAGATTAGATGGGCCAAATGGTTCTTATCTGCCGGCAAATTCTATGTTTCTATGTTTCTATTACTAAAACCAGGATTTTACAGTGATTAACAGGACTGTACAATGATATTTATTACTGTACAATAATATATAGGACTATACAATGATTACCAGGACTGTACAAGGGTAAACAGGACTGTACAATGATTACCAGGACTATACAATAACAACCAGAACTGTACAGTGATTACCAGGACTGTACAATGATTACCAGGACTGTACAATGATATCCAGGACTGTACAATGATTACCAGGACTGTACAATGATTACCAGGACTGTAAAGTGATTACCAGGACTGTACAATGATTACCAGGACTGTACAATGACAACCAGAACTGTACAGCGATTACCAGGACTGTACAATGATATGCAGGACTGTACAATGATATGCAGGACTGTACAATGACAACCAGAACTGTACAGCGATTACCAGGACTGTACAATGATATGCAGGACTGTACAATGACAACCAGAACTGTACAGTGATTACCAGGACTGTACAATGACAACCAGAACTGTACAGTGATTACCAGGACTGTACAGTGATATGCAGGACTGTACAATGACAACCAGAACTGTACAGTGATTACCAGGACTGTACAGTGATATGCAGGACTGTACAATGACAACCAGAACTGTACAGTGATTACCAGGACTGTACAATGATATGCAGGACTGTACAATGACCACCAGAACTGTACAGTGATTACCAGGACTGTACAATGATATGCAGTACTGTACAATGACAACCAGAACTGTACAATGATTACCAGGACTGTACAATGATATGCAGGACTGTACAATGACAACCAGAACTGTACAATGATTACCAGGACTGTACAATGATTACCAGGACTGTACAATGATATGCAGGACTGTACAATGACCACCAGAACTGTACAGTGATTACCAGGACTGTACAATGACAACCAGGACTGTACAATGATTACCAGGACTGTACAATGATTACCAGGACTATACAATGACAACCAGAACTGTACAATGATTACCAGGACTGTACAATGATATCCAGGACTGTACAATGATATCCAGTACTGTACAATGATCATACTTCCCAACATTTGCTGGCTCAGGGGTGGGACAGAGCGCAAATTTTTGGGGTTGTGGACTATCGACACAGCCCTTCTCGCCGCAGTAGGGGCATGCCCAGCAGCTCTGTGAGCTGCTGGGAGCCCCCAGCCCCTGTGAGCTGCTGGCCAGCCCCCAGCCCCTCTGCCTGCAAGAATAGACGTCTATTCACGGATGACAGGGAGGGACTCTTACCTGCATCACCCCCCCCCCCTGGCGCGGGACACTGCGGCGGCGGGAGGGACGCGGGAATGTCCCAAAATACCAGGATGTTCCCGCGATAAGCGGGACAGTTGGGAGGTATGTAATGATTACGAGAAATGTACAATGATTACATTATTAGTCTTTCGCAACACCGATATGCGTGCAAATGGTCAGTGTTTTCATGAGTGCATGTAGTAGTTAAAGAGTCGAACAGCGCAAGAGTGTGTACGCAGCGCAAGAGTGTGTGCGCAGCGCAAGAGTGTGTGCGCAGCGCAAGAGTGTGTGCGCAGCGCAAGAGTGTGTGCGCAGCACAAGAGTCAGGACTGATTTACAGATGCACAGTTTGTAATGCAGCCTAAGTCATCATGGATTGCTAATTAGCGAACCTGCAAATCGAGCAATTATCGAACAACTGTGCATGTGTGAGGAGAAATAGCATCCGAAAATGTGCATGGATCATAAAGACAATCCACTCTCAGTTTGACTGACAGGAAGCCAGCATTTCTGGGTGGAAAACGACCATTTTCTGGGTGTGTCAGAAAAAAAGAAAGGCATGCACAGCCATTTTAGGGGAGGGTCTGACTGTGACATCAGCGCCGACCACTTCCGGCCCGTCTCAGTAACAGAACAATGGCGCCCTCAGACCTACTCAGATTTGCATAGACGGCAAAGTCTCTTAGATGTTTTCTTAATTCAATTGCAGACTTTTACGGGGGCGGGTTTTGACTTTGTCTGGGCGGCGGCAATGTACTCGCAAATTTGCATATAAGCAGTAAGGCCCATAATGCAATGTGTAAGTATGACATCAGCTGATGAGAGTCAGCATCTGATCTGTCCCTGCACAATCTGCAGCATTAGTAAATACAGTAACCTGCAGATTGTTGAGTGGACACTGCGGAGGTGCATGCACAGCGAGCGATGTCCCTGTGTCATTGTGCTGTCACAGTAGGGCTGCCGTCTTGTACACTTTCACTAAATATGTTCCATAAATAGTGACCCTAATCCTCTGCGAGTTTAATCTGGCACACGAGAGGATTGCCGGACCTGTAATCCACTGTACCCTGCGTCCATGCTCATGTACGGGACCGAGCAATGGGGTGACAGAAGCCACCAGTGAGGGACAAGGGATGGACCCGAAACCTCTGAGATCCAGGAGGACGAAGCAGGAGCTGCCCAGTAACTCAGTGAGTAGCACAATCTTCCCTGAAGTCTTATAGAGGGTTACTACCAGGGCTATTTTTCAGCAGGCTCCAGCAGGAACTGAGGGCCTTATTCTAGTTCACTCTTTCTGACAAAATCCTTCTTAGATGGACAAAACCATGTGCACTGCAGGTGGGGCAGGTGTTACTTGTGCAGAGAGAATTAGATTTGAGTGGGGTTTCACTTCAAAGTGAGATCTATATTGCAGTGTAAAAATAAAGCAGCCAGTATTTACCCTGCACAGAAACAAAATGACTCATCCAAATCTAATTCTCTCTGCACATGTTACATCTGCCCCACCTGCAGTGCACATGGTTTTGTCCATCTAAGAAGGATTTTGTCAGAAAGAGTGAACTAGAATAAGGGCCTCAGTTCCTGCTGGAGCCTGCTGAAAAATAGCCCTGGTTACTACTGAGTAATGACATTCATAGGAAAGGCTGGCAACATTGTAACACAAATGTACAAAGTGTAATCTGTGTGGTGGTTTCTCTACAACCTGATTCAGTAAAGCCAGTCATTTTGTGTCTGGGACAAACCATATTGCTATTTAAGGGGTGCAGATACATTTACATTGTTTCTGTGCAGGGAAAATACTGTCTGCTTTTGCATGTAGTCCAGCTTTATTTTTCCAATGCAATTTAGATTTGAGTTTGAACATCCCCCACCCAAATCCAACCCTCTATACACCTTGCATCTGCCCCAGCTGAATTCAGCAGATTGCTGAATCTGAATTTAGGTTTAATATGCATTGTGGACATCCTGAAAATGTATTTGTGTCTGTGTTATTTAGGTAAATGCCACACATTGATCAGCAGCCCCGCAGTACAGATAAGCCCTGTCTCGGATTGATCCGTTATATAACCAGTACAACTGCAATAGTATGTATGGGTGTATGAGTAAATACAATGTCCTGTATCACAAACCAGCACTGTAGGTTCCGCACTAATGTCCAGTTACAGCTACAGTCCGAGGTACATGCACATTACAGTGGTAGGGGCCCATGTTTAGGGGTGTGGCCAGTGTTCAGAGGGGGTGTGGCCAGTCTCCCATTGGTTTGTGTAACCAGTAGGGACTGCATGTACTGTATATATTACATACTGCTAGTGCATGATAATGTACCAGATTAATACCAGAAATGTACTGTAGAAAATACACCAGTTTCCTGCGCAGTGCAAAGATGCAGTGTCCACTATCTCACTGCCTGATGTGATACTTACCCAGAACCCCACAGGGACCCTCAAACCGACCCGGGTAAGTAGTACCCGCCTTGCCCACCTCTCCAGGCCCTTGGCTGTATGGGGCATGGCAGGGTACATTAATGGGATACATATGATATCCCAGCGGTCAAGATGTTGGTGCTCAAAAGAATGATCCTGGCATTCTGATACAGAGAATCCCGACAGGTGCTCCATATGTACCCTAACTCCCCCGAACCATAGCCCTCCCTCCTGCAGCCCTGACCCTAATACCCCCCCCCCCCCTCCAGCAGCGTAACACTAACCTTCTACCTCCCCGCAGCCTAATCCCAAATGCCCCCCACAGGCTAATCCTAACCTTCCCCCTGCCCCCTACCTAACCCTAACCTTCACCCCCTTCCAGCAGCCTAACCCTAACCTTTACCCTCCATGCAGCCTAACTCTAACCTTCACCTTCACTGCAGCCTAACCCTAACCTTCACCCTCCCCACCCTAACCTTCAACCCCCCCCGCCTAACCCTAATCTTCACCATCCCTGCAGTCTAACTCTAACCTTCACTGCAGCCTAACCCTAACCTTCACCCTCCCCACCCTAACCTTCACCCCCCCCCCCCCCCGCCTAACCCTAATCTTCACCATCCCTGCAGTCTAACTCTAACCTTCACTGCAGCCTAACCCTAACCTTCCCCCTCCCCACCCTAACCTTCACCCTAATGGTGAAGGTTAGGGTTAGGCAGGGGAGGGTGAAGGTTAGGGTTAGGCTGCAGGAAGGGTGAAGGTTAGAATTAGACTGCAGGGATGGTGAAGGTTAGGCGGGGAGGCCTAACCCTAATCCTCACCATCCCTGCAGTCTAACTCTAACCTTCACCCTCCCCTGCCTAACCAGGGGCGTAACTATAGCACTGCAGCCCCCGCCACCGCGGGGGGGCGCTGTGCATGTGGGGGCGCCGGGGGCTGCGGTGCTATAGTTAAACCCCCCCTCAATCCCCCGCAGACTTACCCAGACTTACACAGTTCTCTGAAACTGTCTGCTGTATGGGGGCGGCCATTTTCTGGTGGTCCTCAGCAGAAGAACGGAGCCGCCGGGACCAGCGCGATAGGTAAGGCTGTGGGGGATTGAGGGGGGGTTTGCATGGGCGTGCTCGGCGGGGCGGCGGGGTAGGGGTGCTCGGTGGGGCGGCGACGGGTGGGGGCGCTCAAAACGTAGCTACGCCACTGTGCCTAACCCTAACCTTCACCATCCTCACAGTCCAACCCTAGGTCCTTCCACTAGTGAGTAATCCTAACCCCCCTGTCCAGATGCTGGCTGTTACTATTCCAGCATTGTCATCCTGATCCTGTTTGCGGTTCCGGTGCTGGTCTTCTGACGTCAGTAAGGATGTTGGAGTTGGTATATTGATTATTATATACCTCCGGGATGTGCCAGGTATAATTTGGGTGCAAGGTTAAATATGCCCTTCCAAGTCTACAGACGTGGCCCTGCCTTCCTTCCTGCCCCCTCCTCTCCACTAATAGGTGGTAACTGGGCAAGAGAAAAAACTGTATTCTAATACTGCAGTGACTGATCATAATGGTCTGCACCTACTCCGCACTGGCCACGCCCACACAGCATTAGCCACACCCACACAACACTGTCCACACCTCCTCCGCTTCTCACAATAGTCAACAGTCATAATTTTCAGCCTCAGGCCCATGTGCCCATTAAGACAGCTATACCCACTGACATATGCCCGGTGACCCCCTGCACTGTCCTGGGAGGGCAGTAAGTGTTCTGTTACAGCTGCCTGTTAGTACCCTGGTCCCAGTGACGGACTGGGCCGCTGAATCGGCTCTGGCATTTGTGCACGCATGCGACCTTTGCCGCACATGTGCACTCACCAGGGGCGCGCATGCGGACGCACACATCCACCGCACATGCGCGCGCTGCCTCTCTTGGCTTGCAGGAGAGAGGGGAATAGGAGCGTATGATGCCCCCACCTCTCTGCTGGACCGCAGCAGCGCACATAAAGAGCTGCCAGACCCGCCGCGAGTCCAGCGGCTCTCTCTGTGTGCCGATCGGGCAGAGCCTCCACCTTGCACAAAGAAATCGTCTCACCTGGCCATCGGCCCCTCTGGCATTTGCCAGAAGTACCAGATGTCCAGTCCGGCCCTGCCTCCAACTATAGCTTTTGGCAGGTACAGTACCCTTTTTTTATGGCCTGTTCCTTTTTTGGGTCTCTTACTGCCCATTGTAAGTATAGGAAAGGGCAGTGGCCACACCCCCTTTACACATGACCACTCCCTCTTTTTGAATTTATACCGGTTTTCGCTCTTCAGATGTTGGAGGGAATGAAATAGAACTTGAACTGTTTAGCCACAATTATGTGACAGCTGTCTCCCTTAGCAACCAATATGATTTGAGATATCATTTATCTAGTACATTCTATAAAATAATCTGATTGGTTGCTATAGGCAACACCCCCACATGTCTTCTTTGGAGTATTTTCCTCCATGTCATTTGGGTTGTGTGGACGGTGGTTCTAAAATCCCAATTTAAGTTGTCATCATTGGAAATGGTGATGACACAAAGCGGATGTTATTCAGTTGCCCGGTTGCCCTTGGTCTCCCGGTTGCCCTTGGTCTCTGTGCATCCTGCCTATCCATACCTTCTCTTATTAATAGACATTAGATCGGAAACCAGCGTCTTCCGTAAAGCACTTCTTACGTTACTGCATTGATTTTGGATTCCTATCCCCAGCATCCTGGGTCTGACCTTGTCTGTCTGTATCATACCGATGCACAAGGTAACCTCGGGCACAGGAACAGGGCCGGCCTCTTCTACAGTATAATGCTGATGGTGAGTAAATAATCCCCTCGCTGTCACATCACTGATGTCCCTTATCTGTCACCTTTGCCGGGAGTATCGGAACTGGACGATGGACTAAAGATTTGGGTACCGGAAACGTTGATGGGCTCACTGAACATGTCACCAGAGGCATAATTAGAAATGTTGTACCCCCCTCCTCTCCTGCCAAAAAAGTTTCTGGTGCCTCCCATACATTAATTACTGTCAGGGGTTTCTTTCTCATTGCCAGAGGGTTGCATGTTCGTTGTCAGGGGTTTCTTGTTCATAGCCAGGGGGCTACTTGCTGGTTGCCAGGGGATTACATGCTCATTGCCATTAGTGTTAAATGCTCATTGTCAAGGATTACCAGCTCATTGCCAGGGGTTTCCGGCTTGTTGCCAGGGATTACATGCTCATTGCCATCCAGTTACATGCTCGTTTCCAGGGGATACATGCACATTGCCAGGGGTTACATATTTGTTACCAGGAATTTAGTGGTCACATCGCGCCCGGAATCTGGCACTAATTCAGCATGGCTGGTACAAATGACTGCGCATGCATACCATTCACATTGCACATGCGCGAGGAACTAAAAATGGGTATGTATTGTAAACTGAATCCAGTTGCAGTTTGACTGACCGGAACTGGCATTTGGCGTTGAATGCCCAGGAATTTTTGGGGAGGGTCTGTGATGTCATCGCTGACCATTTCCAGCCCGTCTCAGTGGCAGTCTCTACACAGATCTGCACAGATGGCAAAGTCTCCTTCGGAATCTGTGTATGGATAGCGGTTACCGATTCATTTACAATTCGTTTGCAATTTTGCACAGGACATTTTCTCTTTCAGTCTGGGTGGCGGCTTTTAGTGATCTATGCTGAATTAACTCCATAGAATGCACAATTACGATATATAACAATATTCTCTTTTTTTCCACAGTTCTCACCTAAAACAGAAAAACATAATTCTCAGAATGGTAAAATCCCAGTCGGTGACAATCAGCTATGCATCCTGGGCAATAAAACCAATGTCACAACATTACCTCCCACCATACTGAGAGATGGAAATTTTCCTGGACCCAAGTCATTAGCTTCTAGTCCAGAAAGCACTTTGTGCACAAAGGCCATTAAGCCAAATAAGCATGCAAGCAGCCGGGTGAAGTCCTCTGAGATGCCATCTCCATCAGGAACGCAAAGCATGGACAACGGTCACCCAAAATGGCCGGCTAAATTGGCACCATTAAATCTTCCTGCAGAAATGAAGGAGGCCCAACTTAAAAAGCTAACGGATATGAAAGACGAGGTCTTCCTGGACAAAAAGAGACTCTCCCACCACCACCACCCTGGCTCTTCTACGAAGACCTTAACTGATCGTCCTGTGAAGAGAGATCCATTAAACAAAGTCGGCCTCAGCGACCACAAACTACCAAAACTTAAAGACGACACTTTTCCAGTTAAAGACAAGATGGCTCTGAAAGATTCCCCATCAACTATTTGTGCACTTCCCGGAAATCCACGAGAGGGAGCTTCAAGTTCTTCAATGCTTAGCATAAAAAGTGGACATGTCCATGATTCATTTCCAAAAACCATTCTCATGAACACAGCGGACAGCCAACATGTTTCCATCAAAGGACGTTTTCATCATTCCAAGGGTCAGAATGCAAATCAAGGACGATCTAAGCCAGTGAAGGCCAACGTATTTGCCGTTGATTGTACGGGTCAAACATCTGGCACTGGGCAAAGACGGAAATAAATTGGAGAAACAGAAATTGTTAATCACAACTGCAGAAATGTAACGGCATGGAGATTACTGTACATTGAGGTTGTTGTATCAAGCGGTAAATATAGTGAGGAGGTCGACCAGTTGAAAAGTTGCCATAGCAAAAATCAGCTTGGAAGTAGCAATTATCAAGAACATTCTATAAAATGATAGGTGGGGGCTGATTGGTTGATGTGGACATTTTGTCTACTGGTCCACTTCTGTAACTAGTTTCATTGATTGATGCATCTCACCCAGTGACTTTCAACCTTTTTAACTTAAGCGGCACACTAAAGAAGTTTTTAAAATTTCCAAGGCACACCATGAGATCCCCACAGGGCAAAATGCATTGGCCCCTACAGGAGAAAAAAAAAACCTTTTGGCCCCCATATATAAAAAAAAAATCAATCACACTGGTCCCCACAGGTAACAAAAATAAAATACATTTGCCATTTACATGAAAAGAAGAGATCAGAAAATAACAGTTGAACTGGTGGTGGCTGTAAACTGATTTGGGCATCTCTAGATCTGGGGGCACACTTGTGAACAGCTCAAGACACAGTAGTCTAATGTCTCTGTGATTTTGGAACACTGCCATCTGTTGGCAGCAAGTGAAACTACATCTACTAGCTTTTGAAGCATTTGCTTCGGTCAGGATTACACTGCTATCTGTTGGCAGCTAGTGAAACGACATCTACTAACTTTCGATGCATTTGCTTGGAGTGGGCTTACTAGAAGTTTATACTGTATGTGTAATAAGTCATTTTCTCACTGTCATGGTTCAGTTATAAGGCCGTTGAATCTAATTGCTGCTTAAATTGAGAACTTTAATGTACTGGACAGGTATTGACTGGATCTATTACTGATTATGAAAGCTTGGTATTTATTTTTAGGTAATAAAATTATAGTAAACCAGGATTGTTTTACAGTTCCAGTATATGCATCTACAGTACTGTATATCATTTAAGGATTCTATTTGCATTGTAGGCAGGCCCAGCGACAGGGGGGGGGGTCAAGGGGGACAGCCATCCCGGGCCCAACGACCGGAGGGGCCCCAACGCCTGCCAACGCCCCGCTCAGCCTTCCATCCCTCTCAGTCACTCAGATGGTGTCCCCCCTGCCTTCCCTTCCCCTCGGTCATACATCCTGCAGGCTGCGGCCAGCCTTGGATTAGAAGCCTGTGTCCTGCCGCTCAGCCTCTCCCCCCTCCTCCCCTGAACGAGCAGGAAAGGGGGCAAAGCTACAGGGACTTGAAGGGGCGGAGCTACCGGGTCCCGGAAGGGACGGCGCTACATGTGACTCAGAGTGACAGACTCCTGCTGTGCTCCTTGAGCCTGGTTAAGAGGAAGAAGAGAAGCTGCTGCCATTCCAGGGTCACCCACAGAGTTAGATTGCACTCAGTGGGTGTTTCTAATGTAAGTGCTTAGTGTGTGTATATGTAGGGTGGGCTAGGGTGCAGGATACAAGGGTAAGCATTAGGCTGCAGGGGTAGAGAGGGTTACGGACCATGTCAGTGTGATAGAGCGCAGGCCACGGGCTGAGGGAGTGCATCAGTGTGATAGTGGGCAGGCCGCAGGGTGTGGGAGTGTGTCAGTGTGATAGAGGGCAGGCCGCAGGGTGAGGAGTGTGTCATTGTTATAGAGTGCAGGCCGCAGGGTGTGGGAGTGCGTCAGTGTGATAGAGGACAGGCCGCAGGGTGAGGAGTGTTTCATTGTTATAGAGTGCAGGCCACGAGCTGAGGGAACACATCAGTGTGATATACAGTAGCGCAGGCCACAGGTAAGTGGTGTGAAGGAGTGCAGGGTGAGGGAGCTCGTCGGTGTGATAGAGTGCAGGCCACGGGCTGAGAGAGTGCATCAGTGTGATAGAGCGCAGGCCACAGGGTGAGGGAGTGCATCAGTGTGATACAGCGCAGGCCGCAGTATGAGGGAGCGCGTCAGTGTGATTGAGTGCAGGCCGCAGGGTGAGGGAGTGTGTCATTGTATAGAGCGCAGGCCGCAGGGTGAGGGAGCGCATCAGGGTGATAGAGCGCAGGCCGCAGGGTGAGGGAGTGTGTCATTGTGATAGAGCGCAGGCTGCAGGGTGAGGTATTGCGTCAGTGTGATAGAATGCAGGCCACAGGGTAAGGAAGTGCATTGGTGTGAAAGAGCGCAGGCCGCAGGGTGAGGGAGCGTGTCAGTGGGATAGTGCGCAGGGTGAGGTAGTGCATCAGTGTGATGGAGTGCAGGCCGTAGGGTGAGGTAGTGCTTCACTGTGATAGAGCGCAGGCTGCAGGGTGAGGGAGCGTGTCAGTGTGATAGAACGCAGGACACAGGGTGAGGGAGTGCATCAGTGTGATAGAGGGCAGGCCGCAGGGTGAGGAGTGTTTCATTGTTATAGAGTGCAGGCCACGAGCTGAGGGAACACATCAGTGTGATATAGCGCAGGCCACAGGTAAGGAAGTGCATCGGTGTGAAAGAGTGCAGGGTGAGGGAGCTCGTCAGTGTGATAGAGCGCAGGCCACGGGCTGAGGGAGTGCATCAGTGTGATAGAACACAGGCCACAGGGTGAGGGAGTGCATCAGTGTGATACAGCGCAGGCCGCAGTATGTGAGAAAGCGCGTCAGTGGGATAGAGGGCAGGTGCAGGGTGAGGTAGTGCATCAGTGTGATGGAGTGCAGGCCGCAGGGTGAGGGAGTGTGTCATTGTATAGAGCGCAGGCCGCAGGGTGAGGGAGCGCATCAGGGTGATAGAGCGCAGGCCGCAGGGTGAGGGAGTGTGTCATTGTGATAGAGCGCAGGCTGCAGGGTGAGGTATTGCGTCAGTGTGATAGAATGCAGGCCACAGGGTAAGGAAGTGCATTGGTGTGAAAGAGCGCAGGCCGCAGGGTGAGGGAGCGTGTCAGTGGGATAGAGCGCAGGGTGAGGTAGTGCATCAGTGTGATGGAGTGCAGGCCGTAGGGTGAGGTAGTGCTTCACTGTGATAGAGCGCAGGCTGCAGGGTGAGGGAGCGTGTCAGTGTGATAGAACGCAGGACACAGGGTGAGGGAGTGCATCAGTGTGATAGAGGGCAGGCCGCAGGGTGAGGAGTGTTTCATTGTTATAGAGTGCAGGCCACGAGCTGAGGGAACACATCAGTGTGATATAGCGCAGGCCACAGGTAAGGAAGTGCATCGGTGTGAAAGAGTGCAGGGTGAGGGAGCTCGTCAGTGTGATAGAGCGCAGGCCACGGGCTGAGGGAGTGCATCAGTGTGATAGAGCACAGGCCACAGGGTGAGGGAGTGCATCAGTGTGATACAGCGCAGGCCGCAGTATGTGAGAAAGCGCGTCAGTGGGATAGAGGGCAGGTCCAGGGTGAGGTAGTGCATCAGTGTGATGGAGTGCAGGCCGTAGGGTGAGGTAGTGCTTCACTGTGATAGAGCGCAGGCCGCAGGGTGAGGGAGCATGTCAGTGTGATAGAGCGCAGGCCACAGGGTGAGGGAGTGCGTCAGTGTGATAGAGGGCAGGCCGCAGGGTGTGGGAGTGTGTCATTGTGATAGAGCTCAGGCCACAGGGTGAGGGAGTGCATCAGTGTGATATAGCGCAGGCCACATGGTGAGAGAGTGTGTCAGTGTGATAGAGGGCAGGCTGCAGGGTGAGGAGTGTGTCATTGTGATAGAGTGTAGGCCACGGGCTGAGGGAGTGCATCAGTGTGATACAGCGCAGGCCGCAGTATGTGAGGGAGCGCGTCAGTGGGATAGAGCGCAGGGTGAGGTAGTGCATCAGTGTGATGGAGTGCAGGCCGTAGGGTGAGGTAGTGCTTCACTGTGATAGAGGGCAGGCCGCAGGGTGAGTGAGCATGTCAGTGTGATAGAGCGCAGGCCGCAGGGTGAGGGAGTGCGTCAGTGTGATAGAGCTCAGGCCACAGGGTGAGGGAGTGCATCAGTGTGATAGAGGGCAGGCCCCAGGGTGAGTGAGCGTGTCAGTGTGATAGAGAGCAGGCCACAGGGTGAGGGGGGGCGTCATTGTGATCAAATGCAGGCCACAGGCTGAGGGAGCGCATCAGTGTGATAGAGGGCAGGCCGCAGGGTGAGTGAGCATGTCAGTTTGATAGAGCGCAGGCCACAGGGTGAGGCAGTGCGTCAGTGTGATAGAGCGCATGCCACAGGGTGAGGGGGGGTGTCATTGTGATCAAATGCAGGCCACAGGCTGAGGGAGCGCATCAGTGTGATAGAGGGCAGGCCGCAGGGTGAGTGAGCATGTCAGTGTGATAGAGCGCAGGCCGCAGGGTGAGGGAGTGCGTCAGTGTGATAGAGCTCAGGCCACAGGGTGAGGGAGTGCATCAGTGTGATAGAGGGCAGGCCCCAGAGTGAGGGAGTGCATCAGTGTGATAGAGAGCAGGCCGCAGGGTGAGGGAGCGCATCAGTGTGATAGAGCGCAGGCTGCAGGGTGAGGGAGCGTGTCAGTGTGATAGAACGCAGGACACAGGGTGAGGGAGTGCATCAGTGTGATAGAGGGCAGGCCGCAGGGTGAGGAGTGTTTCATTGTTATAGAGTGCAGGCCACGAGCTGAGGGAACACATCAGTGTGATATAGCGCAGGCCACAGGTAAGGAAGTGCATCGGTGTGAAAGAGTGCAGGGTGAGGGAGCTCGTCGGTGTGATAGAGTGCAGGCCACGGGCTGAGAGAGTGCATCAGTGTGATAGAGCACAGGCCACAGGGTGAGGGAGTGCGTCAGTGTGATAGAGGGCAGGCCGCAGGGTGAGAGAGTGTGTCATTGTATAGAGCGCAGGCCGCAGGGTGAGGGAGCGCGTCAGTGTGATAGAGCGCAGGCCGCAGGGTGAGGGAGCGCATCAGTGTGATAGAGGGCAGGCCGCAGGGTGAGTGAGCGTGTCAGTGTGATAGAGCACAGGCCACAGGGTGAGGGAGTGCATCAGTGTGATAGAGGGCAGGCCGCAGGGTGAGAGAGTGTGTCATTGTATAGAGCGCAGGCTGCAGGGTGAGTGAGCGTGTCAGTGTGATAGAGCACAGGCCACAGGGTGAGGGAGTGCGTCAGTGTGATAGAGGGCAGGCCGCAGGGTGAGAGAGTGTGTCATTGTATAGAGCGCAGGCCGCAGGGTGAGGGAGCGCGTCAGTGTGATAGAGCGCATGCCACAGGGTGAGGGGGGTGTCATTGTGATCAAATGCAGGCCACAGGCTGAGGGAGCGCATCAGTGTGATAGAATGCAGGCCACAGAGTAAGGAAGTGCATCGGTGTGAAAGAGCGCAGGCCGCAGGGTGAGAGTGTGTCAGTGTGATAGAGAGCAGGACACAGGGTGAGGGAGTGCATCAGTGTGATAGAGTGCAGGGTGAGGGAGTGCGTCATTGTGATAGAATCCAGGCCGCAGGGTGAGGGAGTATGTCAGTGTGATAGAATGCAGGCTGGAGGGTGAGGGAGTGTGTCATTGGGAAAAAATAAACCACCGCTGTGTCCCCGGGTCCGGGCAATGCCGCTGAACCGTCAATCAGCCGCTGCCCGGCCCTGCGCCCCATCCCTACATGAGGTGACCCAGCTTGTCATAAGCCGAAGCCGCAGGCTGTAATGCAACAGCCAGGGGAGGCGGGGTGAGCAGGAGGAGCGACGGTGGAGAGGGAGCCAGGCAGCGCTGAAGCCAGTTGAGTTGACACTAATCACTGGCAATCCCGATAATTTTCCAGGCTTGCCAGCCTGGGCATTAAGGCATAGCCTGGAAAACCACTATAATTGTATCAGCCCCATAACACTGCCCACATGCCCCTAATTTTCTCCAAACTTCCACCACATGCCACAAAATCCCTCAGAAAACTCTGATTTTGGGATGTTGCAAAGATAAATCAGAGGCAGCATGGAGCTGGGGGCGACTGATTAAGTCTTTGCGAGCAGCTGATGACCCATGGGCCACAGGAGACCCCCCACTAGTAGATATAATTATGTGGAACTCTAACAGTACTAATATGATGCTCAATATTTATTGTGCTTTGATTGCGTGTTGATTGTGTTAAGGATCAGAAGGTATGACCAGCGGGCAGGGACGCTGGCGGTTAATTGCACTAAAAAGAATCCCTCTCCCAATACCCCCCTAACCCCACGCTCCTGAAGCCTTAACCTAACCCACCTTAGTGCCTAACCTCCCTTTCTCCCCCTCAGTGCCCGACCCTGACCCCCTCTTTTTAGTGCCTAACCCTCCCCACCCCCCACAGCCTACTTGTCGCCCCTTCTCCCCCCTCCCCCGCACATCTAACCCTAAGTCGCTGTCAAGTGCTTAAACCTCCCCCTCCCCCTCTCAGCCGACTCCTGCAACACCGTGCTTTCTCACGATCGGGATGCTGGCTGTCTGGATTTGAATGTTGGCATCTCCACTTATGTTGGGTTTCCGGTGCTGGAAATGAGATTACGGAATGAATGGAGTGGGCGGGGGCTGAGGGAGTGGGAGTGACACTAGTAGGGGAGACCAAGATTGAGGTCAAAGGGAAGGGGTAATTTTGGTTGCTTTTCCTCTTCTCATATACAGTAGATGGGTATTTACTGTATAACAAAATATTTCGATGCAGTTACACATTGGAACTGATTCTCTCTGAATGGAATAATAATGCCATTTCCCTCCCTTGCACCTTTTAGGTAATTAACGAAGGCCAATTGTGTCTTTTATTAATTGCTGTCAGTATAGAAAAGTTATAGTTCTGATTCCTGTGTGAGTGACAGACGCGGGGAGCTGCTGGGGCGCCCTTTGTGAGCTCTGCAATTACGTTTTGTACAGATTAACACGTCGCCTGATACAGTGACAGGTGAGTCACGGCGCGGCCTGACTGCATTCAGAGGAATGTTCTTATATCTTTCACTCACCTTGTCAATCCCATCCATCTCCCAGAGACTCACATCCGTCACCCAACGCCTCTCTCAATGAGCTTTACCCTGGGTGATAAAGGTAGGTTCATCATCTGCTCCGTATTGTGGAACTTTGATCAACTCAAAATAATGTATAGTTTTATATTCACATATTCTTATAGTTCGTTTGCTTAATACTGTACAGATGGAGTGGCTCTCATTCATCCGCAGGAATCGCCAGAATGCCCGCGCTGGTGATCGCCAGCGGAGAGGAGCTGGGATGCGCAAGCGTCTCACATCATGCACGAGCATCCAAGTCACTCAGCGGTAGGGAGCGAAAACCCTACCAGTCTCCGCTTCAGGGAGACGGGCAGGGTTAGAGGGGATGCAGGGAGGCGGCAAGGACTGGCGGGGAGGCGGCGGAGAGCTCCGTTGGAACGGGCCCCTTTCCGGTGGCTGACGGAGGCTGGTGGCAGGCGATTCTATCGCCAGCCGCCATCTGAATGAGCGGCGCTTCATTTATACGTAGGTCTATACTTAATGGTATCCAGATGGAAATCTCATGTTAACCATTTCATGTGACAACCTTTTCAAATTTGACCTTTTTCTTGTGTCAACTATTTGTCAACCTAGTGCACATTGACCTAGACACAGTCAAACCATTGATCTACACCCATACTTAATACCTACAGTAGGGCTTCATTTAACAATTATACTTAATATCATTGGTTTATTTTATCCACAGTGATACCTAAGAATATGATACGGTATTTAATACAAGTTACCTTTAGGGCGAGATCATCTGCGCTCTCCTTTACCAACTCCCAGCAGCCGGCCAGTGGCCAGCCACATGTCGATGAACCTCAGTGCAGAACTGCCAGAAGAAAATGTGGGGCCTGAGACTGACCAAGAGTGAAATATACAGTGGTGTAGCCCCGATCAGCACATGTACAGCTGACGAGACAAGGTTAGATACAGTATGTGCTAGTTATCCCCAGTGTCTCTCCATCCACCTCCCCATCTGTCTCTCCAGTCAGCCACCATCTGTTTATTCAGCAAACTCCCCATACGTATGTCTCTACAGCCAGCCTAATTTCTATACCTCCAGACAGCCACCATCTGTCTCTCTCCAGCCAGTCCCCCTCCTATCCCTCCAGCCAACTACCCACCTGGCTCTCCAGCCAGCCCTCCATCTGTCTCTCCAGCCAGCCCTCTATCTGTCTCCCCAACCAACTAACCATCTGTCTCTACAGCCAGCCTCATTTCTATTCCTCCAGACAGCCACCATCTGTCTCTCCAGCCAGTCCCCCATCTGTTTTTCCAGCCAGCAGCCCATCTGTCCCTCTAGCCTGCTCCCTTTCTGTTTCTCCAGCCTGCCCCCTACTA
Source organism: Crinia signifera (assembly GCF_055691185.1). NCBI lineage: Eukaryota > Metazoa > Chordata > Amphibia > Anura > Myobatrachidae > Crinia > Crinia signifera. The sequence continues at coordinate 322,415,817 of NC_139221.1, forward strand.
TCCTTCCAACCAGCCACCATTTGTCTATTCAGCCAGCTCCATTTCTATCTTCCCAGCCAGCACCCCATATTTCCCTCCTTATATTCCTCTACCCTCCCAGATCTGTCCCTCCAGCCAGCCCCCCTTCTGTCTCTCCAGCCAGCCCTTCATCTCTCTCTCCAGCCAATCAGCAAGTTGTCTCTCCAGCCAGCCCTCTTTCTGCCCCCCAGCCAGCCCCATCTATCACTCTAGCCAGCTTCTATCTTTTTAGCAGTCCCCCTTCTGTCCCTCCAGCCAGCCCCCCATCTGTCTTTATAGCCAACCACCCTTCTGCCCACCAGCCAGCCCCTCTATATATCTCTCTAGCCAGCCCCCATTCTGCCCCCCAGCTATCCACCCATCTGTCTCTCTTGCCAGCCCTCCTCTATCATGCCAGCCATCCCCTCTTTTGCCCCCAGTCATCCCTCTCTACTGTTTCTCTCTAGCCAGCCCATCTTCAGTCCCTTTGGCCAGCCTCCCTCTATCTCTCTAGCCAGCCACCCTTCTGTGCCTTCGACCAGCCATGTGTCCAGCACTCTGGCATACAATCAAAGGAAAATCCGAATGCATAATGAAGGCAGGAGGCTGGGGCATAGGACGGAGCCCCCAGCAGAGGGGAAAGCAGGTGGCAGGACTGGAGCAGGCAGCAGTATGAGCACCCTTATGGATACGGAGAAATACATCCAGCCACTGATCAGATGCACAGCCGGTTTAATAATGGCGGTATGTACCTAGAAATATGCAAAGGTCACTCTCCCAATAACAGATTTCCATTGTTATAATAGGACTTCCATGTTAAGGACCCAGGCACCCCTGTGTGTATGTGACGTGATGGGGGTGCTGGAGGGACCCAGGTCGATCCCTATCAGGTTGAAGTTTGGAGAGCAGCCCATAGGCTTCTATAGGGTAACCCTAGCTATAGATGGCAGTTCCCATTGGAAATTCAGGCAAATTTGGATTTTTGGCAGTATTTTCCTATTAGTACGTCCCACCCAGTGGAGAAAATGACAGATAATTACTCCAAGGCTTAGTATATCTGCACCTCAATCCTGGCCGATATTTTGATAGTCAGAAATATTAACCAGGACCTATTCAATCCCGTCCATTTTCCGCCGAGACTCGCCGCTGCAGATTCAACTAATTTAAAAGTCAAATCTGCATTGTCGGAAATGGAAGATAAATTGTCAAATTAGCGTCCGTTTCCAACAAAAAAAAAAACCTCATGGATTCACTGATCCGCATCTTTTTCAGCTTTCGAAAGTCGAAAAAACCCGATATTTCCATCAATATGTATATTACCCCTGGCAATGGGCATGTAACTCTCTGGCAATGAGCATTTAACCCACTGGTAACAAGCAAACAAGCCACTGGCAATGAATAAGAAACCCCCACAAAATGATCATGAAACCCCTAGCAAAAAGCATGTCACCTCAGGCAATGAGCATGAAACCCCTGGCAACGAGCATTGACTTCCTGTCAATGAGCATGAAACCCCTGGTAATAAACATTTACTGTAGGTAAAAAAAATTATAATAAATGTATGGGGAGGGGGGGGGCAGGATTCTTTCTAGCAGGGGGGTGCAACATTTCTAGTTATGCAACTGCCCCAGGGACTCTGTTGGAGGGTCTACAAACCTGTGCTAGCCACTAGAAAGAAGGGCCCCTCTTTACATACGCCCTCCACTAATTATGTCTCCCATATCTTAGCTCAAGACTCATAAGTCATTAGAAATGCCCTCTTCTCCTGCCTGCTCCAGAGTCTAGATCAGAGGCTTCCAACCGCCATCTTCAGGGCACCCTTTACACACTGTACAATTTTTTTGACCAATTTCGTTTTAAGTTTTGCCTATTTCATTGACAATAAATAACTTTTAATTGGTCCTGAACCAAGAATGGACACCCTTGCAAGTGTTCTGAGGCACCCCAGGGTGCCACGGCACACAGTTTGGGAACCACTGGTCTATAGGCTTTTTTCTAAAGATATCCAAATTGAGCTGCATGCACAGTTGACGAACAACCTTGATGAACAACTGGCGGGTATGCGCATCCTCATTCGTCGTTCGTCGCATACACACTGAAAGATATTTTGACCAATATCGTTCAAAAGGCCCAAAATAAACGAAATTGGTCAAAACAATCTGCTAAGAAAATTGTACCGTGTGTAATAGTCCAGGTTTTAAGCATATCCATGCTTAGCCACAGGTATTTGATTTAACCATCTGTGCTGAGCCATGCATATACTTTACATACAACCTGGACTGTTAGGGTGCCTTAAGGGCTGTATTTGGGAAGCCCAGTTTATTCAGAATCTCATCTATTTCCCAAGATGGTTCAGTTTTATTGTTACCAGAGATACAGACTCATCGAGACATACTGTACAAGAGCCGATATCACACGATGTCACTCCACCTGATCCTCGCTAGACTCAGATTGATGAGATAGTCTGCAGCCATGCAGACTTTGTGCAACAGCGCAGTAACAGCCCTGCTGCCCCAGCTATTTATACCTACAGCAGGAAAAGTCTTAATGATCCACTGCTGCTAACGAGTTCCCAACACCTGAGACTAGCACAGGCTGGTACTAACGGCTTCCTGGGACCAGCAGCATTTATTGAACCAGACCTCAGTTTCTGCAAACATCTCTCTTGCATCATCTTCTCTAAGCATGACCTTCGGTTTGTATGACCAACATCCCTCTGGATCTTATCCCTGCCGTCCCGGACTGCGGTCTTTCTGCCTCGATGTATCCTTGGCTTTCCTACAATTCTTACCTGGCTCATATCCCTGTAGACCTGAAACTACCATAATACAGTAGAGTTCCGGATTCTCATTTAAATGCTTGCTGTTTATTTGATTGCAGAAGCTCCCCAGCAAAGCCGCGTTATTTTCTGACCAATCACTGGGCCTCCTTGGGCGTCTGTGATCCCCTGGAAAACATTCCAAGCTCTTATCACTGTCCCGTAAGGTGCAGTTGGACTACATGAGGCTTTAGCTGGCAACGTGCGCTGTTTCGCATATTCGATTTAAAAACCACAAAAGGGAATTTAATCAGAAACAGAACAAACTAAATCAATCCCGGGACCGGCAAACGTTTAACCTTTGCAGATGCTTAAAGAGTTCATTAAATATTGTTTACAGATCACCCAGCGCGGCGTACGCGTGTCACGTCTCACTTACGCCGGATTATAGTATCGGAGCTGCTGCCTATACTTAATAATGAGGACGATTGAGCGCACAATTAGGATGTAATGCCCGCTGTATTGCATTTATAGAGAATGCATTTGTCTGACGGGATACGGTCGACCACTGAAGGTCGACATGGCTAAGGTTGGAAGGTCGACACAAACATTAGGTCAACAATGGGAAGGTTGACAGTCAATAGGTCAATGAGTTTTTCACATTTTTTTTTTTTTTAGCAGAAATATGCCGACAGGCCATTTTTCATGCCCTACTATCCACTACAGCCCTCATTGGTGCATTTCACCAAAAGTTTGAAAGTGGAATTAGAAACGAGCTGTTTGTTCAGCTTTAACTCCTGCTGCCGCTTTAAAACTAACGGTCAAGGCTGTCGATGAAGGTCAATTTTGACAAACCGCACCTTACTAAATCAACTCCAATGACCTCACTGAAAGAAGAACAAGTTATTACTAGTGTAGAAACCACCCAGCGCTGGCCCGAGCCCAGTTATTTCGGTAAGAAAAATGATACTGCACATGCGCCGGACCCAGTGCCCTGAATATGCCTCTGGGGACTGCTGCAAAAGCAGCCTCTAGAGTAGTGGTTCCCAAACTGTGTGCCTAGGGTCCCTGGGGTGCCTCTGGACACTTGCAGGGGTGCCTCGGGTTGCTGGTCCAGGACCAATTCAAATTATTTATGATCAATTATTTCTGGACAAAACCAGTGCTGGTGGCTGCCAATCATAAAATGTGTACAATCAGAAGCAAATCCTGCCCTTTACCACATAACTGAACCTAAAGGAGCCCATACACGGTCCGTTGTGTAGGGCTCCGTTCTGTACTATGCGATGCGCGCTCCCGCGCATCACATAGTACGGTACAAAAAGTATGTGCTGCACATACTTTTTGTACTAGGTACACATCGTATCGGATCGCAGTGCATGAACACTGCATGCACTAGAGATGCGATCCGATCCGATGTGTGCTAATTAAGTCCCAAACGGATCCGTTAAACGGACCGTGTATGGGCTGCATAAGAAGCACATGTAAACACAATCTACTTAATTTGATATATTTTTTGGGGGGCCTAGGGGTGCCTTGGAAATATTCTGATACTCTAGGGTGCCGTGATTAGAAAAAGATTGGGAACCACTGCTCTAGAGGCTGGGGGCCAGTGCATCCGCAGTACCGAAGAAGCTACTGCACAATGCTCGTTGGCATGGGAATAACAATTCTCAGCTGGGCAGTTAGCTTGCTGTAACAGGGGTACAATCGGGCAGAGCGGAGGGCAACAAGGCTGTATCAAAGGCTCAAAGCAGGACCGCGGCTATTTCAAATGCCACACTTACTCACGAGCCAACTGGAACTAGCAGCCTGGCAGCCAATCAGGAGCCACCACTGCCGCTCCTGATTGGCTACTGGACCATGAGCTCCGATTGAGTACCAAATACGTCACAATTGCATACAATTGGATCATGTACAATCAGAAACTGCCATTGTGTTTAGTCTATGTCGCACTGCATGCATCCACACCTTAGGCATAGAAAGTGGTTAACATCAACACTGGCACCCTGACTCGCAGCCAGAAGACCGGCACTGGAATACTGACATGGGTCAGGACACAGGATGCATTTCCTACCAAAGCTCTGCTGTGGACTATTCTGAAGAGAGGCCCTCACAGAGCTAATACTGTATGTAATCCCCATGTTAATCATTACATGAGTTACTCCCCATGAAATACTGTTTCTCTTACTCACTCTGTCTCACCCACTACTTTCTAGATGATCTCCAGAATAGAACACAGAGCAATAACTTCCAACTGGCGCCATTAGCACCGGGTGCGCTGCGTCATACTCTTTATATTTGTGTTGGATAGCAAGTCAATATGGCACAGAAGCAGGACGATGTGTAAGACATGTAATATTGTGTAAAACAACATAAAAGCCACAATCGGGACCTTTTGCCTTTCATTCATTATCACTGTAACTTTGGCAAATGGCATCTGACAGATGGGCTGGTTTCCCCCGCTGCAATCTGCTTGATTCATCGCAGGCCAGGTTTATTATTTTCAGCGTGTTTGTTTTTTTCGCAGCAATTCAGAAGATGTGGGTCTCTCCGTCATGCCATAAGAGGGTATGATGTGGGTCCTGGCCGTTTCCATTGAATCTGTGCATGTGTCGAGTTGCACACAGATTAAATAGCATTGCAAACAAAATAAATCCGAATACCCCATATTCCATCTGGTTTGTTGCTGAATATTTTAGTTGGAACAAACCGGGGATCCTCTCCGTAGCCTGGAGCCGCGCAAAGTGGAGGCACTACTGCCAATTTTTACCATATGACAGTCCAAGCCCTGCAAGGATAATTAAACCTTGGAGGACACTTGCTTAGCCTCTAAATCTTCTGCTTAGCACAGAAAACATGTTGGGGGAAATTTACTAAAGGAAATTTGTAAAAAATAGGTGTATTTGTTTCCAGAAATACACTTATTTTTTACATTTACTATCCCGAAAATATGGCAATTCGTATTCGTATTGATAGCACATCAATACGAATACGAATTGCCATATTTTCGGTATAGTAAATGTCAAAAATAAGTGTATTTCTGGATACAAATACACCTATTTGTTTTACAAATTTCCTTTAGTAAATTTCCCCCGTTAAGTCAATATTGGGCTGATTTGATCTCTTCCCAGTGTAGCAAAGGATAATGCACCACAGTATCAAAGGGAAATAAACCTTTGTTTATCATCTTGGATGTCTTCCTTGAACGATAACAGCTGTTAATGTGTACATACCAGACAGCGCACCCTGGTATGGTCTCCTCTCTGTGAAAACATGATGGGCACTAGGGCCCATAGACTGCAGGGAGGTGCGACCTCTGGCCTGATGTTCTACTGAGCCTTTGCAGACTGCAGCTACCTTCTTTACAGTATACAGTGATGCAGTACTGTGCAGATGAAATATACTTATCTCCGGAGGTGGGAGACCAAGATAGGTGATACATACCGCTGTTACCTGTATTTGATACCACCGCTATTAACCCCTGCATTACTGCTGCGGACCTGTTACCTGCTGTTATCTATATACCCAGCATCCCGGTAAGGGACTCTCTGTGTAGCCTAACAGTTGACCAAAGCTTCTAAAATAGACAAGTGGGGATGTTGCCCATAGCAACCAATCAGATTCTGTCTCTGCACAGCGCTTCCCCGCTAGTGGACCAGATGTGATTTATCTTATGTGCAGTCCGTCAGGAGAAGGTTAAGGTACATACGGAGCCAGTGGCGTAGCTAGAAACTTTTCACCCCCCTGCCAAAAAAAAAATCCGCCCCCCAAAGAGGGGGCGATGCGATGGACTATGGGCGCCGCTGGCTGAGCTGACAGTTGACCCAGGCAACAGTGAGCGCTGAGCTGATCCGTGCATATCTAATGAGCGGGGACCCAGTGCAGTGCATATTTAATGCGCGGGCCCCCGCCCTGTGCATATGTAATGAACGGGACCTGCTCATTACATATATACGGGGCGGAGACTCGCTCATTCAATATGCACTGCACTGGGTCCCCACTCATTAGATATGTACGGAGCGGGATCAGCTCAGCGCTCACTGCTACCTGGGTCACCTTTTAGTTCAGCCAGTGGCGCCCAACACAGACCCCGCTGGCACCGCTCCCACAAGCCGCTGCGGGGTCTGCCACATATGTAGTTACGCCACTGTATGGAGCCCCCTTCAGGATTCTCCATATTGGGATGCCTGGGTCATTCTTTTGACTGCCGGCATCCACCACTGCATGGATATCATATGTATCCTGAATTAGTCATCTGTTTTGTGGAAATATAAGTTAATTGCATTGTTGTACTTTCTTCCTTTAGTAGGCGGAGTAGGAGGCGGACCGCCAGAGCTACTTCTTCTGTACACTTCACACCTGGATGGTCTTGTTGGGGCATGTGGAGCGCTGGATGTGGAAGAACTAGCCTGAGTTTCAGACATGCAAGCTACTGAGTAACTACCCGTCCCGCCTGGCATGTACCAATAGGAAAAGGACATTTGAATACCATGAATACCTAATACCAGCGACAGCTACTACCTGAGCGTTAGGTGGGGCTGCTCCTTCACCATGTCCCCCCGATAGCCAGGGTCCTAGTGCCTGTACAATGCAGTTGACATGACAGTATCGGAGCCCAGCACATGCGCAGTAGCGGTGAAAATACTGCGCATGCACAAAAGTCTGGCTTTTAAAGATTGCGTCGGACGTCACCCATAGAAGCTGGCTAGGACTGCATGGTAAGCCAGGAGTGTATCCTACAGGAAGTCAGCTCTCTGCCAATCACAGCCCAGACTGGCAGTCCCAGAGGTGGGATATACTTCCCAATAGGACTGCCTTACAGCGGGTGACTGGCGGGTGGGACTTCCAATAGCACACTGAGAGGAATGTAGGATATGACTGGGGAGCTGCAGTCCAGCAGCCCATAGATAAAATCCGCCACGCATGGGTCTTCAACCTATGGCCCTCCAGATGTTGTGAAACTACATGTCCCAGCATGCATTGCCACATTTTTCCTATAACAGCATGCCAAAACTGTCAGGGCATGCTGGGACATGTAGTTCCACAACATCTGGAGGGCCACAGGTTGAAGACCTGTGGGTTAAAGCATCAGCCGTGTCCAGTCACTTGCAATGAAACGCAAACTCAACTCTTTGTAAATGTACCCCTCAGTCTGTACCAACCACTTATTTTCCTATAGCAAAAATGCCAGCAAACAGTTAATCTTCCAGCATTTGCAGACACCATGCCTGATCATAATCTACAATTAAGTCTACGCACAGATATAATTCATATGTGTATAAGATGTACAGTAGGAACCAGCATGGATCTTCTTCAATATATAATTTCTCAGCATAATAATTAGATGTCACCGTAGAACCTTCTTCTATAGTAAATCTAACGTATTTATTTGGTATATTTGGGAACTATGGATAACATTGTAAACACACATTACACCGCTGCACACAGACCCCGGCGGCGGCAGCGACTGGCGTACAACAGAACAGACACAAGGCCTTAGTGTACTCTCCTGATCAATCACTTCTCCGGCTTTTGAACTAACAGAAAATGAGTGCTAAATGAGTACCAATTAGGTAATAATAGCATTCAGCCTGCCTTAGAAGTGCATTGAGATGATAGGATGCAAGGTACTATTAAAGAACAAATTATGGTTATTACTGCTATACCTCAAGCTCTGGAGTTTAATGGCATGATTTAAATCACTCTGCAAGCTCACTTTGTGGAAATGAGTTAGTTGGAATCTCCATAGGTCCGTGCGAACAATGTTTAGGGCACGTCTTTTATAAGTCAAGCGTTTAATAAAAAAAGCATATGCCACAAAGGTAGAACTTGAAAGCATATATATATATATATATATATATATATATATATATATATTCTATTTTAATGGATAGTAAAATGTCAGCATACAAAGGAGTGTAGGGATAAAATACGTGTCTCTGTGGAACCTTTAAAACTATGGGCCTTATTCTAGTTCACTCTCAGAGGCAAATTCCTTTTCAAATGGACAAAACCATGTGCACTGCAGGGGGGCAGATGTTACTTGTGCAGAAAGAGTTAGATTTGGGCGGGGTTTTTCTTCAAAGTGAGATCTATATTGCAGTGTAGAAATAAAGCAGTCAGTATTTTCCCTGCACAGAAACAAAATAACTCACCCAAATCTCACTCTCTCTGCACATGTTACATCTGACCCCCCCCCCCCCCCCTGCAGTGCACATGGTTTTGTCCATTTGAGAAGGAATTTGCCTCTGAAAGTGAACCAGAATAAGGCCCCATGATAGATAGTATGAAAGTGAACCATAGATATGGCGTGGAAGTGGCGATTGGGGGGGGGGGGGGGGAGCGCAGTGGCATATCAATGGCACTGCAGCCAAGCCAGTGCTGTGGGGGGCATGGTCTTTGCAGATTCCAATGGGTCAGGCCGTCCGTGTGGAATCTGCTGAAAATGTTCCTCCAAAAATGGCCACCTTAGAGAAGAGATGCTAGAGGTTCTACTGCGATGTACCCAGAAGTTACAGATTTTGGGTAGCGATAGTGGCAGAGTCACCATTCCCCCAGACCAGGTTTTAGTAGCAGTAGCAGAATCCCAGCTGTGTAATCAGCAGCACCTGGGATTTCCTGATATAAGGGTTTCCAGGGCAGAGTCAGCTTGCTCTTGATGGTTGAATATCTACCCAAGTGATAGGCCAGGGTGTTATAGTATAGGAACCTGTGGAGACATTCAAGAGTCTGCTAGGCTGAGTGTACATGTATGCTACTGCCTGTAATACCAACTGCATATGGATTCAACCTGCAATGCTGTAACCTGCTGTTGAGAATAAACTAAAAAGTCATCATCTGAGAACCACCCTGTGTTTGTGATTCTTGGCACAATATATATAATGGCAATGATAAAAAAAAACCTGGCATGTAAACCATGACAATGCATGAAACCCCTGGCAATGAGCATTTAGGTAAAAATACTATAATACATGTATGGAGGTGGGGGGCAGGAGAATGTTTTTTGGCAGGGGGACGCAAATTTTCTAGTTATGCCATTGCCCCTCTTACCCTCTTCTTCCATACTCTCTCTAGCCCAGCAGATGCTGCTACATGCTGTGCTGCTGTGGGTGAAGCAGTCTCCACTGCCTGCAGGGGGGGTTAGCGATCTCATAAGGTACTCCACCCCCCACACCCCCCCACCCCCCCCCCCCCCCCCGTAAATCTTTTTTTTTTTCTTTTCAGGGTGGTGTAAATAGAGGGCGTGGTCAAACCTCTGCAATTTGGCCTGCCCAGGCAGTCTACAGCCCTGGATACAGAATCATGGCTTGTGTAACATTTAAGCCTGTGCTGAGCCTGTTTTGGCAGCTTTTGCACTAATCACATCCCAGTATCCACATCAATAACCATTTTGTTTGTTTAATGCAATACCCACACAAATCAAAAATAGTTTAACATAGACAGCAAATGAAAGCTACGCTTTAAAAAAATAATAATAATTAAAATGCAATAAAGTAAATTAATGAAAGTGTGAATTTTTATAATCATCAGAAATTAAATACTTGGTATTTGTGAAATATCTGGGCGCCTGATTTTTTGGTCGGGTCGGAAAAATCGGGTCGATCGCATCGCCTGCAATACGATCGCATCGCATGCGATGCGATCGCCGCGATTTTTCTATAGGATTCAATGTTAAATGGTCCTGTTCATACGTAGAGGAAAAAAAGAGGGGTTTGTGGAGTGCTCAGAGAATATAAAAATTTATTTGGGAAATGGATAAATTTACAGAAAAAAATAAAATGATCAATTGGATATCACAAAATATAAATTCATTTAATTGTCGCATATATAGAGGAAACAATAAAAAGAATATAAAAAAATACAATTAATATAGATGCACAGAAAATACACATAAAAAGTGGATATATTGCAATTATGAAATGTAATGAGTAGCATACAGTAAACCACTTGTTAAGGAAATGAAATGTTAAAAGACAATGGATACTTAAGTGAGTCCCGCTTGTTCCTGGTTAGTGCTCTCCTCTTTTTGAATAATTGTAGTCCCCACATGGGATGGGGGGGGGGGGGAGTTGAAGGTGAATCCGGATTCAATTTGTACTTGTGGGTGTCCAAATATCCTGCTGGAGACCTTGATCTTTGGTTCCACTGGTGGGCAAAAGATGGAAATACCTCAATTCTCGAAAAGGCTCCAGAAATCAGCAGGCGGTGGTTTTCCCAATTTGTACATCCAGTGATGGGGTGCTGGAAAGGTGTGGGGTTGGTCCGTGGGGGGACAAGAGGAGCAGCTGGTTCAAGGGGATAGAGTGGTGGTGTACCAATTTGGGACGCAATTTTTGGGACGCGATTCAGATGTGGTGGTGTACCAATTTGGGACGCGATTTTTGGGACTCGATTTTTGGGACGCGATTTAGATGCGATTTTTCGGAAAAATCGCGTCCATCGCATCGCATGCGGTTGCATGCGATGCGATCGACCCGATTTTTCCGAAAAATCGCGTCCATCGCATCTGATTGCATGCCTTAAGTTAAGGCATACAATCAAACACATTGGGCGCCCAGATATTACACAACTACCAAATACTTTTGGGGTTTTGCTTTAACACTAATGCGAAACAGCACACATGACAATGTTAATGCATTTTTTTATTAGTATTTGCGGTCTTGCAAGGCCTAATTCAGAATGGTTTGCAAAGTGCAATTGTGGCTAATTCCTGCAATAGGAAATCCATGCTGTTATTGCGACTATGCCGGCCCTCTAGGTCATCACACTTATTTTCATTGCGATAGCGCTAACCTTGGCGCAGGAGATCTGCATAAAACATAGGCATATCTGCATACGCTCGCCTCTGCATAGCCAGAATCTCTATACACATGGCTATAATTTGCCCACGGCACACATATTACATTTAACTGCCCCATTACATGAGACTGACTTGGGCTACACTTTAGGCCAGTTCAAAGCATGCTGCCTGAGCAGAGCATTGCATCTTAGTTGCAATCTAGCCAAAATCAGCATAACCCTCCGCTCAGAAGCTCAATCCAGATCTGTGGCCTTTTTGGAATATACAAATAAAAAGAACAGCAGTGCTAAAAACACTAAAACTTTACAAAAATATTATCAACTTGTAAAGGCAATTATTAATTTATTATGTCACTTCATTAAGATAGCAATAAATAAAATGGAAAAGTAAAATAAAGGCAGCAATTAAATAGCATGCAAAAACAGCTGGAAATTGGGTCTGTCCTGGCTGGTCCGGGCAGTGGGTTAAAAGGTGTGGAATGCTGTAACTGGTAGTCCTACTGATGCGTTTTGCTGATAACCGCTTTCTCAAAGTTCACCTTTGAGAAAATAAATTTAATTTAAACAGTCTTTCTAAAGTGTTGCAAATTGGTTTCAGGCAGAAACAAAAGGTTATCGAAACAATTCTTGTTTTACGTGCAGATCTTCGTGGTAGTAGCAAATATTCAAACGAACCTTGTACACACAGGCCTTGCAAAAGGAGTGGCAAAGGGTACACCCATCCCAGGCCCCCGAGGTTAAGAGTAGTCCTAGGTTCAGACTACATGCCGGCCAATGTGGCGTATCTAGCCCCAAGAAGACTAACAATAAAGCCGACCAAAGTAACCATTCTCACTCCTAGTGACCTCCTCCATGGCAGCCCTGGGAGAGAGAGGTATTTCCTGGGTTCAAGTTCAGGGGCGGGGGACTGGGAGAGGAGGGATTATTAGGAATTGGCCCACACTGTACCCATTTTTTAAATGCGTAGTCCGGCGACGGAGTCAGCAGCACCATTTTTCTGGGTTCTGTGCATGTGCAATGGAGTTTGAACGCTCTAGACCTGACTATGCTGCTGGTGCGCAAATTGACGGAAAAATGGATGCTGCACCAATTGTTATGGTGATCTGCTCATGCTCGGTAGGCTCTGTGCTCTCTAGTGCTCAGACCCTGATACGCTGCACTACTCCTGGCAAAGAGCAGAGGGCCCTGGTATTACGGGTGTAGAGGGGGAGCCCCAGACACATAAGTGTGCTGGGCCCCAAGATTTCTGTTGCTGGCCATGCGTCACAGGATGTGACACACTAAAAAAAGTATAGTATGGTTGTCAGTAGGGATCTACCGTTTCTATCAAGGGGCACCAACACTTTAACATCGACACATATACATACCTCCCAACATTCTCTGGTGCCCAGTCGGGACTCCTGCGTGGCCCACAGTGCGTGGGCCCAAAAAAGGGGGCCTGACTTCACAAAGAGGGCGATGTATACAGTAGGGTCTAGCTCTGAGTTGGTAGAAAATAATAATGTAAATCAGCAGGTCACTTTACACTTGTACAAATTGTGATTTAATACTTTTATTTATTTATTTATTATTTTTGCATGCAAGGTAAATACTGTCTCCATTTGCATGCAGCCCACAAATGCTCGGGAACATTATTGTACACTCCAAGTCAGGTAATAGTTTTGACCTCCCCACCCCCCACACACAGGCCCTTATTCAAATTGAATAATAAGGCCGGATGCATTGACTAGGACGGATGCGTATTTTCGGACGGCCACGAGTGTTCTTAGCCCCGCCTACCGTACGGATCGCTCACACCGTCCAAATGAGGTAAGACACCGAGCGAACGGACCGCAAGTGGATGTTTCATGTGAACAACCCCCCCCATCTATAGGAACCTCCCCCATCCTCCGATGGTCGCCGGACTATCGAATGATGGACCGAGTGGTTAGACAGCATCGAGTGCTCCAGACCACTCGGACATTTTTCCATATGAAAGCAGGGATATGGGCGGCCAGCTGGCATCCTGCTATGTCAGCTGCCTGCCCCCCCCCCCCCCCCCCCCCACACACACACACGTGCGTCATGGCCAGATTACAATACGTACGCCCAGCGTTTTCATGGTACACCCATGAAACGCGGGACGTACGCATACGGTAATGAGCCCAAACAGCCCTTCACGCCCCTCTCCACCCCCTGCTCGGATTGTTCTGACCGATCGTTTTCTGTACGGAATTCACGCCATATTCGGACGTGAGTGGAGTTCGCACATGCGCAGAAACGCCTCTGCACGTGCGCAAACACAATACTTTGGCCGTCCGACCGAACATGCAGCCGTCTGACTCGATCAGAATAAGGGCCCCAGTGCAGCACAGATTTCCGAGGTGCAAAGTTTATTTCCATCTTTTTTTTTTGCTTTGTCCTCAACTCTAAATGAGACCCATACTAACCAGTTGGCCAGTTTTGAGGACAAGGAAGGGGTACAATTAATAGTGTCAAAATAAGTAAATTTGCTTAGGTGGAAGCGTCTCTTATTGTAGCCTTTGCAGTATGACTAGGGCACTACTCCTTGTAAAGAAATGCATTGATTACATTGATTACCAAAGGGGGACCTAGCTAAGGACAACGGGACTCAAGTCTGGCCGACAGACAAGGAATTCAAAAAGAAAATCAAATGAAATGAACCATCGACAAAGATCGATGCTCTACGGGCAATCTTATCATTACGCTTCATTTATACATTCCCATCTGTAGTTGACACTATTAAGATAATGGGCAAATGTATTCTATAAATATATATAGTACTTTCAGCTCTGTTACTCAATTTATCCCTGGCAAAGGGTCAGGTTCAGAACTGTATTCATTCAGCATGACTTGCCCTTAACTATCTGCGTGACTAAGGGCCACCTGTTGGGCCGAGCTGTACTACATGGGAGCCTATGTCAGCGTCCAAAGCGTTAATACCGCAGTGACTGTAATAATGGTCCAGTGCCTCCTCGGAGTGTTAAGTGGCTTCCTGACCAGCTGCACCATTATACTTAATTACCATGTAGATCCTTTGAAAGCTACATAAATACCATTTCAGCTTCTTCAGTGTCTCTCGTATGGATGGAAATTTCCACTGATTTTAAGCATCTTTAGAAAACAGTTGGTTTCGTTGCCAGAGGACGCGGTGGAGCCTAGCAACAATATGTAGCATTCGCCCGGACCTGCTAAGTGACACAGAAGCTGTGCCCGGCAGGGTTACCGCTAAAACGGTCTACCATGAAACAATGTAGAGAATTAGACACAATGCAAAGAATTATTTTTCCATTATTGTTTTGATCTCCGCAATCGTCTTTTGTTGGTGTGCCTTCCTGGCGTAACCAAAATTGTATACTATGCCAGATTTATTTTTTGAAATTCAAAAATGATACGTTGATTTATTAAGTAGGAATTTAGGAAGGAGAACAGATAACAGAACAGGATTCAATTATGGCTAACAGTGATCAGGCTTTAAGCTGTGTGTCTTTGGCTCCCTGGACCACCGTTCAAGAGGCCTCCACTTACCTGTATACTAACCAGTGGCGGCTCGGGAAGTGTGGCTGCAGCACAGTTTAAAATTCAAATAGGGGATTCGCACTCACTGCTGGTGACTCAGTTTGGAATGGCAGTTGGTGGGTGTGGCTCTCTGATTTGAATTTTAAACTGTGCTGCAGCCCCTCCTCTGCAGCCGCTAATGCATTTCACTAATGATCATTTTGTTTCTAAAGCTGCCCATACACAGAGCCGTTCGCCGGCATTCGTTCTGTACTATGCGATGCGCACTCCCGCGCATCACATAGTACGGTACAAAAAGTATGTGCTGCACATACTTTTTGTACTAGGTACACATCATATCGGATCGCAGTGCATGCACACTGCATGCACTAGGGATGCGATCCGATCCGATGTGTGCTGTATGTGCAGATCTTGGATCAGAAGTACAGAACGGATCCGATGAACTGACCGTGTATAGGGGCTTTAGACACAAATAGAAGATATAATCAGGGGAAGATTCGTTTTACGGCCCGCAGGGAACATCCCCACACACACATAGGACAGACAGCCCACTGTATTGTCCATATTCATTCTGTGATTCCATCTCCAGTGTACAGCTACATGGCCATCTAGGGATGCTGTCCCTGCTACACTGCAAGTGATATCTCTGGTGCTGCCCATATTGGCCCACTTCTGCTACATTTTCCAGGGCCACTTTTAGTTTCCAATCCTGTATGCAACCCAGATGCTTAGATTTCTTTTCAGCATGCACCTACAAATGCATTTTGAGGTCCTGAACTTCAGAACTGGAGGGTTTTCTGTATTAAACTTAATGCTGGTATTTTATTGGCCTAATTTCCCAGCTGCCAGCCAAGGAAGCCAAGAGTGAGGTCAAGTTGGCCATCCACTGTTCCTGCTCATATCCAAGGGTCATCATTTGGAACCTGCAGGCACTTAGCATGCCCCGCCCACTCTACCTTCTGGACGCAGGATGACGTGTAGTGGGACATGGCACACAGGTCAGGTGACTGGAATGCAGAGAGCAGCAGCAGATACAGCAGGGACTGGGACCACCTACCCACAGCACTTACTATATTGTTTATTTGTCATCACTGGGGACAGTCCCTTAGACACGAGACACCCACTCTTGTCAATCCAGTGCTCACAGGTTTAGGCAAAGCTGCCTGTAATACTCCCACCCATGTGAGTAAGACAAACCTGGCCTGCAAGGTGTATACACAAGCAATACTCACCAAGATCTCTCTGGTCCTCATGATGGATGCAGTCTCATCCTCAGAACCTGCAGAGAAACAGACTTCCTTACCTCATGCCAGAGTATTATATTTCACTTAAGCTAGCATGACTGCAAGACACACAGGTCCTACCACTGACCCCCTAGTGTTCATCATAAGAACGACAGGAAAAGTGTATATTGCTCCCTCCTTCTTTTCCATCTTTCATCCTATACATGCCTAAGTTTTATATGCGTCCTACTGTCCAACTAAAGGATGGGATGTTCTAAAAGGGAAAATGCGGCCAAAACCCTGAAAATGGGTATTTTCGGACTTTGGGCGCATTTTCAAAATGTACTAAGCACCAGATTCAATGCATTCATTATAGCCATGGGCTATAGCACCCCCTTATACTGTAGCCATGGATTATAGCACCCCCTTATAGACATGTGTTATAGCACCCCCTTATAGCCATGGGTTATAGCACCCCCTTATAGGCATGTGTTATAGCACCCCCTTATAGCCATGGGTTATAGCACCCCCTTATAGCCATGGGTTATAGCACCCCCTTATAGCCATGTGTTATAGCACCCCCTTATAGCCATGGATTATAGCACCCCCTTATAGCCATGGGTTATAGCACCCCACTTGTATCCATGGGTTATAGCACCCCACTTGTATCCATGGGTTATAGCACCCCCTTATAGCCATGGGTTATAGCACCCCCTTATAGCCATGGGTTATAGCACCCCCTTATAGCCATGGGTTATAGCACCCCCTTATAGCCATGGGTTATAGCACCCCCTTATAGCCATGGGTTATAGCACCCCCTTATAGCCATGGGTTATAGCACCCCCTTATAGCCATGGGTTATAGCACCCCCTTATAGCCATGGGTTATAGCACCCCCTTATAGCCATGGGTTATAGCACCCACTTGTATCCATGGGTTTTAGCACCCCCTTATAGTTATGTGTTATAGCACCCCCTTATAGACATGGGTTATAGAACCCCCTTATAGCTATGGGTTATAGCACCCCCTTATAGCCATGGGTTATAGCACCCCCTTATAACCATGGGTTATAGCACCCCCTTATAGCCATGGGTTATAGCACCCCCTTATAGCCATGGGTTATAGAACCCCCTTATAGCCATGGGTTATAGAACCCCCTTATAGCCATGGGTTATAGAAACCCCCTTATAGCCATGGGTTATATCACCCCCTTATAGACATGGGTTATAGCATCCCCTTATAGCCATGAGTTATAGCACCCCCTTATAGCCATGGGTTTTAGCACCCCCTTATAGCCATGGATTATAGCACCCCCTTATAGCCATGGATTATAGCACCCCCTTATAGCCATGGGTTATAGCACCCCCTTATAGCCATGGGTTATAGCACCCCCTTATAGCCATGGGTTATAGCACCCCACTTGTATCCATGGGTTATAGCACCCCCTTATAGCCATGGGTTATAGCACCCCCTTATAGCCATGGGTTTTAGTACCCCCTTATAGCTATGGGTTATAGCACCCCCTTATAACCATGAGTTATTGCACCCCCTTATAGCCATGGGTTATAGCACCCCCTTATAGCCATGGGTTATAGCACCCCCTTATAGCCATGGGTTATAGCACCCCCTTATAGCCATGGGTTATAGCACCCCCTTATAGCCATGGGTTATAGCACCCCCTTATAGCCATGGGTTATAGCACCCCCTTATAGCCATGGGTTATAGCACCCACTTGTATCCATGGGTTTTAGCACCCCCTTATAGTTATGTGTTATAGCACACCCTTATAGACATGGGTTATAGAACCCCCTTATAGCCATGGGTTATAGAACCCCCTTATAGCCATGGGTTATAGCACCCCCTTATAGCCATGGGTTATAGCACCCCCTTATAGTCATGGGTTATAGAACCCCCTTATAGCCATGGGTTATAGAACCCCCTTATAGCCATGGGTTATAGAACCCCCTTATAGCCATGGGTTATAGAACCCCCTTATAGCCATGGGTTATAGAACCCCCTTATAGCCATGGGTTATAGAACCCCCTTATAGCCATGGGTTATAGAACCCCCTTATAGCCATGGGTTATAGAAACCCCCTTATAGCCATGGGTTATATCACCCCCTTATAGACATGGGTTATAGCACCCCCTTATAGCCATGAGTTATAGCACCCCCTTATAGCCATGGGTTTTAGCACCCCCTTATAGCTATGGGTTATAGCACCCCCTTATAGCCATGAGTTATTGCACCCCCTTATAGCCATGGGTTATAGCACCCCTTATAGTCATGGGTTATTGCACCCCATTATAGCCGTAGGTTAGAGCACTCCCGTATAGCCATTTGTTAAATAGCCACCTTGGAAAAAAAATTGGATGTGGTGTTCCCTAAAGCCCCCTACATATATCACCGGGGATATGGTCACTGAACGACCATATCTCAGTGTGTACGGGACGACTGACAGCTCTGGGGAGCCTGCTCCTGCGACCAGCGGCTTCCACCAGCAGAGAGTCTTATTTTTATCAGCGACCATCTAATTTTTATCAGCGATTATATTGCTCCGTGTGTACGGATCTTAATATTAGTAAATATATTTAGGTTTAATAAATAACTGGTAATTCTCCTCTCGATAACTACCATTGCGTTTGGATCTATTCAGAGGGCGTTGTATGATATTACTGTAACACCTGTCATCATGCTGTCATCTGTATATCACATATTCTTCCTTTAGCTGCCTCTATATATTCCATCTCCTGTACACTTACAGAATTTGTCACTCTGTGTGACATAACCAATCACTGCCTTCACTACTCTGGACTAATAAATCTAACTCTCAACTTTCCAGAACTTTTGCAGTGTACAGCAGTCTGTCTGATCCCACCATTCACATCTAGGCCTCTCAGTACCACAC
The DNA here is from genome assembly GCF_055691185.1 of Crinia signifera. Taxonomy (NCBI): domain Eukaryota; kingdom Metazoa; phylum Chordata; class Amphibia; order Anura; family Myobatrachidae; genus Crinia; species Crinia signifera. The sequence goes on from NC_139221.1 coordinate 322,435,023, forward strand.
CTACTGTACGCTGTGGATAATTTCAATGTGATTTCAATTTTTTTTTTAGATGTAAGAAAATACTCATAAGTCAAGTAGACAGAGCTATGCAGTATATATATATATATATATATATATATATATATATATATATATACAGATAGCGCAGGGCTTGTCTTTGCTGGGGATGGCGGAGGACTCGCCACCCGCCATCCCCCGCCCCGCGCCATCTGTATGTCGGAAGGGGACGCGCGTGCACGAGGTGCACGCGCGTCCCGTTCCGACGGAGCTTTTGCCCGGGTCCCCGCCGGCTTCCCCGGGTCCCCGCCGGTCCACACCGCCCCCCCGCAGCCCCCCGCAGCCCTGCCCGTCTCCCTGAAGCTGGAGACGGGCAGGACTGCACCCGCCGCGCCGCCTCGCCGCCCGGCTATTGAGACGCTCGTGCGTGGGAGACGCACGAGCGTCTCATTCAGCCAGAGCGCCAGATTGCTGGCGGATCGCCAGGGACACGGTCCTGGCGCTCCGCCAGCAATAATAAGCCCTGCTCCATCTGTATATATCACTGATTGGGATGTTGCTATGGACAACCAATTAGATTCTATTATCTTCTAAAAGGTGCTAAATAAATAACAAGTAGAATTTGATTGGTTGCCCATAGCAACCTCCCATCTTCAGTAGAACTCCCATCTTAATAAATTCATCCCACAGTGTCCATCTCAGGGCCGTTGCTGCCTTCACTGTTTCTATCTAAGCGGCTGTGCTGCTGTCGCTGTGTCCATCTCAGGGCCGTTGCTGCCTTCACTGTTTCTATCTAAGCGGCTGTGCTGCTGTCACTGTGTCCATCTCAGTGGTTCTCTCCCTTAGTCTAATTCCATCACATCATGCACTACTTTTTATTTCTGCCACTGCTGTGTGGCAATGTTTCATAGATGTGCTATAAAGTGACATGTGTTTGTGTTTAGTAACCAGCAAGCTCACAGCAGCCTTTGACCTAAAGTGGATGAAGACAATATTGTGAACTGTTCAAAATTGGTATTATTATTGTAATTATAATTTATTTTTTTGTGTGGAAGAGATGCTCGCAAAGCATTTCACACATTGATCTTAGCTCAGATGTAATCATTGCTGGCTTGCCTTCTGAACTATATTCATACTGTCACATGCTACTGTAGGCACTTTTGTCCATGCATTGACTTCTACAATTACAATACTGTATGCTGCTGCATGTCCCCAAACTGCATGGGACCCTAAACGGCCTGAAGGGGAAATGATAAACAAACCTCTTTTTTGCGGAAGAGACATTCACAAAGCATTTCACACAGTGAACCAAGTTCAGCACATGTCCAGAACCCCCCCCCCCCTCCCCCCCCATCATCGCTCACTTAATTCAGTCCCACTGAGCCTCAATTAAATGCAACAACTCAGCATCTTCTCTTCCAACAGCCTCTTCCCTTCATTGCCTCCACTAAGTTTGCTTAGCTGCATAAAGTGTGCATGAGCAGAGAGGCTTCTGTTATAGAAGGCTGTGGTGTCATAGCGGCTAAGACAACATCATACCATGTGCCTGAGGTTTGGTTTTCTCTCAGGAGCGATTTAGTTTTATTATTTATACTGTATTACAGATGACACTTACTTCAACTAGCGTTCTCTGGAGAGCCATGATGACCTATGGCTCACCAAGGCTTATTATCATCTATTGTTCTCAGCTGTAATACAATACATAGAACAATACAGTAGGGGATTAGTAGAGGCAAAGTCATTCTCAAATGGACAAAACTATGTGCACTGCAGGTGGGGCAGATGTAACATGTGCAGAGAGAGTTAGATTTGGGTGAGTTCTTTTGTTTCTGTGCAGGGTAAATACTGACTGCTTTAATTTTACACTGCAAAATAGATCTCACTTTGAAGTAAAACCCCACCCAAATCTAATTCTCTCTGCACAAGTTACATCTGCCTCACCTGCAGTGCACATGGTTTTGTCCATTTGAGAAGGAATTCGCCTTTGAAAGTGAACCAGAATAAGGGCCTAAATCTGACAGCTCTGGCACACTTAATCCAGGGGCAGATTAAGGTGTGTGGGGGCCCTAGACAAAAAATTGTGGGGGCCCCCACGAACACACACCCCCCCACCAGGGGGAGGCTGGTACCATGGCAGCGCAGACAGGCAGGGGGTCCCTGCAGTGGTGTTGGCAGTCAGCGATGGGGTCCCCGCAGCGTATGAGAAGTCACCGGTGGGGTCCCTGCAGCAGATGGGAACTAGTAGCGGTATTGGCTACTAGTTCCCATTTGCCGCAGGGACCCCACCACTGATTTCCCATCCACGGCAAGGACCTGGCCGCTGATTGCCCAGCCCGCTGCAGGGACCCCCCTGCCCGCCTGCACTGTGCTGCCCGTCTGCGCTGCCTGACCCTGCCGCCTGAGCACAGGGCGACAGGAGCCCCACATTGGCCGCAGTATGAGGGCCCCTTGTGTGTGGGGGCCCCGGGGCGACCACCCCTGTTTACCTTTGCTTAATCTGCCTCTGACTTAATCCTATTACTTTTACTTTTGGAAGCTGGCACACTTGCTGTATACTGCTATCCCATACCTATTTTATACTTCATTGTGGTACACTTTCTGTATACTGCTATCCCATTCCTATATAATGCCTCACTATAGCAGACTTCCTGTATACTGCTACCTCATACTTATATTATACCTCACTACAACCCATTTCCTGTATACTGCTACCTCATACCTATATAATACACACACTGTCCATATTAATATTCCTCGGTATGTATCATACAGCTGCCAATGTATATAGAATACAGGCTTGGTACTGATGCATCATCTGCCTGACATCTCATAGGTGCGTGAGCTGCATTTATACAGATGTATACAGATACAGATCAGTATATATCCATATTTATGAGAGCACAATATCTTTCTATATCATTAACCATTATCTGCTTCAGCTACCAAATATCCCAATTCAGCATTTACTGGTCAGCATAACACAATGTGGCTGCACATAATTACAAATCTAATCCTAATACAATTTTAGTTGTAGTTTATGTGACTCAGGGTCTTCGGTGGTGACCGATGACAGAGGTGTTAAAGGGGCATCTAAACTCAATTTTATACTAAAGTTTCTGGGCAAATAGGGGTCCGGCCGTTCACTTAGGGAGGGTGCATGTGGCAAATGGGGTTGTCAGTCTGGGAACAAGGAGGGTGAGTGTGGCAGATGTACTGCTGCAGGTGGGTGAGTGTAGTAGGTAGGGTGTTTGGCATTAGTGAGGGTGAGTGTAGCAGATGGGGTGTCTGACAGCAGAGAAGTGAGTGTGGCAGGTGGGGCATCTGGCAGCCAGTAGGGAGAGTGTAGTAGGTGGGGCATCTGGCAGCAGGGAGGGTATGTGTGGCACATGGGGCATCTGGCAGCAGGGAGGGTGAGTGTGGCAGGTGGGGCATTTGGCAGCAGGGAGGGTGTGTGGGGCATCTGGCAGCCAGGAGGGAGAGTGTAGTAGGTGTGGCATCTGGCAGCAGGGAGGGTGAGTGTGGCACATGGGGCATCTGGCAGCAGGGAGGGTGAGCGTGGCAGGTGGGGCAGCTGGCAGCAAGGAGGGTGAGTGTGGCAGGTGCAGTATCTGGCAGCAGGGAGGGTATGTGTGGCAGGTGCTGTATCTGGCAGCAGGGAGGGTATGTGTGACAGGTGCGGCATCTGGCAGCAGGGAGGGTATGTGTGGCAGGTGGGGCAGCTGGCAGCAGGGAGGGTGAGTGTGGCAGGTACAGTATCTGGCAGCAGGGAGGGTATGTGTGGCAGGTGCAGTATCTGGCAGCAGGGAGGGTATGTGTGGCAGGTGCGGCATCTGGCAGCAGGGAGGGTATGTGTGGCAGGTGGGGCAGCTGGCAGCAGGGAGCGTGAGTGTGGCAGGTGCAGTATCTGGAAGCAGGGAGGGTATGTGTGGCAGGTGCGACATCTGGCAGCAGGGAGGGTATGTGTGGCGGGTGCGGCAGCTGGCAGCAGGGAGCGTGAGAGTGGCAGGTGCAGTATCTGGCAGCAAGGAGGGTATGTGTGGCAGGTGCGGCATCTGGCAGCAGGGAGGTTATGTGTGGCAGGTGCAGTATCTTGCAGCAGGGAGGGTATGTGTGGCAGGTGCGACATCTGGCAGCAGGGAGGGTATGTGTGGCAGGTACAGTATCTGGCAGCAGGGAGGGTATGTGTGGCAGGTGCAGTATCTGGCAGCAGGGAGGGTATGTGTGGCAGGTGCGGCATCTGGCAGCAGGGAGGGTATGTGTGGCAGGTGGGGCAGCTGGCAGCAGGGAGCGTGAGTGTGGCAGGTGCAGTATCTGGAAGCAGGGAGGGTATGTGTGGCAGGTGCGACATCTGGCAGCAAGGAGGGTATGTGTGGCGGGTGCGGCAGCTGGCAGCAGGGAGCGTGAGAGTGGCAGGTGCAGTATCTGGCAGCAAGGAGGGTATGTGTGGCAGGTGCGGCATCTGGCAGCAGGGAGGTTATGTGTGGCAGGTGCAGTATCTTGCAGCAGGGAGGGTATGTGTGGCAGGTGCGACATCTGGCAGCAGGGAGGGTATGTGTGGCAGGTGCGACATCTGGCAGCAGGGAGGGTATGTGTGGCAGGTGCGACATCTGGCAGCAGGGAGGGTATGTGTGGCAGGTGGGGCAGCTGGCAGCGGGGAGGGTATGTGTGGCAGGTGCGGCAGCTGGCAGCGGGGAGCGTGAGAGTGTGCAGTATTTGGCAGCAAGGAGGGTATGTGTGGCAGGTGCGGCATCTGGCAGCAGGGAGGGTATGTGTGGCAGGTACGACATCTGGCAGCAGGGAGGGTATGTGTGGCAGCAGGGAGGGTATGTGTGGCAGGTGGGGCAGCTGGCAGCAGTGAGGGTATGTGTGGCAGGTGCGGCAGCTGGCAGCAGGGAGCGTGAGAGTGGCAGGTGCAGTATCTGGCAGCAAGGAGGGTATGTGTGGCAGGGCGGCATCTGGCAGCAGGGAGGGCATGTGTGGCAGGTGCAGTATCTGGCAGCAGGGAGGGTATGTGTGACAGGTGCGACATCTGGCAGCAGGGAGGGTATGTGTGGCAGGTGCGGCAGCTGGCAGCAGGGAGGGTATGTGTGGCAGGTGCGGCAGCTGGCAGCAGGGAGCGTGAGAGTGGCGGGTGCAGTATCTGGCAGCAAGGAGGGTATGTGTGGCAGGTGCGGCATCTGGCAGCAGGGAGGGTATGCAGGGAGGGTATGTGTGGCAGGTGCGGCAGCAGGGAGCGTGAGAGTGGCGGGTGCAGTATCTGGCAGCAAGGAGGGTATGTGTGGCAGGTGCGGCATCTGGCAGCAGGGAGGGTATGCAGGGAGGGTATGTGTGGCAGGTGCGGCAGCAGGGAGCGTGAGAGTGGCAGGTGCGGCATCTGGCAGCAGGGAGGGTATGTGTTGCAGGTGGGGCAGCTGGCAGCAGGGAGGGTATGTGTGGCAGGTTTGGCATCTGGCAGCAGGGTGGGTATGTGTGGCAGGTGCGGCATCAGGCAGCAGGGAGGGTATGTGTGTCAGGTGCGGCATCTGGCAGCAGGGAGAGTATGTGTGTCAGGTGCGGCATCTGGCAGCAGGGAGGGTGAGTGTGGCAGGTGCGGCATCTGGCAGCAGGGAGGGTATGTGTGGCATCAGGCAGCAGGGAGGGTGAGTGTGGCAGGTGCGGCATCAGGCAGCAGGGTGGGTATGTGTGGCAGGTGCGGCATCAGGCAGCAGGGAGGGTATGTGTGGCAGGTGCGGCATCTGGCAACAGGGAGGGTATGTGTGGCAGGTGCAGCATCTGGCAGCAGGGAGGGTGAGTGTGGCAGGTGCAGCATCTGGCAGCAGGGAGGGTGAGTGTGGCAGGTGCGGCATCTGGCAGCAGGGAGGGTGAGTGTGGCAGGTGTGGCATCTGGCAGCAGGGAGGGTATGTGTGGCAGGTGCGGCATCAGGCAGCAGGGAGGGTATGTGTGGCAGGTGCGGCATCTGGCAACAGGGAGGGTATGTGTGGCATCAGGCAGCAGGGAGGATATGTGTGGCAGGTGCGGCATCTGGCAGCAGGGAGGGTATGTGTGGCAGGTGCGGCATCAGGCAGCAGGGAGGGTATGTGTGGCATCAGGCAGCAGGAGGGTATGTGTGGCAGGTGCGGCATCAGGCAGCAGGGAGGGTATGTGTGGCAGGTGCGGCATCAGGCAGCAGGGAGGGTATGTGTGGCAGGTGCGGCATCAGGCAGCAGGGAGGGTATGTGTGGCAGGTGCGGCATCAGGCAGCAGGGAGGGTATGTGTGGCAGGTGCAGCATCTGGCAGCAGGGAGGGTATGTGTGGCAGGTGCGGCATCTGGCAGCAGGGAGGGTATGTGTGGCAGGTGTGGCATCTGGCAGCAGGGAGGGTGAGTGTGGCAGGTGCGGCATCTGGCAGCAGGGAGGGTAAGTGTGGCAGGTGCGGCATCTGGCAGCAGGGAGGGTGAGTGTGGCAGGTGCGGCATCTGGCAGCAGGGAGGGTATGTGTGGCAGGTGCGGCATCAGGCAGCAGGGAGGGTATGTGTGGCATCAGGCAGCAGGGAGGGTATGTGTGGCAGGTGCGGCATCTGGCAGCAGGGAGGGTGAGTGTGGCAGGTGCGGCATCTGGCAGCAGGGAGGGTGAGTGTGGCAGGTGCGGCATCTGGCAGCAGGGAGGGTATGTGTGGCAGGTGCGGCATCAGGCAGCAGGGAGGGTATGTGTGGCATCAGGGAGGGTATGTGTGGCAGGTGCGGCATCTGGCAGCAGGGAGGGTGAGTGTGGCAGGTGCGGCACCAGGCAGCAGGGAGGGTATGTGCGGCATCAGGCAGGGTATGTGCGGCATCTGGCAGCAGGGAGAATATGTGTGGCAGGTGCGACATCAGGCAGCAGGGAGAGTGAGTGTGACAGGTGCGGCATCAGGCAGCAGGGAGGGTATGTGTGGCATCAGGCAGGGTATGTGTGGCATCAGGCAGCAGGGAGGGTATGTGTGGCATCTGGCAGCAGGGAGGGTATGTGTGGCATCAGGCAGCAGGGAGGGTATGTGTGGCATCAGGCAGCAGGGAGGGTATGTGTGGCATCAGGCAGCAGGGAGGGTATGTGTGGCAGGTGGGGTACCATGGAGCGCCCCAGGATGGAGAGCCCCCTACTTAGGGTTACACTGATTATACGGAACAGAAGAAGCAGCATAGTATAACGGTTTAGGTTGTGTTATAAAGGTTTTGACTTAGACAAAAAGGTCGACTTGTAAACGGTTGACACAAAAAAATGGTCCACATGAGTTTTTCTTCTTTCTGGTGCCAATTTATAGATTTCATTACGTGGACCCCCAATCAGTGTCCCCCCCCCCCCCCCCCCCCGCATACTGTAGCTCGCTTTGCACAACCCATGTTGACGTTTTCATGTGTCAATCATAGCCACGCCGATCTTTTGCATCTATCAACCTTTTGAACGTGTCAACTATATGTATGTCGACCATGTGGTCGACATACAGCACATATAGTTACCTATTGGCAGTCTATAATCCCTCCGGACACTGAATTTTCTGCAATATCTCTCTGTAATATACAGTTACTCCGGTTCTGGAACAGCGGATCAACGATGTCTAGATCGATAATCACGTGGGAATCTCATGGTCGAATGCTCCTAGTTAGGAGCCTAAAAATAGTTGGCAGCATCTAGATCGATGCAAAACAAAAGGTCGATGAGAACGTGGTGGACACGGTGACAAGGTCGACACACGGTCTTCACAGTTTTTTGGTGTCTATGTCGATATGGATACAGTAGAAGTTCACCGCGCTGGGCTCACTATTTTATTCTCCCTCTATAACCACTGGGATGGTAAAGTAGGAACAAGTCAGGAACAAAAGGAAAAAACCATGAAAAACATGCGTCCAGCTTTTGCTTGCATCAATCTTCTGTTAATGCCGATCTAGACGCGTTCCATCATGAGTGGTCACAACGTGATTGCAGGGTTACCACCTTTGTGTTCGAGATTCCCAGACAGTGACCCACCCATTCACCCGCCCTAACCCGCCTTATCATGGAATTTTTACAATTCTATTCTTGATTTTGCACACTGTAATGCCACCTACATGTTACATCACACATCATAATGCCCATTATACATTATGCCTCACACTATGATGCCCATTACACATTATGCCACAACACCATGATGCCCATTATACATTATGCCACAACACCATGATGCCCATTATACATTATGCCACACACTATGATGCCCATTAAATATTATGCAACACACTGTGATGCCCATTACATATTATACGGGATACGGTCGTTTTATCGAATGACATTAGGTCGAATGTCATTTGGTCGACCCCACTAGGTCGAATGTGTAAAAAGGTCGACATGGGTTTATGTCGAACTTCCGACTATGTCGACTGCCATTAGGTTGACTGGGGTTAGGTCGAATTGCTCTTTTTGGGTTTTTTTTGGTGCCGACATGTGCCGACAGGCGGTGGTTCATGCCCTACCATCCACTAGGGCGTGGAGGAGGTTATTAAAGCTGTGGCGAGCGAAGCGAGCCACCGTGCCCGAAGCATAGCGAGCGATGCGAGGGTCCGATTCACTATGTCAACAGTGTCCATGTCGACACTGTTGACATTTCGGCCAAAAAAACCCCAAAAAGAGCAATTCGACCTAACCCCAGTCGACCTAATGGCAGTCGACATAGTCGGAAGTTCGACATAAACCCATGTCGACCTTTTTACACATTCGACCTAGTGGGGTCGACCAAATGACATTCGACCTAATGTCATTCGATAAAACGAACCACACCCTATTATACAATACACCATTATGCCACAGAAGTGCCACTTACAGTACCTACATGTTAATTGGTAGGGGTTTCTTGATCAATGCCAGGGGTTTAATGCTCAATGCCAGGGCCTTCATGCTTGATGTCATGGGGGATTACAAGCTCATTGCTACTGGGGAGTAAAAAGCTCTTTGCCATGGGGGAGTAAAATGCTCATTCTCGTGCCATCACCCGGTCCGGCAGCCAATCAGGAGCCACCACTGCCACTCCTCTTCAGCTGCTAGGTCCCCAATTGGCTCGCTAGGCAACGCGAGATTTGAAATAGCTGGCTCGACAAGCAGGTCCACGGCTATCTCTACCGTCAAGTCTCACCCTCCAAGCAGTGGCGTAGTTCTCAAGGAATTGTATAATTCGGGAGCACCATGCATCCGGACTCTGGGCTTAATTACCGTACTGTCCAAAGTAATATATACATCTTTGATCCGTCGACCGGAAACGGTTTCCCCTGGGTACAACAGGGCAGTTGGCCCAACGCTGAGTCCCGGAATTCTAAAGACATATCATGCAGTAACATCTACCCCAGATGCACGTGCCCACAACAAGCTGGAGAAATGCTTTATATGTGGTTGTTCTGTATTTAGCTAGCATTCACACAGCCAAAATACGGGCATGAATTAGTAATAATATACTACAGCCCTGCTAGCACAAAACAATAGCCAGACTAGTCATGTGTATAGAGGTGACAGCAACATAATACACAGAATAAAATGAAGTGACAATATTTGGATAACATTTGAGCTGCTTTGGCAGAACCGTTGACATTACAGTATTGGGACACTCTGTGCTCTGCAGGAGTAACCCATAGTCTGACGTATTATAGTGCCGGATACATTTGGCTGGAGATACTGGTACAGTAGCCATCAATAACGCACGCACATTGGTGGCAGATAATTACGGTTGGCCGCAGAACATTATCATTGCAAATCTCCAGTCATGTTTCATACTGACACCTGCTGAATACTGCACACATATACAGAGGCACCTAAAGGGGGAGAAGTACTAATTACCCCCGGCCAGGCTTCTTGGAGTGGCCCTGGTCATACTTGCCAACCACCTTTCAAGTTGCCTCTCTGGGAGAAGCCCGGAGAGCAGAACCAAATCTGCACCTCAGGGGGCGGGGACAAGGCTGGCGTCACAAAACCTGCCCCTAAGCCATACAAACTTCACGATTCACGGGTCTGCAAGAAGGGACGGGGCTAAAATGATCAGTAATAACGCGATTTGCGTCATTTTAGTCCGTCCGTTCCCCCCCCCCCCCCCCGGACCCACTGAAACAAATTCCAGAATTTGCGGGTTCGGGGGGATCCGATATTTGGGAACCTCCCGGCCGTTCTGGGAGGGTAGGCAAGTATACATATGCCACAAACCATGATGCCCAGTGGTGCAAATATAATTACTTTATTTGTGGTACTGGCGAAAATGGGCGTGGTCATATATCATTAGGGGCGTGGTCACACAGCGAGAGGAGTGGCTTCATGACAATAGGGGCATGGCTAGGTTACGCACTGAGCCGCTCTAAGATGAGTAGCCTTCTCTTTCTGGTTACGGTATAGATGATAGACGATGTCTAGGTCAGTGATTGCTAACCTTGACACTCCAGCTGTTATTGAACTACACATCCCAGCATGCCCTGCTACAGTTTTACTATTTGGCCATGCTAAAACTGATGCAGGGCATGCTGGGATGTGTAGTTAAACAACAGCTGAGTGTTAATTTTAGCCATCACTGGTCTAGGTCGACAGTCACTAGGTCGGCCACTAATGGTCGATGGTGACTAGGTCGACACAGAAAAAGGGGTCGACACACTTTCGAAAAAGTTATGGTCGACATAGACAAGGTTGACAGTCAAAAGGGTCAACATGATTTTTTGGTGTCTATGTAATCGTACGTCGATATGGACTCCATATATATGTACCGTGTCCCCTTGCATGGCTTGCCATGCTTCTGGCACAGTACCTGTCCTGGGCACACTATTTTATTCCCACTTGGGTAATAAAGTATGAAAAAAAAAAAATCATGAAAAACCCATGTTGACCATAAGCTTGTGTGACTTTTCAGGTGTCGACCTAGTCAATGTCAGCCATTAGTGGCCGACCTAGTAATTGTCAACCTATTGTCTACCCTATGACCACATACGGGGTAGCGGGTAAGCGCCCGCACAGAGGAAAAATCATTTGATGGCTACTTTCCCCTGTCGCTCGCAGAGTCACTCGACATCACGAGCCCGCGTGAGTACAGGAAAGGCACTCCCAGCGTTTCTACCGTTTTTGTGGACACGCCCATAAAACGCAGTGGTGAAATTTGCCGAAGGCACCCGCAGCAGCGCCCTGCACACGCACATTACAGAAAATGCGACTGTGTAGTTGGACCACCATGAGACAGGAGCCGAATTCGGACCTGTGCAAGCAGACCTGAATCGGTCCCATTGTCACAGTATTTGCGTAAGATATACAGTACATCCCCCCCAACTGAATCCCCCCCATTGTCTCCCTCTCCATAACCATTCTGTTACGTACTAAATATATTTTGGGGCGATTCAGACCCGCTTGCTGCATAAATAATTTGCTCTTCTGTCCGACGGCACGGGTTTGCACGTACGCAAATATGCGTTCAAATGTAAAGTAAGTCCTGCCTTATTTTTCATTACGAACGGAGGGAAAAAAATCAATCGATGGTGAGCGATAATCAAATGATTTTTCCTTTGTGTGGCCGCATGTGAGTGGATGTGTAAGCGCGCACATCCACTAGCATCATGCAAATACGTGAATTTGCGCAGCGGGTGGCCGTGCGTTCGCCAGGTGCGGCGTTTACCTGCTCGCATTTTAGCGCATATTCACTGCCTCGAATCAGTCTGAATCGGTCTGAATCAGGCCCTTTGTAAGAATATCATGCATCTGCACTATACTACGGGGGGGGGGGGGGGATTCTGGTTCATTTGCTCGGATACAAATTCGCATACCGTCTTGCGAATGGTGGTGCGCCGGCCCACCATTCGCAAGGCGCGTATGTTTGTACTGGCTGCAAATGAATGTTTTACATAAATGTGGGGTAACAGTAACACCCACATCATTCGATGGTCGCCGATTATCGAATAATGTGGAACATGCACGCAGATGTGAACCGACCGGAATAAGGTACTATATGTACTTTGCATATGCAAAACAGTTTATGCAAAGTACATATTACAATTTATCTTTATTGCATATGTTATTCTCATGTTGTGCGAGTTAATAATGAAGCTATTATACTATAGAAATAATACAAAGTAAGCTGACTTAGAGAGCGTTACAGGGAATACGCGCATTTGTCGATTTATTCAGCGACGTTTCCTGTAAACGCTTCATTGTACGCTGGATAAAACATTATTTCAACAGGTTTCTCTTCTTTATGTTGTGAATGCCTCTGGTTTCCGTGGCGACAGATGATAACGTACTCGTTGCTCGGAGTGTTTAAACATTACCAGCTTTTGTGTTTGGTTTATTAAGCGTTTCTCTATCTCAGTGTGTATATCGCCAGAGGTGAGGAGCGTTACCTAATGGGTGCGCGATTTCTTTGTTTTCAGTGTAAAATGAGGTGTCATGTAACATCTGTTATCTCTCAGCCATTAATGCGAATCTCTTGGATGAGCAGCATTAATACTGACACGCATAAATAAAAGAAGGCGTATCTTGTATTTCAGTATACGGCAGATGGTAAATCATTCTTCCCCGTACACGCTACGGAGATATTGCGGCTTGTAGGCGCCAAAAGCAAACTGAAGTCATACTTTCTATGTGTCTCAATGATCAGTCAACGGAATACTTTGCTGGTGGGTAATGCATAAGGGGTAAATGAAAATCTGATGGGATGTTTCCCATAGCAACCTGATACGGTCTATCATTTCTGTATTGCATCCTAGAAAATGATACACAGAATCTAAATTGTTAGAAGATTTAGAAAATTTGCCCCACAGACCGTTATACTTAACTAGTTAAAAGCCCGTCAAAATAACAGCTTCTATAGTGTACTTTCACTTTGAGCTGTGACAGTTATTAGTCCACAAACTCTCCACCCCAGTCTCTATATGCTCCTACCCCCAATCTCTGTCTTGACAGCTCCCTCTCTCCATATCCAGCAAGTCTGAAAAAGATCGGTGTCCCTGGAAAAAAGGCTTTCACTTTCTGTTAGGACATCTTTTAGCACACAAAGGAGTAATTTGGTGGCCTCTATGGGTCACTTGTGGTATTTCACCTCATAGAGGTGAGGAGTAGTTAGAGGGTACTGGCTTGCTACATCACCTAAACAATTTCTGACCTAGGGCCCTGGCGATTATCCGAGGACCACACATGAGCAGGGGTGCCGAGAGGGGGGGAAGGTACAGTTTCCCAGGCCCAAGGCTTTCAGGTGGGCCTTGGTTTGGACACACAGTTTTTTTTTTAAATTTGGTGGCGAGTGCGCCGGAGTCAGCTGTTCAGCGGCGGCATTGGGAGAGCGTCGTTCCCCTCTCAGACTGCAGGGTCTGCTGAGAGCCAGCCACGTGACTTGGGAGTTTACCATGGCTGGACGACAGGAGGATACTTAGGGTAGGTAGTCCCTGGGAGCCGGGCGGAACTGGGTCAGAGAGAGGCCACCTCCCGCGGGAGTACCACCCACTCCGCATAATCCAGCCCACACCACTCCCCACATTCCCATCCCAACCGCCACCAGCAGCAGCAGGTGCCAGTGCCATGTCTCCAACCCAGCAGTCCCAGACCTGGTTCCCCAGCCATGTCCAGGTCACTGTGTTCCAAGGTGGAAGGTGGGTGGCTGGTTGCTCTGTGTCTGCTGCCTCCCTGCATGCTGCTGGGGCTGAGATCCAACTCTGGAAGTCAGCATGTAACCGCTGGCAGAGAATTTAACCAATGGCAGAGCATGTAACTCCATGGCAACGAGCATTTTAACCCCTGACAGAGCAATTAACCCCATGCAGAGCATGTAACCCCATGCAGAGCATGTAACCCCATGCAGAGCATGTAACCCCATGCAGAGCATGTAACCCCTGGCAGAGCATGTAACCCCTGGCAGAGCATGTAACCCCTGGCAGAGCAGGTTAATCCCATGGCAAAGAGCATGTAACCCCTGGCAGAGCATGTAACCCCTGGCAGAGCATGTAACCCCTGGCAGAGCATGTAACCCCTGGCAGAGCAGGTTAATCCCATGGCAAAGAGCATGTTAACCCCTGGCAGAGCAGGTTAATCCCATGGCAATGAGCATGTTGACCCCTTAATATGCAATGAGAATTACGGTGTGTGGAATAACATGTCATGGGCATTATGGCATGTGGTACAATTTGTAATAGGTATTACGGTGTATGGCATAATGTGTACTTCCCACTACGGTGTGTGGCATAACGTGTAATGAGCATTATGGCATGTGGTATGATATGTAATGAGTGTGTGACATGTGTAATAAGCATTACGGTGTAAATATTTGTCCCTGTATCCACCTTGAAAGCAGTGGCGTAACAACGGGTCCGCAGAATGTGTGGGGAGCTCCGTCCGTGGGGGCCCAAGGAAGTTGTCCCGGGGCCCAGGATTTCTCTTGGCGGCCCTGCACATGAGTACAGTACGCTTCTGCAAGCCCTCCAGATGGCCACAGCCAGCGATGGCCTGTGATCACACAAATACCCAGGCGGGCCCAGCTGTTGGGAGGGAGGGCCACTGATGTCATCAGCAACCCCAAAAAGTTGCACCCCTGCGGTCGGGTCTGTATCGGTCCTGGAGATTCCGTTCCACAGCCAAAAGTAACAGCATGGGAATAAAACCAGTACAGTGTTGTGCAAAACTTTCCAAATCTGGGGCACAGGTTGATCGCTCGTGTCCAACATTCACATTTTGGTTGTTTGCGTTGTGGTTACCATTCGTGGTTTGTATTTGAGGTGCACATTTGCTGCTCGCGCTAAAATGAGCATTTCTACAAATGCAACTAAAATAATATTTTTTATTTTATCTTTTACATCTGAGCATCGATGTACAACTAATGCAGCATGAGCATCCCGCAATGACATCGATGATTTCCTTTGCAGAAGGGATGGGGGCTGGGCCGGGATAATTGCACAGTTATGCTGCATTCCCTTACAGAAAAAAAATGACGCAGTTGGAGCAGATTTATATAGGGGGCGGGGCTAAGAAAGTTTGGGTAAGTTTGAGAAGGAGGCGTCTGTAGGAATAGCAAATTATATGGGTGTGGATCGTATTGTCGACCCAACTTAGGTAGACAGTCATTAGGTCGACGCTGTTGGGTCGACAGGCAACAAGATCGACAGGGTTCTAGGTCGACATGGGACAAGGTCGAGAAATGCGTTAGTTTGACAGGTCGACATGGGTTTTTTCATTTATTTTTGTACCGAATGTCGACATGGACACAGTTGGAAGTCAACCGCAGCCCCTCGCATCGCTAGCTTCGCTCGCTATGCTTCGGGCACCACCATGTAATATCCCTTAGTGGATGGTAGGGCATGAAATACCACCTGTTGGCACAGGTCAGCTCAAAAAACAGTGAAAAAGCCCATGTCGACCTCGTGACCTGTCGACCTAACCCATGTCGAACGCAGTTGTCAACCTAAAACAATGTCAACCTTGTCCCATGTCAACCTAGACACATGTCGACCTTCATCTATGTTGACCTAGAACCCTGTCGACCTTGCTGCATGTCGGCCCAACGACCGTATCCCAGTATATACACCCACACACAGCAGATATACAATAAATCACAGGGAAATTCATAATTTTACAGCAACAATTTTATCAAACAAAATCCAAGATTGGTGCATATTACGCCCTGATACGACCCACACAAACCACCCCCCTAATCTCAGAGGCAGATTAACAATGGAGCGAATGGGACAAAAGCCCCAGGCCTCCATATATACCTAGGCCCATCACCATGGCAACATGATAATGAACAGCCACAAAGTCATCCATGCTCTCTTACCGGTGTTGCCGCTTGGACTGTGCTTCTGTGCTTCTTCCATGTCGTAGAGCACATGTCTTCAACCTGTGGCCCTCCAGATGTTGTAGAACTACATGTCCCAGCATGCCCTGACAGTTTTGGCATGCTCTCATAGGAAAAAATGTGGCAATGCATGTTGGAACATGTAGTTTCACGACATCTGGAGGGCCACAGGTTGAAGACCCATGTTAGAGAATTGGAGGCAGGAAACTCAGTGTGGTTAAAGAAGGGTTAACATTTTATTTGCACCGTATTGAACAACCTGTACCTTCAATAACAATAAATACCGCACAATGACAGTTAAGTCATTTTACTACATTACCAGCTTCTTACTATGACTGCAGAGTCGCTCTACTCCACTGTTCTAACTGTCAACTTCGAACAACTGATCAGTATACTGCACTTCTTATCACTTACACTACCTACAGTATCTGTCTAAACCAGTGGTAGCCAACTCCAGTCCTCCAGCTACCAACAGTTCACATTTTCCAGACCACCTAGCTGCTGCACAGCTGCACTCATTACTCACTGATACAATTTAAATGATCCACAGGTGGAGCTAATTACTTCACTAGTGATTCTGTGAGGAGATCTGGAAAACATGCACTGTTGGTAGCTCTCGAGGACTGGAGTTGGCTACCCCAGGTCTAAACCTTCACAGTCAATGGATATAACCTGAGTATCACATTTGCATGAATCAAAACAACACATATAATGGTTATTGCATAGATAATGATCAACAAGTAATGCTTCCGCCTAGACCACAGTAAACAGACAAATATATATATATTACATAGGCCACAGTGAACAGATTATTATTGCATCGGCCACAGTGAACTACGGAATGAGCAATATAGTCACCGTGGTTATTGTCCTTATAGAATCCTTTTTAGAGGAAAGTTCAATCACCCCTTAAAAGTCTAGAGTCTATCACAGAGATCACAAAGAGAACCCTGATACAGCAATGAAGGGAGGAAGATTCCGTGGAACTCTAGTCACCTTCCATCGGATTGGTTTGATAACCAGGGAAGACCGATTTGCAGGCCATGCGAGAGAAGTTGACACATCGAGAGAAACTGTAGACAACCAGAACATTTAAATGAAGAACTCCCGAAGTCTGTCACCAACCGTCGGGAGAACCTTCAGCAATAGGTCCTTCACCCCAGGAATGGCTAACAAAATATGTCGGCCAATGACCCGTGATCGAAATCAACGGAGTCATCCTACCTGCCCTGCTAAGATACAGGATCCAAGGTCACCACTGTCCAATAGGTCGAATTTACCAAGCACTGGAAAAAAAAAAGAAATCCTGCACCACCGCCGGCATGGCTGAACTTGTTAGCCAGCAATGGGCAGAATATTGACTGCTGTGGATATTGGGAGGCCGGGATCAAAATCGGACAAACCCAACTGCCCAAACAAGGATGCTTGATCACGACCTTTGAAGAGGAGTGGCTACCGCCCGTTATAATAGAAATGAACATCCTCAGAAACTGCCCAGAAGAATTAATCTCGACACTGAAACAAGAACTGTTCACCCGAAATCAGACTGAGAAACGAACCCTGCAACAAACCATTTACATCCTGAGGAGCCAGGTGGGGAAGAAAGTGCTGGCTACACAGGTACAAGGAACTGTCAAGTGGTTTAATGTCCGGAATGGGTACGGCTTCATCAACAGGAACGACACAAAAGATGATGTCTTTGTCCATCAGATGGTCATAAAGAGAAACAACCCCCGGAAGTTTCTGCGCAGTGTTGGAGATGGTGAGACGGTGGAATTTGATGAGGTGAAAGGAGAGAAGGGTGCTGAGGCAGCCAACGTGACTGGCCCTGGCGGTGTACCGGTTAAAGGAAGCCAGTTTGATCCCAAAGAGTCAGTTCCTGGTTTGGACTATAAACTTGTACTGAATATTTGTAATCCACTGGGTTTTGGACATAATTAGTGAGATATTAAATGTCTTTCCTGCAGCAGTCTTTTGTTCAAGAGGATCCAACCTTAAGAGGTTAAACACAAACCAATGCAGTAGGATATTGGTTAACTCAGCTGCCTCTTCTATAAGCTGTAACCACATGGGCCAATGATACTTACATCCTCTGCCACTGAGCAATTCTGGAGTTATTTAATACAGTATATTAACATGCAAGTCTTTCTTGATGTGGCTGGTTAGATTTGGGAGAGGGTCACTTAAAGATGAATTCTGTTTGCCCAGCTTCTTAACGTGTCCATTCAAACAACTCACATGATATCCCAGTATAACCTGCTGTTCCAATAGCTCCCCACTGCTCTCTGAGGGGCTCAGGCTGTTGCTGTATAACTGCAGTGAACAGTACTCTGTCTATTAAGCAAGATGTGGCCCTGGGTTTGACTCACCACAGTCCTTAATTTTGCTTGCTCAGTCTCTGACCTGTCTCTTCTCTCTCTCTGCTCTCCTCATGTGCTCTTCTTCTCACATGTGCCCAGCAACTTCCTGGTTTTTTTTTCTCTGTCCTGCAACTTTATTTAACAAAATGTCCCAAGCACAGTTTGGCTGGGATAGTCCATTCCCTCCACCCTGGAGGGGTATTTACCTTTTAACAGAGTCCAGTCTCATTCAAATAAGCAATTTGATGAATGCATACATATATCGCATAAATATATAAATTAAAAATATACATATAAATTGTCACTGCTTATTCAGACACACAGTCATTCATTGCTGCAGAAGTGATATACAATGCTGGATATATAATTGTGATATACTTTTTGACTCTTTGCCTGACTGCCCCTAACCAATGATTGCTTATTTTAGAGGATAATTACTTTACTTGTAAACAGAGAGAATTATGTTTTAATGAACACATTATTTTAAGATGAACCCTATCCATCTGTTCCTTTGCAATTTCCAAATGTAGACAAACTATGTTTCACCGCGGCGTCATAAAAAATGTACAATCCCACAGACGTAAAGGCATTTGTAATTCTTAGCCGAAGCGCCGGGCATCTGTTGTGTGTAAATAACGCTGCAAGTTAATGTAGGAACCGCAGTTGTACATTATCTGGGAGAGGTGAGGGATTACACATTGATTTGCTGTCTTCTGCTGAATTTCAAACACCCCCCCTCAAAAACTCACTGGTTACTTGGAATTTGTAGTCGATAGAAAAAAAATAAAAGGAATGAAATAAGTGTCCATCAAGAATGCAACCCTCCACCAGCAGGTGGCACCATAGGGGCATCTACAATCCTGAGTTATGTAGTCTTTTATTTTACTTTTGTTTTTTTTAACAAACCTGTTCAGTATATCTCTGCCGTTCCTGGTACGACATAAAGATTGAAAAATAAACAGGATATTGATGATGTGACGACAGTGTCTGGCAATTGGTTGACGGGACCGGCAAAATTTTGACATTGCAATTGTCGGCACATGAAAAGGTCAACGTTAGCGTTCTTTCTTTTCAACTGTGTCAGACTTTTCCATCTGCTCGGACTCTGCCTGGGAACGGTAAAAGATGCAGGGTGTCGATTTTTAGCTTGTGTTTATGCCTGTTGTCCTAGACACTTTCCAATATATCACACTCAAAAACACAAGAATTCCACCAGAACTCCATAATGGACCAGAAAATGAGACTTTCATCCTACATGATAATATCAATGCAGAGATCTCAGTAACACACACAAACCCTGACAATGTAACATTAATACACATTTCTTGGCAAGACATGAGCCATAAAGGGTGAAATTTACTAAAGCAAATTCGTAAAACATAGGTGTATTCGTATCCCGAAATACTGTACACCTATTTCTTACACATATGTATTTTTCTCGGTATTTACTATCCCGAAAATACGCCAATTCGTATTTGTATGAATGGTACATTCGTATTTGTATTTACAAATACGAATCGATACGCCATCGATAGAATACGAATAGGAATCACCATTCAAAAGAAAATAGGCTACCCTAGCCATGGCTTTCTTGATTCCAGGGGTTACATTCTTATTACAAGCGGCTTCTTACTCGTTGCCAGAGGTTATGTGGCACTCTGGCGCGGGTCCCACTAGCCAGGCCGCGCAACACTGTCCCCACCACAGAGAGGAGGGTACTTACCCTCCCCATCGCTGCGTGTGCGGTAAGGCAGGAGGCGGGGCGCGCCCGAGTGACGGGGAGGGAGAAGGCCCGGCGGGGTTGGGACTGGAGCACCGGAAGAGAGGAAGTGGAGGTAGAGGTCCGGGGCAAATGCAGCGGGCGGCGAGGGGCACCAACCTCAGCGGCACCCGCTGTGACAGGAGGGAGGAGCGGTGACGGGCAGGCGGGGATCGCGGGAGCGGCGTCGGAGTCACTGCGCGCAGATCTCTGCTCCCTGCCCGGGTGTAATGGACGGAGCTGCGGCACATCCCCCACAGCCCTGGCAGCAGTGTCTGGAGTGACGGATGAGTCCCCCTCCACTGAATACAGAGCGGGTGTTATCCAGACCCGGCACGGGGTTGTAACAGCTGCAGGATGAAGAGGCAGTACGGGACAAGTCTGCACATGGCAGAGGCTGCAGTAGCACCATCCAAGGACCTGGCACCTGCAAACTGCGGGAGGAGCAGCTCCCCTATCCGGAGGCCAGCAAAACGTGAGTCCTGCCCTAGTGGCCACACATGCCAGGGACAGCTGTAGAAGGGACAGTGCAAGTGAATTCACCAGGAGTTAGGGGACACTGTAAGGACCCGGCCAAGTGAAGAGGGGCCAACATAGCAAAGCCCTGAGGGTTGAAGCGGAGTAGTGAAACCCCCAAATGGTCACCAGTAGAAGACCCAGGGGCGCTGGAACGTTTTTAGGTTGGGGGGGGCAAGATATAATCTCATTTTGGCGCCCCCTAAATTGCTATATGTTACCCCCGGGCACTATACACACTGGCAGCGGCATATACACGTGGGCATTATACACAGGGCAGCGGCATATATGCATGGGCATTATACACAGGGCAGCGGCATATATGCGTGGGCATTATACACAAGGCAGCGGCATTTACGCATGGGCATTATACACAGGGCAGTGGCATATACACGTGGGCATTATACACCGGGCAGCGGCATATACATGTGGCCAGAGACACCAGGACTGACATTAATCCAGGGGTTGTCATTTACTCGTAAAAAGTGGAAAAAGTGGCAGTGTCACCCCCAAACAGATTTATGTGATTATGTCTGATTATGATAATCAGACATAATTACATAAACCTGTTTGGGTGTGAATCCAGGGCTAAATGACAACCCCTGGATCTGTCAGTCACTGGGGAAGGGAGGGTGAGAGGAGCAGCATTTACCTTTAAGTTTTAGTTGTGGCAGCACAGCGTGATGGCTGCTGCTGCGGCTGTTGTAGGATGCTCCCGCGGCTCCCGCCCATGCACTGATCCACGCGACCAGTCTCCCTCCCTACGGCCCGCATCACGCCCGCCAATCACTGTGGACGCATCACATCCGCAGCCACTGTGATTGGCGGGCGCTGGTTTTCAACATCTCCCCGCAGCAGTCATCCATGTTGGCGGACGGCTGCGAATAGGAATCGGATTCTTGCTCGGCGGGCGGCTGCGATTAATCAGTAATATAGGCGGATGGGCGGGAGGCTGGATCAAGCTTAATCAGCCCACCGCCCGCCCGCCTATATTACTGATTAATCAGCCGCCCGCCCGCACAACTATATTACTGCAGTAATATAGCCAGGCGGGCGGGCGGCTGTTAAATAATAAAATATGCAGCTGGACGGGCGGGCCGGACAAGCACCTCTGCTTTAGCGCCTCGCCCCCCCGTTCCGGCGCCACTGAGAAGACCAGTGCCTATCATACCCGCTACATGTCTACCGACTGGGTCACATGACTATTTGGCCACCCTATCGACCAGAGGTTGACCCACTAGCCACATCCCGCTTACTGAGGTACAGACAGACAAACCCAGGCTACTGATCCGTAGGAAAGCCTACCTAGTGTTAACCCAGGCTACTGATCCATAGGAAGGCCTGTAGAAGGTGGAACCTAGGCTACTGATCCATAGGAAGGCCTGTAGAAGGAGGAACCTAGGCTACTGATCCGTAGGAAGGCCAGGTTATCCCTTGGAGACATTTCCAGGGGAAATGGTACGTTAGTTCCTGTGCACAGGGCGGGTCTTAGACTCAGGTTCAGGACAATAATTTGGTATTGTTACTATGATCCACATGGTGTAGTAGAATAAGTTAGTATTTACCTGGAGACGTCCAGAATAACCATGATGTTGTTTGCCCATGTAAGTTTTATCTATTGTAGTCCAATGTATGTTTAAAACTCTGATTTCCGCCGAAGTGTGCTAGGTAGGATATAGTTGTTATGTAAATGCTAGCATGTTGAAGTGTTAAGATTGATTTCAGAGATTTACGCAACTGGCCCTGTGGGAGTATCATATGGTAGGCCAAGCGTGTGGTATTTACGTTTGTGGAGCTGTAAGAAATAAATCTATACTTATTTTTCAAATCTCATCCGACTGTTGCCTCCTCAATACTCCGGATGAAGATCTGAACCTGACCGTGCACATTACAGTTACATGCTCATTGCCAGGAATTACATGTTTGTTGCCAGCGGTTTCTTGCTCATTGCAAGGGGTAACAAGCTAGTTTCCATGGGTTACAGAATTATTACAAGGGGTTTCTTTCTCATTGCCCGGGGTTACATGCTCATTGCCAAGGATTACATGCTTGTTGCCAGGGGTTTCTTGCTTAATACCAGGAGGTTACATGCTCGTTGTCAGGGTTTGGTGGTCACATCACCCCAGTGCTCACTCAATCTGGCACTTCTGGGTAGTGCTGTACGCGCTTTACCCCCCTGAGAGATGCTAGAGGTCTAGTAGGATCTAGCATCGGTCTCCTCCAAGATGGTAGCCATTTTTTGAGGGCAACCTGTAATCGGTACGACTGGTCCTACGGATCCAGACAAGGGCGTCTCAGCCCTTGCACATTCAGCTGCACATATGTACACAGGGGAGGAGCTTGTAGCAGGATTTGCAATGAAACAGGCGACCACCAGTAGGGGGGGGGGGGGGGGGGATTTCAGGAATAGGCCACAAACAAGCAGTAGCAAGTATGACTGGGAGATGTTTGCCTTTCTTTGCATCAATGTCGCTTGACTAATGAGCACTACATGTACCAGAATTCTGATACTAACGCACGTCTCACCGAGCATTTCACACAAGCAGTAGGAGAAATCCCAAATGTCTGATAAAATGCAAATAAAGTGTAAGGATCGGCCTGATTTTGACTGTAGGACTTCTGTGTTACTGGGCTGTGTAATTAATTAGCGTAATTAATTACCTCTGAGCGACTGCGGCACATGTACTTCTATGCCACGCCGGTATAGCAATCATGGCTTCCTCCCTGATACCACAACCTTTATTTAATTGCTGCCCTGTTGTGTTAGGTTCTTTCATTAACTCGTCGCGCCTGCCCTAGCGTTCATTACTATTACTGCTCACATTGGGGCCTGATTCAGTGACTCTTTGGCGTGAGAATAGAAGCAAAGCAGGTGGTGTCCGTCCTCCCTTTTATGGGGGGATTTTCTGCCAATCTCCATTACATAAGTCTCGGATTCAAAGATTGCAAGGATGCCGTCAAGATTTGTCGGGTCCGGCGGCCCTTCCTGGGATCGCTTCCGATGTATTGGATGCAATCCTGCTCATGGGAGATCGTATGGGACTTGTCTCCCTTTTGAAGTCGTACAGATGGAGCCGCTCTCATCTGATTGGCTCCCATCCTGCCGTCCACCACATTGCAATGCTGCCAGCTGGCAGTTAGGGTGCATTCATCGATATTGATACGCGAGTGTGTGAGACGCCTTGGGCGTCCACATCCACCGGCCTGCCCTCTGCCAGCGCCTACCAGCTACTGGAATCTGGCATGCTGGTGGTAAGGGGGAGAGTGGCTCTAGCTCTTTAAGTGTACGGGCGGCGTTTTATTTGCATTTTACGCTATTTTAAATAATATCCAGGTTCCATTATTTCAGGATGGTATGGGTCATTGGGAACACCACTGAAGGTTAACGGTGCTTCGGTTGACACAGGAAAAAAGTTGACGTGGCTACGGCTGAAAGGGCCAAAATGTTGACACAAGAAGGTCGACAGCCAAAAGGTCATGGGTTTTTCACAATTTTCGGGGCCCAAATGTTGACATAGTCAACATGGACACCAAAAAAGTGCACCCTCACATAGCACGCTGTGCTCAGACTCGGACACTGTTATATTCTCCCTCCACACCCTAGTAGTAGCAGGGCCTGTCGGCACATGTCGGCTCAAAATAAAGTGAAGATCTCATGTCGGCCTTTTGACTGTAAAACTTCACATTGTCGACCTTATGTTTGTGTTGACCTTTTGACTCTGTCGACCTTAGCCATGTCAACCTTTTTCCTGTGTTGACCGAAGCCCTGTCAACCTTTAGTATGTCGACCTAATGGCTGGCATACCTTTTGGCGGCCCTGCTCATACACATAATCGCGCATGCGTGTGCCCAAACCCTGAACATCTGGGAAGTGGCCGAATTCGGACCCGAAGGAACGGTCTGAATTGACCACAAAGTCTGTAAATTGGTTGGTACTTTATCTCTCTCCAGTGTATCTCTCTCCAAGCTTTGACAGGTCTACCTCTTTCTGAATAACAGTAAATAATAAATCCGCTACACCGCAGGGTACATGAACAGGCGCCTGAGTCCGCAGCACCTCCGGCAGCACTAGGACTCTGGGCACACAATGCCTGATTGCTGTAATGTGGCTTAAAATAACTTTGGCTCGGAAAGGTAACAGCATATGCCCGCTTCGCACGCGGAGTCTACGGCCAACACGTTCCAGATGTTGCGTGAAACGTGCCAAGAGATACTGAAACTGCAATACAACTGGGAGGCTTCATTAAGATTCAACAAGTCATAGCAGACCTTGGTAACGTTGCTGGAGGAAATTCATTACGATGTCATCGGTTGGCATCGGCCATCTGGAAAAAAAAATGAAGAAGCCGGAGACTCGGAGTAAAGTGTGTAATCGTCACTAGAACCATATGCACAGAATGTTTCTCCTTGAACGTCTTAAAGGAGATAGGAGTTCTGTTTCCAAAAATATTCGGATTGCGGCGCCTAGCGGTCAATCAGGAGCCACTAGTCCGCAAGCGGTATTTGGGGGCGGAGCCGCACGATGTAAACAAAGACAACGTGCGGCTCCTGCTCAGTCCGTCTGGGTTCGGGTAGCCTGTTTATTTTTTTGCCAAGACCCCTGGACTACTGCATGAATGAAGAGGACGTGATCTCCACTGGAGGACAATTAAGTATACAAGTAAGTATAATTTCCTTCCACAGGTCCCCTATGGATTTCGTCGGACACCGGACCAGGACCCCAGGACCACGGACATCGGACCCAGGGACCTACCTACGGGATTAAGATAGGTAAGTATCAGTATGTATGGGCTTTGGATGAAATAAAGTTTTATTTATAATGTGTGTCTGTGTGTTTATTTTACAATTTTTAATACTGTGGAACTACAAGTGCCAGCGGGTCCTTTAATGCCCCACATGCTGGGACTTGTGGTTCACCAAGTCCCAGCATGCGGGGGAGGCTTGCTGGGACTCATAGTTCCACAGTATTAGACAATAGTTAATTCTTTCTTTTACACTGAATCAGCCCGGTGACCACCGCCCAGGGTCACCGGGGACAGCACCAAGTCCTGAAGGGGGGTCCCCACTCCACCAGGACCCCTGGCCAGGCTGATTGGTTGGTAGGGTTAATGCTTTGGCTGCAGGACCTTATATAATAAGTGTCGCCCGGCTGTGGCATTACCCTGTTCTCTGGTTGGGCCTGGGGCTGGTTCATAAAACACGGGGGACCCCTAGTAATTTTGTCCCCTGTATTTTGGGAACTAGCCCCTGTCCTGGAGCTTGGGGCTGGTTTTTAAAAAAATCGAGGAACCCCTATTTGCGGGGTTTCCTGATTTTTTAAGACCAGCCCCGGCTCTTTCAGCCTGGTGCTGGTTACGGCCGTGGGGGGAGGCACGCCTTTTTTAAAATGTATTTATTTATTTTTCTATTTTTTACACTCTGCAGCCTGCACGGATCTGACTGATCCGTGCAGACTGGCTAGACAAATTCGTATTAGCGGCCGTATATACGGCCGCTAATACGAATCATTACACCATCAGAGGGTTACAAAGCAGTCGTATTTGACTGCCTTGTAAATTACCCTCTGGAACACGAATTTGCATACGGCTGAAACAGCCGTACACAGTCCTATTGATTCATATTAAGAATACAAATACGATATATCCTATTCGTATTCTTAGTAAATTAGTTTAGTTTAGTTTAGTTTAGTTTAGTCATCTTAAAAAGATGTCTACTGGACCTGAAACCCCAGAAAGCAGCATTAAGACATTAATGAGGAGTGGATTTACTGCAATGCGTAAGTGCACACAGCTTTGCGGATCTGACTTTGCCTCCATTCTGCCCATTTCAGTATGGGGGAAAGGCGTCTAATTTAAATTTTTTCTCTCACATTCACATTTCAGTGTACAGAATGGAGGACAAACTATAAAAGATCAGGAAACAATTCCTACTACTAGTGCTGAAGCTACTGGCACCGGTCACGACACTGATGAGCAAGTCCATCAACATCATCTGCTCAGGCCAATGCACATTGTCATAGAGGGAATGTAAAATCCAACAACCTAAACATAATAATAATTAACAACCCAAAGCTATTTTAACTATGTACAGAGAAACTCTAACTTGGCAACTTGCTACTGTATTTACAGTACAACAGGAAGTGGCAAGGAAAGGCTTGTCCTATGTTCTTGACTGGTGGTTCAGCTTCTCATGTACATGGAAGCCCTCCTCCATCTCTAAAATGTTGTAAAATAAAGCTTGTTAAATCACATGAACTAACTGTGCATCCAGATATCACAAATCCCCAAGCAGAGTCCAAGTGTGTCCACGGTTTGCAATGTCTAGGCCTGACCCTACCAATACTGTACGGTAACTACACTTGGCTGGTGGGAAAATAATTCTGCTTTGGATAACTACTTAGTTTTACCAGGAACAAGGAAGATGAAGTATGACAGCGGTCACCCGGTCACATAGCAGATTACTGAGGCCATAGCAGCTATGGTGCTGTTAGACGTGCCTCCAGTATCCGCCATTAATGCAGTG
This sequence comes from Crinia signifera, assembly GCF_055691185.1. NCBI lineage: Eukaryota > Metazoa > Chordata > Amphibia > Anura > Myobatrachidae > Crinia > Crinia signifera. The sequence goes on from NC_139221.1 coordinate 322,461,960, forward strand.
GGATTTACACAGTTGATTGACGAACTGTGTGCCCACTCTGGGCTGGAGTCGGAGGTCGGACAGTGCATAAGATAAACCATACGTACATCTGATACGATCGACATAGGTTTGTACCAGCGGTGCATTTTGCTTATGTTGACCTTTTGTCATTTGACCTATAGCCTGTCGTCCAATAGCGGCCAACTTTTTTGACTGTTGGCCTAAATGCTGTGACCCTATTAATCGGATACCAAGAAAAACCGGCACACCTGTAGCGCCATTCACCCATCTTTAATGGTTATAAAAGAAATCTGATCTGAGCAAGAGATGTTTCTATTTAATCAGATAAAACCCAAATGCCACGGCATCCAAGCATCGCAGTAATATTGATATTTCTGGCATAAACGCCCCATTCTGTACACCACAGCAGAACCCTCCAGCCCATTAGTTAATTACATTTATGTCAATTAATTCGGGTAGGTTAAATATGTAATTTCTCATTGCCCAACAACTTATTTTCTTCTTCTTCTGTCATAGCGCATATTTTAGTAAAAAAACATAAACAATTAAAGGCGGCTTGTAAAACTAACGAGATGAATGACTGGTTGGGCAGCAGCTTCCTCCAATTAATTAAAAAAGTTCATTTCGGCTGACACATGATGACTAGAAGTTCAAGTCTAACGATGTGATGAACACGGATCGATGCGGAAACAATCCGCCTGGTGAGATGTTACGTACTGTATGTCAGTGCTCCGTGATGCAGGGACAGTATCGGGGGGGGGGGGGAGCAGGGCTAACCGGGGACCACAATAACAGAAGCGGATGCACTTACGGAGATGACGTTAGCAGAAGTTTTCTGGTACTTATAAATGTATAGTAGGAGTTTAATTAAAACCTCAGCATTTATTCCTTAGTTGGGCATGGGTAATTAGTGTTCTGCATTGGATTCATTTTAGGCTACTGTTTGATTATACACCCGCATTGCAGAGAGATGGTTCCCCAACCTCCAGTGGAACCCTGCTGACTCCTGTCATGTACTGGGATGTATGGACTCCTCCCTATTGGAGGCTAGAGCGCTTTTCAACCGGTCTCCGGTGTCCGCTAGACAGCACTGCACATGCTCTAGTGCGCCCCCTAGTGTTAGGTCCGTGCAGGAAGGAACCTGATGACTCAGTTCCCACTGTCTATGGGTGGGATGTACAATCCTCCACTACCAGTTACCAGCCCCTCCCCTCTGCCAGCTACCGCAACGTTACTAGTCGCATATGCTCTAACATATGCCATTAGAATAGCAGCGGGCAGCTCAGCGATAAGAGCTGTCCATTGCAAATCTGCCAGCACAGGGTGAACAGGTCTCCAGCGGCTCCCGCTCCCTCCCTTACCCAGCTGCTGCTGCTGCGGGGTGGGCTCTGCCTCCTCCTCCCTGCACTTGGAAGAGGATGTACAGTGCAGGGAGGAGGAGGTCACTGGTCCAGGCAGCACAGCACTATGCTGCCCAGACACAGGTGAGGCGGGGTGTCTGCAGGGGACTGTGCGAGGCGGTGCTGGGTCACGTTAAGAAGCCCATAGGCTGGGTATCGCCAGCTTTTGCTGGCGATACCCCTCGCAGCGAAAACCCAGCATGCGGTTTTCCTGCATATCAGAATTCCTGTCCCAGTATATGAGTAGTACAGAGGCTGCAGCTAGTCTTCCATGTGACAACATAGATGATACAATAGATTTTATTTTTGTGTATCTTTTGTATCTTAAGGTTGTTTACTTTGTATTTGTATAAGGATACTTAGGGTGTTATTCCGATTTATATGCTACCCTGCGTGCAGTCTAGCAAGCAGGTCTGAATCAGACTCAATGGCCCGTATTCAATGCGGCCAGCGAGGGGGTTAAACGGCGGGGATCACAGAAAACCAGCGATCCTCGCTGTTTAACCCCCGCGCCGCTCACCGTATTCAATGTTCCCCAAACAGCGAGGCTCGAGGCTAATTCAGGGAGCCCTCTGCATTTAGCCGTGAGTCTCGCAGTTTCAGCTGCCATATACGCCGCTTCCCCCTTGCTCCAAAAATGGAGCGAGGGGGAATTGGCGTATGCGGGGGGAGGGGGTGGCAGTTGAATACTGACCCTGCGAGCTGTGGCAGCGAGCAGGCAGCGCTGCTCGCTGTCACAGCTTGCCAGCAGCATTGAATACACCTGAATGTCTGACAGCTGATTTCTGCATTTAGCCTACTGAGGTGCGATGGTTATCCATTTACCGGAATGTCGCGCAAACTCAAGGTGGCAATTCTATTGGACTATTGGGGAATAAAAAATGAAATGCGAGCATGTGTTTGTCCGATCAATTAGACTCAAAGTGTATTTGCAATAATGTACTTTATTAAGTGTGCATTAATTATGTAAGGGCATAGTACCTGTGCTAGAGCACAAATGAAGTCCTGTACTAATGTATCCGTTTATTTATTAACCACTAGCTTTGCAAACCACTGGTTATTAAGGCAATCATTCCTGCAGCGTTATGGACAGGCAGTAGTCACAAGTAAGCATGGAAGCTCTCACAGGCAGGGCCCTCCTTCCTCACGTTCAGTCTCCACTGATGGTCATTTCTGCTTGGTTACTCACTGGGCTGCAGCCAATCAGGGCTGAGGATGGGACTTTGCTAATGCGCCACGGAACGGAGCTGGGCTCAGTGTTATGGCACCAAGTAAAAAAAAAAGAAACATTGGCGGCTCATTCCCAGCGATGGTGGGGAACCATTAAATCTCTGCCAGCAATGAGGAATGGAGGCTTTGTATTGTTATCTGTGGGTTGGGATAAATATAAATACTATCTGGGGATCTGTTCGCCGTGGATGCACGCACCCTGCCTGTGCACATGCGCACTAACAAAAAAACGGTCCCCATGCGAACGCATTCTAGTTGTGAAGCAACCAGAATAAGGGCCTATGTGTATTTATTTATAAGCTGCAGGATAATAGAACGGGTGCAGATTGCGCTGGTAAATTGGGTAGAACATCTATTTTCTAGAGAAAACAAACATTTCATTATATAACTGCCAAGTATCACATTTGCTGATCACAATATAGAATTGCTGACTGGTAATTTGTAGCCATTAAAGTTACATATTTAATTTTCTTAAAGGTTGTAATGTAAGCATAAATCATCCATCAGATCATAGGGTGATTTTATGGTGTAGCTGGCCATACACCTACAGATTTGGGCAGTGGCATAACTAAGTTTTGGGCGCCCCCCCCCCCCCGCCATTAGGGGGGGCGCCCCCCGCCGCCGCCCACGCCCCGCCAAGCACCCCCAATCCCCCCCCCCCCCCAATCCCCTGCAGCCTTACCTATCGCGCTGGTCCCGGCGGCTCCGTTCTTCTTCTGCTGAGGACCACCACAAAATGGGCGCCCCCATACAGCAGACAGTTTCAGAGAACTGTGTGCTATATGGGGGCGGCCATTTTGTGGTGGTCCTCAGCAGAAGAACGGAGCCGCCGGGACCAGCGAGATAGGTAAGTCTGCGGGGGATTGGGGGGGGGGGGTGTAACTATAGCACCGCAGCCTCTGGCGCCCCCACATGCACAGCGCCCCCCCCCCCTGCGGTGGCGGGGGCTGCGGTGCTATAGTTCCGCCACTGGATTTGGGGCCTGGTTCGCAGTGATCACGCTAGGCTGTTTTAACCGGGCACCGCGCCCTGCCCAATTTTTAAAGGCCAAAATTCACCCTTCCCCCCTCGCAAGAGTCCACCCCCTTTATGCTGCCCCCATAAAGCACCGCCCTGCCCTGGCCAGTTCCTAGAAGGAACTAGGGATGGCTATCATTGCCATTGCCATCGATGGTTGACATCGATGGCAATGGCATTTTTATATTATTTTTATTATTTTTACATATCGATGGTCATCCATTGTGTTTGATTGATTGGCCTGTGGGCCAAACAAATCACAGGGGCGGGGCTTCGTGGGTGTCAGGGGCGGAGCTATGTTCCGTGTCACGGCACTTTGAGAATAAAAAAAGCAAAACCATCTGGTTCTCCCCCATCAATGGCAAAAGTATTCGACATCGGCCATAAACCATCGATGATTTTGAATCATCGATGGTCGATGGCCATCCCTAGAAGGAGCACCACATTCAGACCTGTTCACAAGCTTACGTATACTCACCACTCCCGCTCCCCCTTCCATCCAACCATCGGTATGAAACGCAGCATCCTGCGTGTGAAGGATGCGAGTGGTAGGATGCCGGTAGTTTCAGCGAAGCAGATGGCGGTTAGCGCACCCGCGCCAATACGTTCCATTCCTACCCACTGGATAAAAATACACAGGGGGATTTCTTCCACGGCATGATCTGCAACGCCGAGTGGTTAAATACTCTGCTCTTTAAAAATAATAATAATATACTGTAGCCTATTTAAGTACATCAAAAGTTCTTTGCAGTAAGTTATGTGAAAACACAATGATCAAAAGAAATTACAGGCTTACGGCTTAGAATAGTCATCGTTCCTTTTAACAGTTTCCCTTTCACTCGCTACCTCCCCCCTCCCCCTTCCCCAGCGAAGACCTAACATCCATAGTTGACAGTTTAATTATTAGGTTCACGTGATGGATAATGCGCTTTACTCTGCAACTCCCACTCACTAAACACTTGCTTGCAAATGCAGCTGCAAATACGCAATACTTAACCAAATCTATGTTGATCAGTTTACTTTTTCCTCGCTGTCAGGTCCATTACCTTTATTTACATTGACAGTACCTTCCAGTGGGGCGGGGCTTTTATAAATGTGCAATTATCCTCCAATCAGGCATTGTGTCCGTACAGTACCTTCCAGTGGGGCGGGGCTTTTATACATGTGCAATTATCCTCCAATCAGGCATTGTGTCCGTACAGTACGTTTAGACCCACTTTCTGCATAGTCACGATCCATCATTGCCCCCTGCTGCACATGCTTGTGATCATCGACGTAACTCGAGTGGGAGCATGGGGAACCGTTGCTATGGGGTCCGGAGGCAGAGGGGGCCTGGAACTAGGCTATAAAGTTGCACACCAATTTCCCAGATTTGCCTGATAAGCAATTGGGTCTGATCCATTACCCAGCTTGAATTGTGTGATATTACATTATAACATACACTGCATTCTACATACAGTGAGAGGTGAATGTAGTGAATCTTATAATGGTAAGGGGGCGCTGTCATGTGTCATAATGTGGTCTGCTCTTTGTAATGTGGAGGGTACTTGCATGATAAGAACTTGGGCACTGTAATGTGGCACATTGGGATACATACAATTGAATGGCAGTTGGGGTGCAGGCATTCAGAATAGGGACACTGGCATCCAGAAGGAGGGAAGTATACATGCCCTGCAAGCCCCTGGGGCCACCACCACACCCACCCCCACCACCCTTAACCCTCCCTTGCTGCAACCTAACCCCCACCCAACCCTAAGTCCCTAAACCTAACCTGATTTGGTATTCTTCAGTTTGGCATCTTGGTAGTTGGGATTCCGGTGCCAGGCTCCTGGCAATAGTTGGGATCCGCACTGTGAACGCCGGAGTGTGAAATGGAGGCACTGTAGTGTGGAATAATATGAAATGTTGCACTGTAAGGTGGTAACATTTCAAGTGGAGGACACTCTAATGTGCCAAAGTATGAGCAGCAGACACTCTAATGTGCCAAAGTATGAGCAGCAGACACTCTAATGTGCCACAGTATGAGCAGCAGACACTCTAATGTGCCACAGTATGAGCAGTAGACACTGTAATGTGCCACAGTATGAGCAGTAGACACTGTAATGTGCCACAGTATGAGCAGTAGACACTGTAATGTGCCACAGTATGAAAAGCAGACACTGTAATGTGCCACAGTATGAGCAGTAGACACTGTAATGTGCCACAGTATGAGCAGTAGACACTGTAATGTGCCACAGTATGAAAAGCAGACACTGTAATGTGCCACAGTATGAGCAGCAGACACTGTAATGTGCCACAGTATGAGCAGCAGACACTGTAATGTGCCACAGTATGAGCAGCAGACACTGTAATGTGCCACAGTATGAGCAGTAGGCACTCTAATGTGCCACAGTATGAGCAGTAGACACTCTCATGTGCCACAGTATGAGCAGCAGACACTGTAATGTGCCACAGTATGAGCAGTAGACACTGTAATGTGCCACAGTATGAGCAGCAGACACTGTAATGTGCCACAGTATGAGCAGCAGACACTGTAATGTGCCACAGTATGAGCAGCAGACACTGTAATGTGCCACAGTATGAGCAGTAGACACTGTAATGTGCCACAGTATGAGCAGCAGACACTGTAATGTGCCACAGTATGAGCAGCAGACACTCTAATGTGCCACAGTATGAGCAGTAGACACTCTAATGTGCCACAGTATGAGCAGCAGACACTGTAATGTGCCACAGTATGAGCAGTAGGCACTCTAATGTGCCACAGTATGAGCAGTAGACACTGTAATGTGCCACAGTATGAGCAGCAGACAATGTAATGTGCCACAGGATGAGCAGCAGACACTGTAATGTGCCACAGTATGAGCAGTAGACACTCTAATGTGCCACAGTATGAGCAGCAGACACTGTAATGTGCCACAGTATGAGCAGCAGACACTCTAATGTGCCACAGTATGAGCAGCAGACACTGTAATGTGCCACAGTATGAGCAGCAGACACTCTAATGTGCCACAGTATGAGCAGCAGACACTGTAATGTGCCACAGTATGAGCAGTAGACACTGTAATGTGCCACAGTATGAGCAGTAGACACTGTAATGTGCCACAGTATGAAAAGCAGACACTGTAATGTGCCACAGTATGAGCAGTAGACACTGTAATGTGCCACAGTATGAGCAGTAGACACTGTAATGTGCCACAGTATGAAAAGCAGACACTGTAATGTGCCACAGTATGAGCAGCAGACACTGTAATGTGCCACAGTATGAGCAGCAGACACTGTAATGTGCCACAGTATGAGCAGCAGACACTGTAATGTGCCACAGTATGAGCAGCAGACACTGTAATGTGCCACAGTATGAGCAGTAGACACTGTAATGTGCCACAGTATGAGCAGCAGACACTGTAATGTGCCACAGTATGAGCAGCAGACACTGTAATGTGCCACAGTATGAGCAGTAGACACTGTAATGTGCCACAGTATGAGCAGCAGACACTGTAATGTGCCACAGTATGAGCAGCAGACACTGTAATGTGCCACAGTATGAGCAGTAGACACTGTAATGTGCCACAGTATGAGCAGCAGACAATGTAATGTGCCACAGGATGAGCAGCAGACACTGTAATGTGCCACAGTATGAGCAGTAGACACTCTAATGTGCCACAGTATGAGCAGCAGACACTGTAATGTGCCACAGTATGAGCAGCAGACACTCTAATGTGCCACAGTATGAGCAGCAGACACTGTAATGTGCCACAGTATGAGCAGTAGACACTCTAATGTGCCACAGTATGAGCAGCAGACACTCTAATGTGCCACAGGATGAGCAGCAGACACTGTAATGTGCCACAGTATGAGCAGCAGACACTATAATGTGCCACAGTATGAGCAACAGACACTGTAATGTGCCACAGGATGAGCAGCAGACACTGTAATGTGCCACAGTATGAGCAGTAGACACTCTAATGTGCCACAGTATGAGCAGCAGACACTGTAATGTGCCACAGTATGAGCAGTAGACACTGTAATGTGCCACAGTATGAGCAGCAGACACTGTAATGTGCCACAGGATGAGCAGCAGACACTGTAATGTGCCACAGTATGAGCAGCAGACACTGTAATGTGCCACAGTATGAGCAGCAGACACTGTAATGTGCCACAGTATGAGCAGCAGACACTGTAATGTGCCACAGTATGAGCAGCAGACACTGTAATGTGCCACAGTATGAGCAGCAGACACTGTAATGTGCCACAGTATGAGCAGTAGACACTCTAATGTGCCACAGTATGAGCAGCAGACACTGTAATGTGCCACAGTATGAGCAGCAGACACTGTAATGTGCCACAGTATGAGCAGCAGACACTGTAATGTGCCACAGTATGAGCAGCAGACACTGTAATGTGCCACAGTATGAGCAGTAGACACTGTAATGTGCCACAGTATGAGCAGCAGACACTGTAATGTGCCACAGTATGAGCAGCAGACACTGTAATGTGCCACAGTATGAGCAGTAGACACTGTAATGTGCCACAGTATGAGCAGCAGACACTGTAATGTGCCACAGTATGAGCAGTAGACACTTTAATGTGCCACAGTATGAGCAGTAGACACTGTAATGTGCCACAGTATGAGCAGTAGACACTCTAATGTGCCACAGTATGAGCAGTAGACACTCTAATGTGCCACAGTATGAGCAGTAGACACTGTAATGTGCCACAGTATGAGCAGTAGACACTCTAATGTGCCACAGTATGAGCAGCAGACACTGTAATGTGCCACAGTATGAGCAGTAGGCACTGTAATGTGCCACAGTATGAGCAGTAGACACTGTAATGTGCCACAGTATGAGCAGTAGGCACTGTGATGTAGGATATTATAAAATGGGAAAACTGTATAATTTGATTTGTTGGTATAATGCGGCATAATGTGTACTGGCAGCCCTACATTGTGACAACATGTACACTAGGGAACTACGATGGTTCCTAAAATAAGTTAGTCCACTACTATGGGACATAATATTAACTAGGGCACTACAGTGGGACATAATATTAACTAGGGCACTAATATGGGACATACTATTAACTAGGACACTACTATGGGACATAATTTTAACTAGGGCACTACTGTGGGACATAATATTAACTAGGGCACTAATATGGGACATACTATTAACTAGGGCACTACTATGGGACATACTATTAACTAGGGCACTACTATGGGACATAATATTAACTAGGGCACTAATATGGGACATACTATTAACTAGGGCACTACTATGGGACATACTATTAACTAGGGCACTACTATGGGACATAATATTAACTAGGGCACTACTATGGGACATAATATTAACTAGGGCACTAATATGGGACATACTATTAACTAGGGCACTACTATGGGACATTATATTAACTAGGGCACTACTATGGGACATAATATTAACTAGGGCACTAATATGGGACATAATATTAACTAGGGCACTACTATGGGACATAATATTAACTAGGGCACTACTATGGGGCATAATATTAACTAGTGCACTATTATGGGACATAATATTAACTAGGGCACTACTATGGGAAATAATATTAACTAGGGCACTACTGTGGGACATAATTTTAACTAGGGCACTACTGTGGGACATAATATTAACTAGGTCACTAATATGGGACATACTATTAACTAGGGCACTACTATGGGACATACTATTAACTAGGGCACTATTATGGGACATAATATTAACTAGGGCACTACTATGGGACATAATATTAACCCCTTACCGCCGCAGCCTGTTTTTGCCTTCCTGACAGAGCCCGTTTTTTCAAATCTGACATGTATCACTTTATGTGGGGATAACTTTTTATTGCTTTTACTTATCCCAGTGATTTTGAGATTGTTTTCTCGTGACACATTGTACTTTAAGTTAGTGGTAAATTTTGGTCGATACAGTCTGTGTTTTTTTGTGAAAAATACCAAAATGTCGTAAAAAAATTGAAAATTTTGCAATTTGCAAAATGTAAAATTTTCTGCTTGTGAGACAAATAATCATACCACTCAAAATAGTTAATAACTAACAAAGACCATATGTCTACTTTATGTTGCCATCATTATTTCAACCTCCTTTTAATTTTTTTGGACACTAGGAGGCTTAAAATATGAATAGCAAATTCTCAAATTTTCAAGAAAATTTCAAACACTGATTTTTTTAGGGACCAGTTCAGTTCTGATGTGACTTTGAGGGACTTGTATGTGAGACACCCCCATAAATGATGCCATTTCAAAAACTGCACCCCTCACAGTATTCAAAAAAGCATTTTGGAAGTTTGTTAACCCTTTAGGTGTTTCACAGGAATTAAAACAAAGTGTAGGTGAAATTTCAAAATTTCATTTTTTTTGCAGATTTTCAATTTTAATAAATTTTTCTAAGGAACACAGTAGATTTTACTAGAGAAATGTGACTAAAAATTGATTCCCCCAATTCTTTTGTTTTCATAAATATCCTATATGTGGCCCTAGTGTGCACGTTGACCAAACCACAGGCTTCATAAAAGAAGGAGCACCTACTTGATTTTGGAGCCTCCTTTTTATGAGATTATTTTTTAGGCACCATGTATGTTTCTAGGCACCATAAGATGCTAAAAGTTAGGAACCCCCCCACAAGTGACCCCATTTTGCAAACTACACCCCTCAGGGAATTCATCTAGGGGTATAGTGTACATTTCAAACCCCCAGGGGTTTCACCAATTTTGGTACAACTGGGCTGTGAAAATGCAAAATTACATTTTTTTACACAAAAATGCAGTTCTGGCTCAAAATTTTTCATTTTCACAAGGAATAAAGGAGACAAAGCACCCCAAAATCTGTGCCGCAATTTCTCCCGAGTACGGCAATGCCTCATATGTGACCAAAAAATACCATTTGGGTGCATGGCAGGACTCAGAAGGGAAGGAGTGATATTTGGATTTTGCAGCACAGATTCTGGTGGAATGAATGGTGGGTGCTATGTCGCATTAGCAAGACCCCCGAAGCACCAATACAGTGGAACCCCCCCACAAGTGACCCCATTTTGCAAACTACACCCCTCAGGGAATTCATCTAGGGGTATAGTGTACATTTCAAACCCCTAGGGGTTTCACCAATTTTGGTACAACTGGGCTGTGAAAATGAAAAATTACATTTTTTTTTTACACAAAAATGCAGTTCTGGCTCAAAATTTTTAATTTTCACAAGGAATGAAGGAGACAAAGCACCCCAAAATCTGTGCCGCAATTTCTCCCGAGTACGGCAATGCCTCATATGTGACCAAAAAATACCATTTGGGTGCATGGCAGGACTCAGAAGGGAAGGAGTGATATTTGGATTTTGCAGCACAGATTCTGGTGGAATGAATGGTGGGTGCTATGTCGCATTAGCAAGACCCCCGAAGCACCAATACAGTGGAACCCCCCCACAAGTGACCCCATTTTGCAAACTACACCCCTCAGGGAATTCATCTAGGGGTATAGTGTACATTTCAAACCCCCAGGGGTTTCACCAATTTTGGTACAACTGGGCTGTGAAAATGCAAAATTACATTTTTTTACACAAAAATGCAGTTCTGGCTCAAAATTTTTCATTTTCACAAGGAATGAAGGAGACAAAGCACCCCAAAATCTGTGCCCCAATTTCTCCCGAGTACGGCAATGCCTCATATGTGACCAAAAAATACCAGTTGGGTGCATGGCAGGACTCAGAAAGGAAGGAGTGATATTTGGATTTTGCAGCACAGATTCTGGTTGAATGACCCCTGAAGCACCCATACAGTGGAACCCCCCCCACAAGTGACCCCATTTTGCAAACTACACCCTTTAGGGAATTCATCAAGGGGTATAGTGTACATTTCAAACCCCCAGGGGTTTCACCAATTTTGATACAACTGAGCTGTGAAAATGAAAAATTAAATTTTTTCATTTTCACAGCCCAGTTGTATCAAAATTGGTGAAACCCCTGGGGGTTTGAAATGTACACTATACCCCTTGATGAATTCCCTAAAGGGTGTAGTTTGCAAAATGGGGTCACTTGTGGGGGAGGTTCCTAACTTTTAGCATCTTATGGTGCCTAGAAACCTACATGGTGCCTAAAAAATAATCTCATAAAAAGGAGGCTCCAAAATCAAGTAGGTGCTCCTTCTATTATGAAGTCTGTGGTTTGGTCAACGTGCACACTAGGGCCACATATAGGATATTTATGAAAACAAAAGAATTGGGGGAATCAAATTTTAGTCACATTTCTCTAGTAAAATGTACTGTGTTCCTTAGAAAAATGTATTAAAATTGAAAATCTGCAAAAAAATATGAAATTTTGAAATTTCACCTACACTTTGTTTTAATTCCTGTGAAACACCTAAAGGGTTAACAAACTTCCAAAATGCTGTTTTGAATACTGTGAGGGGTGCAGTTTTTGAAATGGCATCATTTATGGGGGTGTCTCACATACAAGTCCCTCAAAGTCACATCAGAACTGAACTGGTCCCTAAAAAAATCAGAGTTTGAAATTTTCTTGAAAATTTGAGAATTTGCTATTCATATTTTAAGCCTCCTAGTGTCCAAAAAAATGAAAATGAGGTTGAAATAATGATGGCAACATAAAGTATACATATGGTCTATGTTAGTTATTAACTATTTTGAGTGGTATGATTATTTGTCTCACAAGCAGAAAATTTAACATTTTGCAAATTGCTAAATTTTCCATTTTTTTACGACATTTTGGAATTTTTCACAAAAAAACACAGACTGTATCGACGAAAATTTACCACTAACTTGAAGTACAATGTGTCACGAGAAAACAATCTCAAAATCACTGGGATAAGTAAAAGCAAAAAAAAGTTATCCCCACTTAAGTGATACATGTCAGATTTGAAAAAAGGGCTCTGTCAGGAAGGCAAAAACATGCTGTGTCAGGAAGGGGTTAACACGTGTAAGTGCACTTAAGGGGCAGCAGCTTCAAGGCAGCTTTTGGTACAACCTTGAAGGGGTTAAAAGAAAAAAAAAAAAGCTCCTGCGCCAAAAATTGAGCACAGATGTTGGTCAGTAACGTCCGTCACTGATCAGCGCTCAGCGGCCACAGGACACCCACAAAATCACTGTGGGTGTAAAATTTAAAAAAAAAAACCCACAGCACCCTCCGAAAAAAAAAAATTAAAAAAAACTGCTGATGAGTCAAAGGCAACAGGAATTTGATCCCCAAAAAAAAAATAGATCAACCCTGTGCCAAAAATGCTGATCAGTGATGTACGTCACTGATCAGCGCTCAGCGGCCACAGGACACCCACAAAATCACCGTGGGTGTAAAAAAAAATTAAAAAAAAAAACCCCACAGCACCCTCCAAAAAAAAAAAAATTAAAAAAACTGCTGATGAGTCAAAGGCAACAGGAATTTGATCCAAAAAAAAAAATTAGATCAACCCTGTGCCAAAAATGCTGATCAGTGATGTACGTCACTGATCAGCGCTCAGCGGCCACAGGATACCCACAAAATCACCGTGGGTGTAACAAAAAAAAAAAAAAACCCCACAGCACCCTCAAAAAAAAAAAAAAAACTGCTGATCAGTGATGCAACACTGATTAGCAGTGAGGGGCAGCAGGCACACAACTTTTGGTGCAACCTGACGGGGTATATATAAAAAAAAAAAAACCTGCACCCCAAAAAAGTTGCTGATCAGTTAATTTATACTGATCAGCACAAAAGGGGAGCAGCAGGTGCCAGCAGAGACAAAATTATATTACACAATATTATATTATGTGACACAATGAAGCCGCAGCAGCAGCAGCACAACAAGCAGCAGCAGCAGCACAACAGCAAGAAGCACCAACAACCAGGAAGCACCAGCAACAGGCAGCACGGATGCCACCACACCACAACGCTGATCAGGTCAGTATAAGAGGACAGATGGGCACGGAGACCGCTCTGCACGCTGTTCCTGACCGGAATGGCGGCTGCAGGGCTGTCTCCGTTATTTCCTCTGAGGTGTAATGGCTGTGATTGGTCCGTCGGTCCGACGGACCAATCACAGCCTTGGGGGCAGGTGGGGTGAGGTGGGGTGACCACCAGTGACCCCTTTACACCCGGTGGTGATTGGTGCTGTACTTAACAGCACCAATCACCACCGATCCCTGTGTTACCGAGCGTCGTTATTCGCCGGTACACAGAAAACGCTGCAATTGGCTGTTCACATTTGAACAGCCAATCACAGCGATCGCCGATGGGGGGGGCATCGCTGCCCCCCCTGGGCCACGAGGGAAGATGTCTGCTGTCAGGGACAGCAGCCATCGTCCCTCTGTCACCGCGTCTATAGACGCGGTGACACTCTAAAGTCATGACGTACATTTATGCCATGCGTCGGCAAGTACATCCCGACCATGACGTAAATGTACGTCAAATGTCGGGAAGGGGTTAACTAGGGCACTAATATGGGACATACTATTAACTAGGGTACTAATATGGGACATACTATTAACTAGGGTACTACTATGGGACATACTATTAACTAGGGCACTACTATGGGACATAATATTAACTAGGGCACTACTATGGGACATAATATTAACTAGGGCACTACTATGGGACATAATATTAACTAGGGCACTACTATGGGACATAATATTAACTAGGGCACTAATATGGGACATACTATTAACTAGGGCACTACTATGGGCATAAAATTAACTAGTGCACTACTATGGGACATAATATTAACTAGGGCACTACTATGGGACATAATATTAACTAGGGCACTACTATGGGACATAATATTAACTAGGGCACTAATATGGGACATACTATTAACTAGGGCACTACTATGGGCATAATATTAACTAGTGCACTACTATGGGACATAATATTAACTAGGGCACTACTATGGGACATATTATTAACTAGGGCACTACTATGGGACATAATATTAACTAGGGCACTAATATGGGACATACTATTAACTAGGGCACTACTATGGGCATAATATTAACTAGTGCACTACTATGGGACATAATATTAACTAGGGCACTACTATGGGACATAATATTAACTAGGGCACTACTATGGGACATAATATTAACTAGGGCACTAATATGGGACATACTATTAACTAGGGCACTACTATGGGCATAATATTAACTAGTGCACTACTATGGGACATAATATTAACTAGGGCACTACTATGGGACATATTATTAACTAGGGCACTACTATGGGACATAATATTAACTAGGGCACTACTATGGGGCATAATATTAACTAGTGCACTACTATGGGACATAATATTAACTAGGGCACTACTATGGGAAATAATATTAACTAGGGCACTACTGTGGGACATAATTTTAACTAGGGCACTACTGTGGGACATAATATTAACTAGGTCACTAATATGGGACATACTATTAACTAGGGCACTACTATGGGACATACTATTAACTAGGGCACTACTATGGGACATAATATTAACTAGGGCACTACTATGGGACATAATATTAACCCCTTACCGCCGCAGCCTGTTTTTGCCTTCCTGACAGAGCCCGTTTTTTCAAATCTGACATGTATCACTTTATGTGGGGATAACTTTTTATTGATTTTACTTATCCCAGTGATTTTGAGAATGTTTTCTCGTGACACATTGTACTTTAAGTTAGTGGTAAATTTTGGTCGATACAGTCTGTGTTTTTTTGTGAAAAATACCAAAATGTCGTAAAAAAATTGAAAATTTTGCAATTTGCAAAATGTAAAATTTTCTGCTTGTGAGTCAAATAATCATACCACTCAAAATAGTTAATAACTAACAAAGACCATATGTCTACTTTATGTTGCCATCATTATATCAACCTCCTTTTAATTTTTTTGGACACTAGGAGGCTTAAAATATGAATAGCAAATTCTCGAATTTTCAAGAAAATTTCAAACACTGATTTTTTTAGGGACCAGTTCAGTTCTGATGTGACTTTGAGGGACTTGTATGTGAGACACCCCCATAAATGATGCCATTTCAAAAACTGCACCCCTCACAGTATTCAAAAAAGCATTTTGGAAGTTTGTTAACCCTTTAGGTGTTTCACAGGAATTAAAACAAAGTGTAGGTGAAATTTCAAAATTTCATTTTTTTTGCAGATTTTCAATTTTAATAAATTTTTCTAAGGAACACAGTAGATTTTACTAGAGAAATGTGACTAAAAATTGATTCCCCCAATTCTTTTGTTTTCATAAATATCCTATATGTGGCTCTAGTGTGCACGTTGACCAAACCACAGGCTTCATAAAAGAAGGAGCACCTACTTGATTTTGGAGCCTCCTTTTTATGAGATTATTTTTTAGGCACCATGTAGGTTTCTAGGCACCATAAGATGCTAAAAGTTAGGAACCCCCCCACAAGTGACCCCATTTTGCAAACTACACCCCTCAGGGAATTCATCTAGGGGTATAGTGTACATTTCAAACCCCCAGGGGTTTCACCAATTTTGGTACAACTGGGCTGTGAAAATGCAAAATTACATTTTTTTACACAAAAATGCAGTTCTGGCTCAAAATGTTTCATTTTCACAAGGAATGAAGGAGACAAAGCACCCCAAAATCTGTGCCGCAATTTCTCCCGAGTACGGCAATGCCTCATATGTGACCAAAAAATACCATTTGGGTGCATGGCAGGACTCAGAAGGGAAGGAGTGATATTTGGATTTTGCAGCACAGATTCTGGTGGAATGAATGGTGGGTGCTATGTCGCATTAGCAAGACCCCCGAAGCACCAATACAGTGGAACCCCCCCACAAGTGACCCCATTTTGCAAACTACACCCCTCAGGGAATTCATCTAGGGGTATAGTGTACATTTCAAACCCATAGGGGTTTCACCAATTTTGGTACAACTGGGCTGTGAAAATGAAAAATTACATTTTTTTTTACACAAAAATGCAGTTCTGACTCAAAATTTTTAATTTTCACAAGGAATGAAGGAGACAAAGCACCCCAAAATCTGTGCCGCAATTTCTCCCGAGTACGGCAATGCCTCATATGTGACCAAAAAATACCATTTGGGTGCATGGCAGGACTCAGAAGGGAAGGAGTGATATTTGGATTTTGCAGCACAGATTCTGGTGGAATGAATGGTGGGTGCTATGTCGCATTAGCAAGACCCCCGAAGCACCAATACAGTGGAACCCCCCCACAAGTGACCCCATTTTGCAAACTACACCCCTCAGGGAATTCATCTAGGGGTATAGTGTACATTTCAAACCCCCAGGGGTTTCACCAATTTTGGTACAACTGGGCTGTGAAAATGAAAAATTACATTTTTTTACACAAAAATGCAGTTCTGGCTCAAAATTTTTCATTTTCACAAGGAATGAAGGAGACAAAGCACCCCAAAATCTGTGCCGCAATTTCTCACGAGTACGGCAATGCCTCATATGTGACCAAAAAATACCATTTGGGTGCATGGCAGGACTCAGAAAGGAAGGAGTGATATTTGGATTTTGCAGCACAGATTCTGGTGGAATGAATGGTGGGTGCTATGTCGCATTAGCAAGACCCCCGAAGCACCAATACAGTGGAACCCCCCCACAAGTGACCCCATTTTGCAAACTACACCCCTCAGGGAATTCATCTAGGGGTATAGTGTACATTTGAAACCCCCAGGGGTTTCACCAATTTTGGTACAACTGGGCTGTGAAAATGAAAAATTACATTTTTTTACACAAAAATGCAGTTCTGGCTCAAAATTTTTCATTTTCACAAGGAATGAAGGAGACAAAGCACCCCAAAATCCAGAGGCGTAACTAGACATTCATAGGCCCCATAGCAAAAGTTTGTATGGGCCCCCTATTTAGCAACTGTTGGTAATAAATGAATATAGCACATATACCTTAGACTGTAAAGATGGGCCCCCTTCAGCTCTGGGCCCCATAGCAGTTGCACCCCTTGCACCAATGGTAATTACGCCTTTGCCAAAATCTGTGCCGCAATTTCTCCCAAGTACGGCAATGCCTCATATGTGACCAAAAAATACCATTTGGGTGCATGGCAGGACTCCGAAGGGAAGGAGTGATATTTGGATTTTGCAGCACAGATTCTGGTGGAATGAATGGTGGGTGCTATGTCGCATTAGCAAGACCCCCGAAGCACCAATACAGTGGAACCCCCACACAAGTGACCCCATTTTGCAAACTACACCCCTCAGGGAATTCATCTAGGGGTATAGTGTACATTTGAAACCCCCAGGGGTTTCACCAATTTTGGTACAACTGGGCTGTGAAAATGAAAAATTACATTTTTTTACACAAAAATGCAGTTCTGGCTCAAAATTTTTCATTTTCACAAGGAATGAAGGAGACAAAGCACCCCAAAATCTGTGCCGCAATTTCTCCCAAGTACGGCAATGCCTCATATGTGACCAAAAAATACCATTTGGGTGCATGGCAGGACTCCGAAGGGAAGGAGTGATATTTGGATTTTGCAGCACAGATTCTGGTGGAATGAATGGTGGGTGCTATGTCGCATTAGCAAGACCCCCGAAGCACCAATACAGTAGAACCCCCCCCCACAAGTGACCCCATTTTGCAAACTACACCCCTCAGGGAATTCATCTAGGGGTATAGTGTACATTTCAAACCCCCAGGGGTTTCACCAATTTTGGTACAATTGGGCTGCGAAAATGAAAAAATACATTTTTTACACAAAAATGCAGTTCTGGCTCCAAATTTTTCATTTTCACAAGGAATGAAGGAGACAAAGCACCCCAAAATCTGTGCCCCAATTTCTCCCGAGTACGGCAATGCCTCATATGTGACCAAAAAATACCAGTTGGGTGCATGGCAGGACTCAGAAAGGAAGGAGTGATATTTGGATTTTGCAGCACAGATTCTGGTTGAATGACCCCTGAAGCACCCATACAGTGGAACCCCCCCCACAAGTGACCCCATTTTGCAAACTACACCCTTTAGGGAATTCATCAAGGGGTATAGTGTACATTTCAAACCCCCAGGGGTTTCACTAAATTTTTCATTTTCACAGCTCAGTTGTATCAAAATTGGTGAAACCCCTGGGGGTTTGAAATGTACACTATACCCCTTGATGAATTCCCTAAAGGGTGTAGTTTGCAAAATGGGGTCACTTGTGGGGGAGGTTCCTAACTTTTAGCATCTTATGGTGCCTAGAAACCTACATGGTGCCTAAAAAATAATCTCATAAAAAGGAGGCTCCAAAATCAAGTAGGTGCTCCTTCTATTATGAAGCCTGTGGTTTGGTCAACGTGCACACTAGGGCCACATATAGGATATTTATGAAAACAAAAGAATTGGGGGAATCAATTTTTAGTCACATTTCTCTAGTAAAATGTACTGTGTTCCTTAGAAAAATGTATTAAAATTGAAAATCTGCAAAAAAATATGAAATTTTGAAATTTCACCTACACTTTGTTTTATATCCTGTGAAACACCTAAAGGGTTAACAAACTTCCAAAATGCTGTTTTGAATACTGTGAGGGGTGCAGTTTTTGAAATGGCATCATTTATGGGGGTGTCTCACATACAAGTCCCTCAAAGTCACATCAGAACTGAACTGGTCCCTAAAAAAATCAGAGTTTGAAATTTTCTTGAAAATTTGAGAATTTGCTATTCATATTTTAAGCCTCCTAGTGTAATGATGGCAACATAAAGTATACATATGGTCTATGTTAGTTATTAACTATTTTGAGTGGTATGATTATTTGTCTCACAAGCAGAAAATTTAACATTTTGCAAATTGCTAAATTTTCCATTTTTTTACGACATTTTGGAATTTTTCACAAAAAAACACAGACTGTATCGACGAAAATTTACCACTAACTTGAAGTACAATGTGTCACGAGAAAACAATCTCAAAATCACTGGGATAAGTAAAAGCAAAAAAAAGTTATCCCCACTTAAGTGATACATGTCAGATTTGAAAAAAAGGGCTCTGTCAGGAAGGCAAAAACATGCTGTGTCAGGAAGGGGTTAACACGTGTAAGTGCACTTAAGGGGCAGCAGCTTCAAGGCAGCTTTTGGTACAACCTTGAAGGGGTTAAAAGAAAAAAAAAAGCTCCTGCGCCAAAAATTGAGCACAGATGTTGGTCAGTAACGTCCGTCACTGATCAGCGCTCAGCGGCCACAGGACACCCACAAAATCACTGTGGGTGTAAAAAAAATTAAAAAAAAAACCCCACAGCACCCTCCAAAAAAAAAAAATTAAAAAAAACTGCTGATGAGTCAAAGGCAACAGGAATTTGATCCCAAAAAAAAAATTAGATCAACCCTGTGCCAAAAATGCTGATCAGTGATGTACGTCACTGATCAGCGCTCAGCGGCCACAGGACACCCACAAAATCACCGTGGGCGTAAAAAAAAATAAAAAAAAAAACCCACAGCACCCTCCAAAAAAAAAAAAAAATTAAAAAAACTGCTGATGAGTCAAAGGCAACAGGAATTTGATCCAAAAAAAAAAATTAGATCAACCCTGTGCCAAAAATGCTGATCAGTGATGTACGTCACTGATCAGCGCTCAGCGGCCACAGGACACCCACAAAATCACCGTGGGTGTAACAAAAAAAAAAAAAAAAACCCACAGCACCCTCAAAAAAAAAAAAAAAAAAAACTGCTGATCAGTGATGCAACACTGATTAGCAGTGAGGAGCAGCAGGCACACAACTTTTGGTGCAACCTGACGGGGTATATATAAAAAAACAAAAAACCTGCACCCCAAAAAAGTTGCTGATCAGTTAATTTATACTGATCAGCACAAAAGGGGAGCAGCAGGTGGCAGCAGAGACAAAATTATATTACACAATATTATATTATGTGACACAATGAAGCCGCAGCAGCAGCAGCACAACAAGCAGCAGCAGCAGCACAACAGCAAGAAGCACCAACAACCAGGAAGCACCAGCAGCAGGCAGCACGGATGCCACCACACCACAACGCTGATCAGGTCAGTATAAGAGGACAGATGGGCACGGAGACCGCTCTGCACGCTGTTCCTGACCGGAATGGCGGCTGCAGGGCTGTCTCCGTTATTTCCTCTGAGGTGTAATGGCTGTGATTGGTCCGTCGGTCCGACGGACCAATCACAGCCTTGGGGGCAGGTGGGGTGAGGTGGGGTGACCACCAGTGACCCCTTTACACCCGGTGGTGATTGGTGCTGTACTTAACAGCACCAATCACCACCGATCCCTGTGTTACCGAGCGTCGTTATTCGCCGGTACACAGAAAACGCTGCAATTGGCTGTTCACATTTGAACAGCCAATCACAGCGATCGCCGATGGGGGGGGCATCGCTGCCCCCCCTGGGCCACGAGGCAAGATGTCTGCTGTCAGGGACAGCAGCCATCGTCCCTCTGTCACCGCGTCTATAGACGCGGTGACACTCTAAAGTCATGACGTACATTTATGCCATGCGTCGGCAAGTACATCCCGACCATGACGTAAATGTACGTCAAATGTCGGGAAGGGGTTAACTAGGGCACTAATATGGGACATACTATTAACTAGGGCACTACTATGGGACATACTATTAACTAGGGCACTACTATGGGACATAATATTAACAAGGGCACTACTATGGGACATAATATTAACTAGGGCACTACTATGGGACATAATATTAACTAGGGCACTACTATGGGACATAATATTAACTAGGGCACTAATATGGGACATACTATTAACTAGGGCACTACTATGGGCATAAAATTAACTAGTGCACTACTATGGGACATAATATTAACTAGGGCACTACTATGGGACATAATATTAACTAGGGCACTACTATGGGACATAATATTAACTAGGGCACTAATATGGGACATACTATTAACTAGGGCACTACTATGGGCATAATATTAACTAGTGCACTACTATGGGACATAATATTAACTAGGGCAATACTATGGGACATATTATTAACTAGGGCACTACTATGGGACATAATATTAACTAGGGCACTACTATGGGACATTATATTAACTAGGGCACTACTATGGGACATAATATTAACTAGGGCACTACTATGGGACATTATATTAACTAGGACACTACTATGGGACATAATATTAACTAGGGCACTACTATGGGACATAATATTACCTAGGGCACTACTATGGGACATTATATTAACTAGGGCACTACTATGGGACATAATAATAGAAGCACTGGGACAGGAACTCCTTCATTATGTTGCTATGGGGCCCACAACATTCTTGCTATGACCCTGTGAATGGCCAGCACATTTTTAAAAGTGGACAATTTCAGGCTCACCAAAAGGAGGCTGTGTGGCGGTGTGGTCATTGCCATTGCATTATCATGGCCACGCCCCCCCCCCCCCCGCTGCTCAATTCAGTTATAACTAAGTCATATGATCCCCACGGACCCCCTATGCCAAGAGGGGATTGCGGAAGACTGCTGCCATTGCATGGCACTTGCCCACCTTTCTGAGGGGGGAGGGCGGACGGACGGACCCAGTTCTAAGGAGCCTCTCCCCCGTTCCCACGAGGGAAGTATCACCTGCACAGAACCTGCACATGGGCCCCAACTATCTTAACCCTTTGAGTGTCAACATCTCTGTGAGAGATGCCAGCTAAAAATGCCAGCCTCGCTAACATTTGTTATATAAATTCAATGAAAAAATGTGTCAAAAAATATTATATTTCCTATATAAGGTGACATTGCAGGTCATTAAGATGAATACAAATGTTTTGGCAATTTTCACACCTATTTTGCCAAATTCACTTGGGACTCAAAGGGTTAACTACCCGATTGCTTTTCTCATTGATAACAATCTGAGATGTTCCTATAATGTATTTGCACGAGTGGAATAATATTGTATCCTAATCCGTGTACAATCATGTCATCACAGCGCATCAGCAGTCACGGAATATGTCATTTACATCTGTTACTGATGAGACTCTCAAATGAAACTTCAGCTGATTTCATGTTCTCCACCCAAACTTGTCATTTACGCCAAGCAGATATTACAGCTCTGCGGACCTCGCCGTTGCAGCTGCGAAGACAACCCATGAAATTGGATGCTCTGGAAGCGATGGCGAGAAGCCGTCTTTAGGAAATGATCACATTTTTGCAAACATTCCTTAATTTGTACAAACACAAAATGTGAGTAAGGTGGTCAAATGGCGCAATTTAGAAGCTGCCGAGTGATACTGTTTTTTGTGGGTCCCTTAAAACCCTTTAACATCACCTTAGAAACCAATATTTAAAACCTGACCTCTCTGGCGCTCCTTCTTGGGATGGTATAGGGGTCTCCCCCGTGAACCAATGATATATGGGGAAGAGAGACGGGTATCTCATGGATACCCGTCTCACACTAACGTCTGAGACAGGAAGTCTGTATGCCAGCAGAGGATCATGGGAATTGTAGGAAGCTGCTGATTAGGATCCAGCTGGCATACAGAGGTAGGGTATTTAAACGGGATCACTGCCTTACGTCGGCACACCTTGAAAAAGTCCTACATATAGGACGAAACGCGTTGGTGAAATTGGTTTGGCAGACTCGTGGTATTTGTGCTGGTGACGGATGTGGGGTGGAGGACCCTGCAAGTAGCTGGGGCCGGGGAGGATTCAGTGTTAACACTACTGTTTAAGTGTGTTATACCTGCATTGGAACTGATTGATCACCAGTTCCCAACTGATCCGGTAATTATCAGACTAGGTCCTGCCTGGATATATAAGGAAACGTCCATGACTGCACACAGCACTTTATGCCTTGTTTGTAAGTTTTATGAAATTGTTTTTATTGCATTTGTATTGATGACTACCACAACGATGACCATACCCAATTGGGGGAGAGAGACACAACAGTGGGAGAGAACGAAGGAGAATATAAGAAAAGGACGGGAAAAACATGGGGAATAAATGCAAAAGGAGTAAGAGAAAAATAAGGGGGGGGTAGAAACAGATGAGGTAGGGGCACACAGAGAAGAGAGAGGAAGTGGAGGGATAAAAAACAGCAGAGAAATGTATAAAGGGCTGGGTAGTATACAGGAATATCTTAATGTTCAATAAAGTCATAATAAATGTAAGTTTTGGGTTTGTGGGTTAAATCCTCTTTTAATATGTATACAGTGTGTGTGTGTGTGTGTGTGTGTGTGTGTGTGTGTGTGTGTGTGTGTGTGTGTGTGTGTCCTTTCCCTGACCTTCTAGCGGGTGAATCACTGCATTGTCCTCATTGGGGCTTCCGGGACATTATCACGTCAACGTATTCTGTGTATCTCTAACACATATTTCAAGGTTATCCTGGTCCTGATATTTTAGAGTCTGCAATAAAATCTTGATTGATTTAATGAAACAATCTACATTACATACATTAGACAAGCATTAAAAAAAGTTGCAGTTACAGTACATGTGTATACATAGGGACCGATTCTATTAACCTATGATTTCAGGTTGGACAGGGCTGTGACAAGATGAATGTGCAGGCTCCAGAATCAGAGGCAAGGCAACCTAGGTGTCTGCCTAAATCCCAGCAGGGACGGCCCAAAATGTTCCTAGAGGAGCAATGCATGACTTCCATGTGATATCATGACATCACACGGACCTGCCGCACTCCCAAAGTCCCACAGTACCATATAAACAGATGGGGTACGGACAGCAGTCACCTTACCTTATAAACAGATGGGGTACGGACAGCAATCACCTTACATTATAAACAGATGGGGTATGGACAGCAGTCACAGTACCTTATAAACAGATGGTACGGAGCTACGGAGAGCAGTTACAGTACGTGGGACAGAGACATTTTTTTCTTTTTTTTTTACTTTTAATAATTTTATTAATTTTAAATAAACAGTGGGGTAAGGCCTGCGGTCAAAGCAGTACCTTATAAACTGGTACGGAGCTGCGGACAGCAGTCACAGTACCAAATAAACAGATGGGGTACCAGCAGTCACAGTAATGTATAAACAGATGAGCTACGGAGCTGCGGACAGTAGTCACAGTACTGTAGAAACAGATGGGGTACCAGCAGTTACAGTAATGTATAAACCGATGAGGTACGGAGCTGCAGACAGTAGTTACAGTACCATATAAACAGATGGGGTACCAGCAGTCACAGTAATGTATAAACAGATGAGGTACGGAGCTGCGGACAGTAGTCACAGTACCGTATAAACAGATGGGGTACCAGCAGTCACAGTAATGTATAAACAGATGAGCTACGGAGCTATAGATGGCAGTCACAGTACCGTATAAACAGATGGGGTACCAGCAGTCACAGTAATGTATAAACAGATGAGGTACGGAGCTATAGATGGCAGTCACAGTATCGTCATATACTACACACAGGGCCGGCGCCACCACTAGGCAGCTCTAGGCATTTGCCTAGGGCGCAGGCACCTGGAGGGCGGCAGTTCGCCCCTTACCCCCAGCATGTGCATATAGCTGGTGGCATCAGCGTCCCTGCAGTGCTGTTGCGGGCAGGGGTGTCCGTGCCACGGGGGTACCTGCAGCACTGTCACTGTGTATAAAGCTGCTGTCGGCAGGGACGCAGACGCCGCCAGTTTTATAATACAGGTACCAACCCCCCCCCCCCCACACACCCCGACTCGCCTGGGGCGCTCCGGTGCCTTGCACCGGCCCTGACTACACATAGTGGATGTTATGGGTTATGTGGAGCTATAAAACAATACTGCTGGTGATGCTACTAAACTTAAATAAAATAAAAACTTGTGGCCACTGCCTATGAAACAAATCTGGTGCCCACTGCCTATGAAACCACAAAGCTGGTGCCTCTGCCCACTGCCAGTGCCTTTAAACAAAGCTGCCCACTACAAAAGCTCGGAGCTGCCCACTGTAGTTTTAAATTAAACTACTTGTTTGCAGAGGGCAGCCAGCGGAGCGTGCAGTTCCCCCACTTAAACCCATATAATGGCGATGAGCCGCGGGCTCGGCGCCTTATATGGAATCCGACGGAGGGAAGGCTCCGTGCGGCTTCGCTTTGGGATCCGAGGCTGGCGGAAATTGCAGAGCCGCGGCTCGGCAATACTCGGATCCCACAGTTCGGTGCGGTTCGGATGCTAAAGAATCCGGACCGCACATCTCTAATAAGAACCTGTAACGAAATCTGCTGCTCTATATAAGACACTATTGTTTTAAACCACCTTGCGCTGCTAGTAGACCAATTTAGCACTGATAATACCACTGGACAGAATAACACTGGACACACTGCTGAAAATGTAGAAAAATTTTTATAGGACAAAAAAGATATTAAAACAATTCATACAAGAAAATTAATAACAATAATTAATATAATACAATAAAAATACCTAAATGGCCATTATAGGGTTACGTTTGCAAACTATATGAAAGCTCCGTGATGGGTTAAGAATTGATGGTAGTCACTGGGGGTAACCAAGATGATGGGGGGGATGGGAAGGGAGAATGATGCAAATGAATAAGCAGCACAGTTAGTAGATGATTGGTAAGCACATGCAGGGTTAATAAGACTGATGAGACAGTGCCCAGAATAAGGCACTGTAAGCAGTAGGTATTATCTCACCCTCCGTTGGTATGGTGGTAGGAGGCGTCGGGGAGCTTCTGTTGGTGTCAGCTCATACCCGATTTGATGGCATTGCAGGCGGGGAGCTTGAGTTTGGAGAGCTCTACCCTGGGTGCTGGGTCTGATGGAATTGACCGGCTGCAGGTGCTGTGTGGACGTAGCCAGAGGAATCAGCGGCTGGAAATGAACGCTGAGAAGCGGGAGTGACACTCGACCGCTGGGTAGAAGTGCAGTAGCTGCTGCCCAGATGATGGTGGCTTGTTAGCTGAAGACCGCGGCAGACCAGCTGGATGTTGAAACTGGTAATCAGGGGAATCACGGAGGTTTGCAGACGAAACAGGAAGTGACGTCGACGCGTTTCGTCTCTATGGCAACGGAGACTTTTTCAAGACGGATCAGGCCATTTAGGTATTTTTATTGTATTATATTAATTATTGTTATTAATTTTCATGTATGAATTGTTTTATTATCTTTTTTGTCCTATATAAAATTTTCTACATTTTCAGCAGTGTGTCCAGTGTTATTCTGTCCAGTGGTATTATCAGTGCTAAATTGGTCTACTAGCAGCGCAAGGTGGTTTAAAACAATTTTTTCTTTCTACCCATGTGAATTCTAGCTAATTCACATAAACATATTTTATTGACTGCTTGCGCTGACACCTATGTCATGGCCGTGCGTTCCACGGTCTGACTGTGGGCGTTCCAGCGGCGGTTGCTAATACACATCTTGCACGGGTAGCCCTGCCTCATTTGACGCGGATGTCATGGCCGTGCGTTCCACGTCCTGACTTCATGCGTTCCAATGGCAGTGAGGCACCTATATGCTAGCGATCTGGCTGTGGGACACGCTGCTCATGCCGGAGGGGATGAGCGGAGGTGGACCTACACGGTGGGATCAGCGGGCGTCGCTTTGCAGGTGGTTATTTCCATTTATGCTGTATAGTTGGTAGATTTGTTTATGCTGGTTCCGGAAACCGGATATGCGGTTCACGTGCGTTCCATAGCACAGGTGCACCAGGTGAGATACTGTGACAGGTGAGTGCTGTTTGGCCGATTTTGGCGCCATCTGGGCCTTTATATATGGCTTATAATCTAGTTATGCTCATACCCTTGAGGAAGGTGGTCGCACCACCGAAACAGGCTTTCGGGTATACATGCTGAGGAATTGGTGGCAGGTCCCCCTATGACGTTATGATGGGCTTTGGATAAGTAACCTGCACCTTTTATCTGTTTTGATTCCTATGTAATGCCATGTGCTGCAACTTTTTCATCTACATAAAGATGTTTTTTTTCTTCAACTTGGTGTGCAGACCACTCTCTGTTAAAGGAGAACACCCAATAATTCACATAAACCATATGCAGCAGCAGTAGATATCTGAATTGAATGACTACATTTATTTTTTATTTATTTTTTAATATATTTTTTCTACTTATTGTCATAAGAACAGCGCCAGAAACACGGTGTAATTTGTGGTGATTCAGGTCTCCACACATTGCACACCCCCCCTCCCCCCCCCATCTATATAAGACACTGTAACGGAATCTGCTGCGCTATATAAGACACTGTAACGGAATCTGCTGCGCTATATAAGACGCTGTAACAGAATCTGCTGCGCTATATAAGACGCTGTAACGGAATCTGCTGCGCTATATAAGACACTGTAACGGAATCTGCTGCGCTGTATAAGACACTGTAACGAATAATATGCTGCGCTATATAAACACTGTAACGGAATCTGCTGCGCTATATAAGACACTGTAACGGAATCTGCTGCGCTATATAAGACACTGTAACGGAATCTGCTGCGCTATATAAACACTGTAACGGAATCTGCTGCGCTATATAAGACGCTGTAACAGAATCTGCTGCGCTATATAAGACACTGTAACGGAATCTGCTGCGCTATATAAGACACTGTAACGCAATCTGCTGCGCTATATAAGACAATGTAACGGAATCTGATGCGCTATATATAAGAAGCTGTAACGGAATCTGCTGCGCTATATAAGACACTGTAACGGAATCTGCTGCGCTATATAAGAAACTAACAGAATCTGCTGCGCTATATAAGAATTTGTAACGGAATCTGCTGCGCTATATAAGACACTGTAACGGAATCTGCTGCGCTATATAAGACAATGTAACGGAATCTGCTGCGCTATATAAGAAACTGTAACGGAATCTGCAGCGCTATATAAGACACTGTAACGGAATATGCTGCGCTATATAAGACACTGTAACGGAATCTGCTGTGCTATATAAGATGCTGTAACGGAATCTGCTGCGCTATATAAGACACTGTAACGGAATCTGCTGCGCTATATAAGACACTGTAACGGAATCTGCTACGCTATATAAGACGCTGTAACGGAATATGCTGCGCTATATAAGACGCTGTAACGGAATCTGCTGCGCTATATAAGACGCTGTAACGGAATCTGCTGCGCTATATAAGACACTGTAACGGAATCTGCTGCGCTATATAAGAAACTGTAACGGAATCTGCTGCGCTATATAAGACGCTGTAACGGAATCTGCTGCGCTATATCAGAAGCTGTTACGGAATCTGCTGCGCTATACAGTATAATACACTGTAACGGAATCTGCTGCGCTATATAAGACGCTGTAACGGAATCTGCTGCGCTATATAAGACACTGTAACGGAATCTGCTGCGCTATATAAGACAATGTAACGGAATCTGCTGCACTATATAAGACGCTGTAACGGAATCTGCTGCGCTATATAAGACACTAACGGAATCTGCTGCGCTATATAAGAAGCTGTTACGGAATCTGCTGCGCTATACAGTATAATACACTGTAACGGAATCTGCTGCGCTATATAAGACGCTGTAACGGAATCTGCTGCGCTATATAAGACACTGTAACGGAATCTGCTGCGCTATATAAGACAATGTAACGGAATCTGCTGCGCTATATAAGACACTGTAACGGAATCTGCTGCGCTATATAAGACACTGTAATGGAATCTGCTGCGCTATATAAGAACCTGTAACGGAATATGTTGCGCTATATAAGACACTGTAACGGAATCTGCTGCGCTATATAAGAACCTGTAACGGAATATGCTGCGCTATATAAGACACTGTAACGGAAGGTACTTGTTTCCTATCTGGGCGCCCAGGTTTTCAACGTACGGCACCGTAATGAAATCGTATCGCATCGCATCGGATTCGGTATGCGATGATGTACGATGGCATACGATGCTATCCGATCCGATTTCATTTAAAATCGGATCGCATCGCATGCGGTGACGCGATCAACCCCGATTTTTACATTGGAATCAATGTTAAATGGTCCCTGAGACCCGATTTTACATTGATTTCAATGTAATAACCCCGCAAACCCACGATTTGTATAGGAACCCCCCCCCCCCTGATGGTTTAAAATGCGCCTCTATTATTAACGCCACCCCAGTATTGACGTCAACCCGAAGCGTGGCCAGCGCAGCGAGCCCCGCGAGGGGACGCGGATACCTGTGAAGCCCGCAAAGGGGACACGGATACCTGTGAAGTATCCGCGTCTCCTCGCGGGGCTCGCTGCGCTCGCCACGCTTCGGGCTCGGTGGCTCGCTGCGCTCGCCACACTATTCTATTCTCAACTCCACGCCGACGTGGATAGTGGGGGTATGAAAAAGTCGGAGGACGCGTACCGCCGCCGCTCGCCACGCTTCGGGTTGACGTCAATACTGGGGTGGCGTTAACAATGGAGGCGCATTTTAAACCATCAGGGGGGGTTTCCTATATATCCTATGGGCCAACCATAAAAGGGGGAACAAAATCGGATCGCATTGCATCGCATCGTTCAATATCGTGTATGTGCATTTGTGGTATCCGATGCGATCCGATTTTTATACGGAGAATAGCATGGTGCGCAATTAACGTAGCGGGCGCCCAGATAGGAAACAAGTACCTAACGGAATATGCTGCGCTATATAAGACACTGTAATGGAATCTGCTGCGCTATATAAGAAACTGTAAATAAATAAATAAAATAAATAATGGATCATCCGGCCATGTGCCAAGGGGCAAATCAAGTCTAAAGGTGCATACACACTGTACAATTATTTTGACCAATTTAGTTTATTTGGCCCTTCTGAACGCTATTGGTCAAAATATCTTTCAGTGTGTATGCGACGAATGATAATGCACATACCCGCCTGTTATTCATCAAGGTTGTTCGTCAGCTGTGCATGCAGCTCAATTTGGATATCTTTCAAAAAAAACCAAAAAAAACTGTAGCTAGATCATTCGTCTTTCATCAACATCTTTCGTCCAGGGCACTGGGTTCAAGGTAAAATTGGTCATCAATGTCTTTCAGTGTACACACTGAAAGATATTTTGACCAATATTGTTCAGGATGGCCAAAATGAACAAAGTTGGTCAAAAGAAATGGTACAGTGTGTATGCACCTTAAGTGTATCAATGTAGTTTTAGCGACTTTAAAACATATTATTTAATTGCACTGTAATTTATAATTGATATATGATTTACAAAGGGCATTTTATCCTTTGTGATGTCATTCCCTCATCTCACCTTTTTTTTTTTCAATTTAAGTTTAAAACTAATTATATCTGGAACCAACTAAGAGATACTAAACCATATTGCGTGAGACAGTGCATGAAAGCGCGGCCCGTACAATGACGCCAGAATTCAACAATCAACTGCACGCTCCATTATGTATGCTCTCAATGAATCGGGTGAGTTATTGTGAGATTTTTGGAATACTTGATCTGGTTACATCTTGTAGAAATTGAAATGTTGCCTGTGTGTGTGGGCTGCAGATCTGCGCAGCAGCTATGCATAGTGATGACAGTGAGCGATAGTGGAAGGAGCGTAAGGATTCCAATTTCAGCTAGAATCTGCTGTTGTAACCTTTGCCGAATGAGTCACCCATCTGATCAGATATTACTACCTCCACATCCCTACTAGTAATTTCCCCAGGTCACGGAAAATAGATCGCAGTCACACACCCTCACCCCACCCCAACTTTGCAGAAATATTTTTGTTGTACTGTTCAAATGCGTGTGGAAAATGACTTGTGGGCCTTATTCTGGTTCACTCCTTCTGGCAAATTCGTTCTTAGATGGACAAAACCATGTGCACTGCAGGGGGGAAGATGTAACATGTGCAGAGAGAGTTCGATTTGGGTGAGTTATTTTGTTTCTGTGCAGGGAAAATACTGACTGCTTTATTTTTACACTGCAATATAGATCTCACTTTGAAGTGAATTCTCTCTGCACAAGTTATTTCTGACCCGCCTGCAGTGCACATGGTTTTGTCCGTATAAGAAGGAATTTGCCAAAAGGAGTGAACCAAAATAACCCCCTCTGTCCTCAGCACCCCACACAGGGCCTTATTCAGATCTGAGCTCTGTACAAATTTGTTCGGAGAATGGGCAAAACCATGTGCACTGCAGGTGGGGCAGATGTAACATGTATAGAGAGAGTTAGATTTGTGTGAGTTATTTTGTTTCTGTGCAGGGTAAACACTGGCTGCATTATTTTTACACTGCAATTTAGATTTCCGTTTCAGCAGACCCCACCCAAATTTAACTCTCTTTACACACGTTACATCTGCCCCACCTGCAGTGCACATGGTTTTGCCCATTTTCCAAACAAATTTGTACTGCGATCAGATCTGATCACAGTTCACGTTTTCCAGGTCACCCGGCAGGTGCACTAATTACTCACTGACACATTTGAATAGATCCACAGGTGGAGCTCTGCACTGTGTGGGGTCCTGAGGACCGACTTTGAGATCCTGTGTAATAAGCTAAGCGGAGCGTGGGTATAGCAGGAGTGAGATCATCATTTAGTAAAAGATATTAAGTGAATATGTCACAGTATTAGTTGCTATCTGATCTGCTAAAAATATTCAGTTCAGAAAATCTTCAATGTGATGTCTTTACTGCTTCAGTACCGAGGTCGATTCCCGGCCAAGACCTTTCGGTACTTCTGTAGTTTCACGGCGCCAGCATGGCGCCGTGCTACTTCCGGGATCTACGCTCGCCACTAAATATGTCAAAAAAAGTAACTTAACTCCATGCCAACATGGATAGTTCATACCCCCACTATCCATGTTGGCATGGAGTTGATTTTAAATAGCGTGGCGAGCCCCGCAAGGGGACTCAGACGCACGGCGCCATGAAACTATACAAGTACCGACCTTTCTGTGTAGAGTTTATATATTCTCCCCAAAATGGTGTACTTAGTTCTATTGGGATTGATGTGAATGACTAAATATTCTCCTGTTAACGGTCGCACAATATAAATACAGTAAGGGGCTTATTCAGACCTGCCCGTTGAACAGTGAATTAATCCCCTCTGTTGATGGTCTACACATGCGAATAGGCGCTAATGCACATGTGCAGTGTCCCGCTGCAAGTGCCTTTGATTAAATTTTTAATCGCTGGGGCACTCGCTGCTTGATTGACAGGCAAGGGGCGTTCTGGGGGTGGATCCCCAGCATTTCATGGGCGTGCCCACAAAAACAGTGGGCTTGCCCATTAAAAAACCCTGCAGGCGTTTCCCAGCCTCCTCGGGGCAGGCGACTGGTGTCACATGATGTCAGTGCCCGCCCCCAATTCGAAGAAGACCGTGCAGCCAGAAAGTGGTCCTGGACAATTTTTCCACTGTGTGTATACTTGTGAGCAGATGTGTAAGCATACACATACGCCCGCAGCGTAGAGAGGGTATTTGTCCAGCGGGGGTGTGTGCGTTCAGCAGGATGGCGTTCACCTCACCCTAGGCCGCGATTACACGCAGCCTAGAAAGCAGGCCTGAATTACCCCATAACTTACTTCCTAAACACTACGGACAGGATTTATCAATTGTCACATAAAAGTTGTGATACAATATTACACCAGCTTTCTCCTGCACACTGGCTTCTGTGATCACTAATATATAGCCTTAGCTACACCTACCTGTTGGAACCTCACTTCTAAAAACACCAGTCCCGGCAAAGAGAAGGCTTCTGGGTTTATGAACCAAGAGTCCTATAGTACAAGCCTGTCCACTGGCCGCAAGGCACACGGGCCATTGTCGGGGGTGGGTGTTGGGGGGTGGATACGGGTCCTTCGGGCCTTGTGAGTGAAGAAGTGCAGATGTTTCTTTAGGCAACACCATCAATAGGGTACACAGACGCCAACCACTCACATTGGAGGCCTTATTTGGATGGTAGAAACCACAACTGCCGCAAGGTTGGTGCACTGTTCGATGCTACAAATGATGGTGCTGTTTGAAGATGCCCTGAATGGTCTACGGCTGCCAACAGTGGGCATCTCGGTAATATTACACCCATATGTACTAGACAAAGGCTTTGTAGCAGCAATTACATAAGAAGTGCCGGTACTTGTGTAGTTTCATGGCGCCGTGCTACTTCCGGGTTCTACGCTCACCACAAACTATGTTAAAAAAAGTAACTTAACTCCATGACAACATGGATAGTTCATACCTCCACTATCCATGTTGGCATGGAGTTGATTTTAAATAGCGTGGCGAGCGTAGTGAGCCACCGAGCCCGCAGCGTGGGCGAGCGAAGCGAGCCCCGCAAGGCGCCGTGAATCTACACAAGTACCGAATCTACACAAGTACCGAAGCGCCTTGTGCCGTGACCACTGCTTACTCACACAAGTGCGCACTGTCTCAGTAATCTGTATTCTGCTCTTACAAACTGCCATCTGTCAGCTTTCACATCCGTGTAGGATATTATACCATACTTGCCTACTTTTGAAAACTAGTTGCAGGGAGATTATAGTTGGTAGTAGAATTTTGCACAGCGCCCCATTGAGGGGGCATGTCATGCTCCTCCCAAAGGGCGTGTCAAGTTCCATATATGGAGAGATTGTGAAAAGAGATTGTGAATGTGGCACCTAGAATCGTGGGTGTGTACTGCTACATTTGAGTGGAATCCTTTAAAATGACTTAGCTACAAATGTAGATGAGCCCCAAAGCCGTTAGTAAGAGCTACTATACTTGGTATGATTCAATGTAAATGTATCTGTCTCTCATTCCCCTTTCCCCCAGAAATGTAACAGTGTAATGTGGGCTAGGGGAAATGAGGGAGATTGTTCGACTAATGAGGGAGAGAAGGAGATTGCTGCTATGTCAGGGAGTCTCCTGCAGAATGCAGGAGGGGAGGTAACTATGATGTAACAGTGTAATGTGGGCTAGGTGACATGAGGGAGATTGCTAGACTAATGAGGGAGAGAGGGAGATTGTTGCTATGTCAGGGAGTCTCCAGCAGAATGCAGGAGGGGAGGTAACTATGATGTAACAGAGTAATGTGGGCTAGGTGACATGAGGGAGATTGCTAGACTAATGAGGGAGATAGGGAGATTGCTGCTATGTCAGGGAGTCTCCTGCAGATTGCAGGAAGGGAGGTAACTATGATGTAACCATGTAATGTGGGCTAGGTGATATGTGGAGATTGCTAGACTAATGAGGGAGAGATAGAGATTGCTGCTATGTCAGGGAGTCTCCTGCAGAATGCAGGAGGGGAGGTGACTATGATGTAACAGTGTAATGTGAACTAGGTAACATGAGGGAGATTGCTAGACTAATGAGGGAGAGACGTAGATTGCTGCTATTTCAAGGAGTCTCCTGCAGAATGCAGGAGGGGTGGTAACTATGATGTAACAGTGTAATGTGGGCTAGGTGACATAAGGGAGATTTCTAGACTAGTGAGAGAGAGAGGGAGATTGCAGTTATTTCAGGGAGTCTCCTGCAGAATGCAGGGGGGAGGTATCTATGATGTACAGTAACAGTGTAATGTGGGCTAGGTGACATGAGGGAGATTGCTAGACTAATGAGGGAGAGAGTGAGATTGCTGCTATTTCAGGGAGTCTCCTGCAGAATGCAGGAGGGGAGGTAACTATGATGTAACAGTGTAATGTGGGCTAGGTGACATGGAGATTGCTAGACTAATGAGGGAGAGAGAGATTGCTGCTATGTCAGGGAGTCTCCTGCAGAATGCAGGAGGGGAGGTGACTATGATGTAACAGTGTAATGTGGGCTAGGTGACATGAGGGAGATTGCTAGACTAATGAGGGAGAGACGGAGATTGCTGCTATTTCAGGGAGTCTCCTGCAGAATGCAGGAGGGGAGGTAACTATGATGTAACAGTGTAATGTGGGCTAGGTGACATGAGGGAGATTGCTAGACTAATGAGGGAGAGAGGGAGATTGCTGCTATGTCAGGGAGTCTCCTGCAGAATGCAGGAGGGTAGGCAACTATGATGTAACAGTGTAATGTGGGCTAGGTGACATGAGGGAGATTGCTAGACTAATGAGGGAGAGAGGGAGATTGCTGCTATGTCAGGGAGTCTCCTGCAGAATGCAGGAGGGGAGGTAACTATGATGTAACAGTGTAATGTGGGCTAGGTGACATGAGGGAGAATGCTAGACTAATGAGGGAGAGAGGGAGATTGCTGCTATATCAGGGAGTCTCCAGCAGAATGCAGGAGGGGAGGTAACCATGATGTAACAGTGTAATGTGGGCTAGGTGACATGAGGGAGATTGCTAGACTAATGAGGGAGAGAGGGAGATTGCTGCTATGTCAGGGAGTCTCCTGCAGAATGCAGGGGGGAGGTATCTATGATGTACAGTAACAGTGTAATGTGGGCTAGGTGACATGAGGGAGATTGCTAGACTAATAAGGGAGAGAGGGAGATTGCTGCTACAGTATATCAGGGAGTCTCCAGCAGGAGGGGAGGTAACTATGGTGTAACAGTGTAATGTGGGCTAGGTTACATGAGAGAGATTGCTAGAGTAATAAGGGAGAGAGGGAGATTGCTGCTATGTCAGGGAGTCTCCTGCAGAATGCAGGAGGGAGGTAACCATGATGTAACAGTGTAATGTGGGCTAGGTGACATGAGGGAGATTGCTAGAGTAATAAGGGAGAGAGGGAGATTGCTGCTATGTCAGGGAGTCTCCTGCAGAATGCATGAAGGGAGGTAACTATGATGTAACAGTGTAATGTGGACTAGGTGACATAAGGGAGATTGCTAGACTAATGAGGGAGAGAGGGAGATTGCTGCTATGTCAGGGAGTCTCCTGCAGAATGCAGGGGGGTAGGTAACTATGATTATATTGTATTGTATTATTAATGGATACTAGAGGCCAATAAATATCAGACATGTATGGTTAATGTTTTGCCTTTCCTCATACGCAAGCTATTCGTTGCCTCAGAAGGTCCGTAATTGTAATTATTACCCCGTACAAGCCAAATGAATCTTCTCGTTGGAACCCCTTGTGGAAAGAAAAAAGAGTCCTAACAAGATGAGTAATAACATTGATCCTGATGCCTGCGAGCAGCGCTACTGTCTTGTGCTCAGCCAGAACAACGCGATGACTAATGCAGATTAGTCAGCACAAGACACACAGAGAATTTGTACAGAACCGCCAGCGAAAGTCATATATATCTCCACACAGTGACACACAGGCCGGACAGTCTGATGCCAGGACCCCCCTGCACATGCTCAGTATTCATCAATAACACCATACCCTCCAACATGACCCATTCCATTAGGTATAAAATGCTCTGTTCCTGGAATTCCCTGCCAGTGGCAGTTACAGATGTGAGCCTGCAGCACAGTCCAATATTCAAAAAGGGGAGCCACACCTACTGCCACCCCAAACATCACTGTCCTGGACTCACTGGCAGTTGATGTGACCCCCCCTCTTTGAAACACTGGGCGTCTCCATGGGACAGCTACCTGCCTACCCACTGCCCACCCTGCTGTGTGCCAACGCCTCAGCAACTATGATAGTCCACAACAACCGACAGCTCTCTGACACTTGTTCGACTACATTCCCCATGATCCTCCATTATGGACTGCTGGAAGCGGAAATTCTGGGAAGTGTAGTCACAAAACATGCTGGTTGGCTGCTCCTCACTCACCCACCAGTCAATCAACCACGCCATTGACTTGATTATCAGTCTCACAATACATTGCGACTCAAACGAGGGAGTGTGATGTGGTCTGGCAGAAATAAGGTGGGGCTGGGCCGCGAGTCCAGTCGGCAGTCCAGCCGCCAGATGCATGTATCTCCTGCGCATGTGTAAAACACTGACAGTAAGATTAATCGATGAAACAATACAGCATAAATATATATGGTATATACCATTGATGGTCCTTGCCAAGTTTTTCATCAAGGAAAAATGTATCATCCTAATTAATGGACAATATGGACCAGGTGTAGGCAAGAGTGTCCTCCCCTCACTGTGGCACCATCTTCCTAGTGATATTGAGGAAGATGCCTCAAGTGTTCAAGACAGCAGAGGAAGAGTCTTTCCTTTCCATCCGTGGAGCCATTTTTTCGAAGTTGTCACTGGAAAGATGGCTCTGCAGAGGAGGAGGGACCAGGGCACAAGGAAAGTATACTCTGGCTACAGCCGATGCAAATGACTCCTCCCAGTCAAGCCACCATCAGTCTGGGGTAGTGAGCGGGGATGCTCAAATTATTTAAATTAACTCAAATTTATATAATATTACTATTACTATTAATTAATATTACTATTACTATAATATGTTGGGGTTACCACATTTACAGTATGCTGAATATTTATTCAAGGTCCCTCCTGCACAATTGTTCATTGCTGTAACTCCCGACTTTTAACAGCGGGGGCAGTGCAACAAAAGCTCAATTACAGTACTACACACACCCCCTAACCCCACACATCAGAAACATTTGCCCCTCCTGGGTTAAACGTTAGCCATTATGGGGCAAATTAGAAAATATACTGTATATATTATTATTATTATCATCATTATTATTAGACATCATTTATGATTTTTATTATAAATTTCTTTAAATTTTCTTCCATTTTATGACTTTAATTACACATTTTGACTGTTAAGGACATTTCAGTATATATATATATATATATATATATATATATATATATATATATAGAGAAGAGATAATCCGGCACTCCACTAAAGAAGTAAAAAGGCAGCTTGCTCCGGTGCCTTCCCAGAACCACGCAGGTCCAACACAGGTAAATCAGGCAACAGGCGTCACTCGGAGTCTTGAAGTAAATAAAGTGCTTTATTGCATATCAGGTCACCTGATATGCAATAAAGCACTTTATTTACTTCAAGACTCCGAGTGACGCCTGTTGCCTGATTTACCTATATATATATATATATATATATATATATATATATATATATATATATATATATATATTATTATAAGCACAAAGGCATATTCACATCCACTCTATAAGAAAATCCTGTGACAAGGAACAACAGTATAAATTTGTTTTTTATAAAGTTGAAATTTTTTTTAATAAATGTTTTATAATTGAAAATACTGGTCTATGGATGTTTGAAAGTAAGGAAAGACTAATAGAGAAATAAGGGCGCTCGATAACACTATTGTGGTGGTGATATATATATATATATATATATATATATATATATATATATATATATATATTATTATAAGCACAAAGGCATTTCTGTCCTAGGGGCACAAATCATATCAGTGTCATCCAAAACACAGATTACATAACTGTAATGCCCCCGATACATGATCTTCTAGGACATGCAAATTTCATGTAGATTATAATTAAGGATAGTTTGCATATGCTTAATTTCAATATTTTAATGACAATGTTTTAAGTTAAGATAGCTTTATTAATGGCAACTTCTCACAGTATATTGTATCTGTGTTTAGTAATAGTGTTTTGGGGAAGGAGATTCATATTATACCAGCAGTCACTGCCCCTCGCACATTATACCGGAAGTAGCCACCCCGCACATTATACCAGCAGTCACTGCCCCTGGCACATTATACCAGCAGTCACCGCCCCTTGCACATTATACCAGCAGTCACCGCCCCTTGCACATTATTCCAGCAGTCACCGCCCCTTGCACATTATACCGGCAGTCATCCCCCCTTGCACATTATACCAGCAGTCACTGCCCCTCGCACATTATACCAGCAATCACTGCCCCTCGCACAGTATTCCAGCAGTCACTGCCCCTCGCACATTATACCAGTAGTCACCGCCCCTCGCACATTATACCAGCAGTCACCGCCCCTTGCACATTATACAAGCAGTCACCGCCTCTTGCACATTATACCAGCAGTCACCGCCCCTTGCACATTATACCGGCAGTCATCCCCCCTTGCACATTATACCAGTAGTCACTGCCCCTGGCACATTATACCAGCAATCAGTGCCCCTCGCACATTATACCAGCAGTCACCGCCCCTTGCACATTATACACACTACCCTGGCGACCATTGAATGATTTCTCCCCACCTGCGAATGGATGATTATGTAAATCATCCATTCGCAGACGTGCAGGGGATCATGCATGTGAGGCGGGGAGGCCGCAATGCGGGCAGCGGGCGGTGTCTAATGGACTCACAAGGCTGCGAGTCAATCAGAATAAGGTCCATTATACAGCAGTAACTACCCCGCACATAATACCTGCCCCACATATTATACCAGCAGTCACTGCCCCATATATTATACCAGCAGTCACTGCCCCATATATTATACCAGCAGTCACTGCCCCATATATTATACCAGCAGTCACTGCCCCATATATTATACCAGCAGTCACTGCACCACATATTATACCAGCAGTCGCCACCCTGCACATTATACCAGCAGTCACCTTTCTGCACATTATACCAGCAGTCACCTCCCTGCACATTATACCAGCAGTCGCCACCCTGCACATTATACCAGCAGTCGCCACCCTGCACATTATACCAGCAGTCACCTTCCTGCACATTATACCAGCAGTCACCTCCCTGCACATTATACCAGCAGTCACCGCCCCTTGCACATTATACCAGCAGTCGCCACCCTGCACATTATACCAGCAGTCACCGCCCCTTGCACATTATACCAGCAGTCACCGCCCCTTGCACATTATACCGGCAGTCATCCCCCCTTGCACATTATACCAGCAGTCACCGCCCCTTGCACATTATACCAGCAGTCACTACCCTGCACATTATACCAGCAGTCACCACCCTGCACATTATACCAGCAGTCACCGCCCCTTGCACATTATACCAGCAGTCACCGCCCCTTGCACATTATACACACTACCCTGGCGATCATTGAATGATTTCTCCCCACCTGCGAATGGATGATTATGTAAATCATCCATTCGCAGACGTGCAGGGGATCATGCATGTGAGGCGGGGAGGCCGCAATGCGGGCAGCAGGCGGTGTCTAATGGACTCACAAGGCTGCGAGTCAATCAGAATAAGGTCCATTCTACAGCAGTGACTACCACGCACATAATACCTGCCACACATATTATACCAGCAGTCACTGCCCCATATATTATACCAGCAGTCGCCACCCTGCACATTATACCAGCAGTCACCTTCATGCACATTATACCAGCAGTCACCTCCCTGCACATTATACCAGCAGTCACTGCCCCACATATTATACCAGCAGTCACCTCCCTGCACGTCATACCAGCAGTCGCCACCCTGCACATTATACCAGCAGTCACCTTCCTGCACATTATACCAGCAGTCACCTCCCTGCACATTATACCAGCAGTCACTGCCCCACATATTATACCAGCAGTCACCTCCCTGCACATTATACCAGCAGTCACTACCCTGCACATTATACCAGCAGTCACCTCCCTGCACATTATGCCAGCAGTCGCCACCCTGCACATTATACCAGCAGTCACCTCCCTGCACATTATACCAGCAGTCAATTCCCTGCACATTATACCAGCAGTCGCCACCCTGCACATTATACCAGCAGTCACCTCCCTGCACATTATACCAGCAGTCACCTCCCTGCACATTATACCAGCAGTCACCTTCCTGCACATTATACCAGCAGTCACCTCCCTGCACATTATACCAGCAGTCACCTTCCTGCACATTATACCAGCAGTCACCTCCCTGCACATTATACCAGCAGTCACCTTCCTGCACATTATACCAGCAGTCACCTCCCTGCACATTATACCAGCAGTCACTGCCCCACATATTATACCAGCAGTCGCCACCCTGCACATTATACCAGCAGTTAACTCTCTGCACATTATACCAGCAGTCACCTTCCTGCACATTATACCAGCAGTCGCCACCCTGCACATTATACCAGCAGTTAACTCTCTGCACATTATACCAGCAGTCACCTTCCTGCACATTATACCAGCAGTCGCCACCCTGCACATTATACCAGCAGTTAACTCCCTGCACGTTATACCAGCAGTCACCTCCCTGCTCGTTATACCAGCAGTCACCTCCCTGCTCGTTATACCAGCAGTCACCTCCCTGCACGTTATACCAGCAGTCACTACCCCGCACATTAAACCAGCAGTCACTACCCCGCACATTAAAACAGCAGTCACCTCCCTGCACATTATACCAGCAGTCACCTTCCTGCACATTATACCAGCAGTCACCTCCCTGCACATTATACCAGCAGTCACCTCCCTGCACATTATACCAGAAGTCACCTTCCTGCACATTATACCAGCAGTCACCTCCCTACACATTATACCAGCAGTCACTGCCCCACATATTATACCAGCAGTCGCCACCCTGCACATTATACCAGCAGTTAACTCTCTGCACATTATACCAGCAGTCACCTTCCTGCACATTATACCAGCAGTCACCTTCCTGCACATTATACCAGCAGTCGCCACCCTGCACATTATACCAGCAGTTTACTCCCTGCACGTTATACCAGCAGTCACCTCCCTGCTCGTTATACCAGCAGTCACTACCCCGCACATTAAACCAGCAGTCACTACCCCGCACATTAAAACAGCAGTCAACTCCCTGCACATTATACCAGCAGTCACCTCCCTGCACATTATACCAGCAGTCACCTCCCTGCACATTATACCAGCAGTCACCACCCCACACATTATAACAGCAGTCACCACCCCACACATTATAACAGCAGTCACCACCCCACACATATTGTGCCCTGCACATTATACCAGCAATAACTACCCCACTCATTATGCTGGCAGTCACCTTCCTGCACATTATACCAGCAGTCACCTCTCTTAACATTATACCAGCAGTCACCTCCCTGCACGTTATACCAGCAGTCACCTCCCTGCACATTATACCAGCAAAATCACTACCCCACACAATATACCAGCAGTTACAGTGCTGCACGTTATACCAGAAGTCACCTTCCTTTACATTATACCAGCAGTCACCGCCCCTCGCACATTATACCAGCAGTCACTGCCCCACACATTATACCAGCAGTTACTGCGCTGCACGTTGTACCAGCAGTCACCTTTCTGCACGGTATACCAGCAGTCACGCTCTACACATTATACCAGCAGTCACCTCCCTGCACATTATACCAGCAGTCACCTCCCTGCACA
The DNA here is from genome assembly GCF_055691185.1 of Crinia signifera. Lineage (NCBI taxonomy): Eukaryota > Metazoa > Chordata > Amphibia > Anura > Myobatrachidae > Crinia > Crinia signifera. Next base: position 322,504,532 of record NC_139221.1, read on the forward strand.
TTATACCAGCAGTCACCTCCCTGCATGTTATACCAGCAGTCACCTCCCTGCACATTATACCAGTAGTCACCTCCCTGCACGTTATACCACCAGTCACGTCCCACACATTATACCAGCAGTTACTGCGCTGCACATTATACCAGCAGTTACGCCCCACACATTATACCAGCAGTTACGGCGCGGCACGTTATACCAGCAGTCACCTTCCTGCACATTATACCAGCAGTCACCACCCCTCACACATTATACCAGCACTCACTGCCCCGCACATTATATCAGCAGTCACCACCGCGCACATTATGGCCCTTATTCTGGTTCACTCGCAAAGGAAAATTCCTTCTCAAATGGACAAAACCATGTACACTGCAGGTGGGGCAGATATAACATGTGCAGAGAGAATTAGATTTGGGTGAGGTTTTTACTTCAAACTGATATCTATATTGCAGTGTAGAAATAAAGCAGCCAGTATTTACGCTGCACAGAAACAAAATAACTCAACCAAATGTAACTCTCTCACATGTTACATCTGCCCTCCTGCAGTGCACATGGTTTTGTAAATTTGAGAAGGAATATGCCTTTGTGAGAGAACCAGAATAAGGGCCTATATCAGCAGTCAGAACCCTATGTAAAGTACTGTGCAAAAGTTTAAGGCAGATGTGGAAATGCTGCAGAGACTCCTTACCGCTGTCCAGCCCGTCGGTGAACAAACTGTATACAATAACCCAGATGCTGCGATGAACCTGGGAGGCTTTTCACCTCTACGAGGAGCCTAGTGCCTCTCCACCCCAACAATCACAAAATCTCCCAGACCTTTCAGAGACGTAGGCAACTATTCTGTCCAATGAAGGCCTCCTAAATGTGCTGGTGTAACAGAGAAGACCCTTACTATCTCTGCAGGATTTATAATGCAAAACACCCAAATCTATGTTGGCTTTATAATGCAGATCAGCCCTCACCTACTGTAAGATGGTGAGAAGAAACAAGGCCTAGATCATAGGTGATAACCCAAATGAGTTTCTTGGCTCTTCCACCTTTCCAACACTGTGTCCAAGGGTTAAAGATTGCCTGTGCCAGGATGCTGTTAAGCCTACAGCTCTCTGATTGGTGGATATTGCAGCAAACCACGTATAGGTACTTGCCCATTCTGATTGGTCCCATCATCAACCAATCATTGCAAGGAGCCAACCCAAACTGGGCCTCGGGACCTGAAGAACAACATCAATGATAAATATATTCTACTGTAACTTTCATTAATTGATGTGGATGTTGCATTTTTCTTCCAAAGGATATTCTGTATATTTTCTCTTTCTCTCGACTAACGAGAATATCTCTCCGTTCTCTCTCAATATTTAGGGAGCAATTTTCAGGGCTCCGGGCAACTCCGTCTCTTCCCTTTCATGAGAAATAATGTAAAACTGAGGCGATGAAACATATTAAAATGGAAACAATATTAAAGGTTGCCACGATGACATTTCCATACATAAAAGCACACATTGGTTTTCTCCATGAATTTATGTAAATCGGAGCTTCTTTGTGCTCATTGTAATTACGATGATCTCTCGGAGGATTGCGAATGGTTTGTCCTATAGCGCTTTTTCTCCCTGGCATTTGTGTTTTCTATTACAGACTGTGTATATTGATTTGTAACGCCGCCTTTTGGAATTTACTTTGATGATAAAGAATGCAAAACATTGACAAAGAGGAGATTTATATTGTCCCATGTTTCACATAGGTGTTTAGTATTTGATTAATAGGAACAAGATAAATGAAAAAAGAAAAGCATTAAGTCAATGGAAAATGCACAAAAGTCGGAGCGTTTGGCACATCACTTGATTATTATTGCGCACACAAAAGGTAGTCAGTATAACTGTGACAGGGAAGGTGGCCCCTCTCAGCTCTGGGCCCCATAGCAGCTGCACTCCCTGCACCTATGGTAGCTACACCCTGTATATAACACATATAACTGTGACAGGGAAGGTGGCCCCTCTCAGCTCTGGCCCCATAGCAGCTGCACTCCCTGCACCTATGGTAATTACAGCCCTGTATATAACACATGTAACTGTGACAGGGAAGGTGGCCCCTCTCAGCTCTGGGCCCCATATCAGCCACACTCCCTGCACCTATGGTAGCTACACCCCTGTATATAACACATGTAACTGACAGGGAAGGTGGCCCCTCTCAGCTCTGGGTCCCATAGCAGCTGCACCCCCTGCACCTATGGTAGCTACACCCCTGTATATAACACATGTAACTGTGACAGGGAAGGTGGCCGCTCTCAGCTCTGGGTCCCATAGCAGCTGCACCCCCTGCACCTATGGTAGCTACACCCTGTATAAAACACATGTAACTGTGACAGGGAAGATGGCGCCTCTCAGCTCTGTCCCCATAGAAGCTGCACCCCCTGCAGCTATGGTAGCTACACCCCTGTATATAACACATGTAACTGTGACAGGGAAGGTGGCCCCTCTCACCTCTGGGCCCATAGCAGCTGCACTCCCTGCACCTATGGTAGTTACACCCTGTATATAACACATGTAACTGTGACAGGGAAGGTGGCCCCTCACAGCTCTGGGCCCCATAGCAGCTGCACCCCCTGCACCTATGGTAGCTACACCCTGTATATAACATATATAACTGTGACAGGGGAGGTGGCCCCTCTCAGCTCTGGCCCCATAGCAGCTGCACTCCCTGCACCTATGGTAGTTACACCCTGTATATAACACATGTAACTGTGACAGGGAAGGTGGCCCCTCACAGCTCTGGGCCCCATAGCAGCTGCACCCCCTGCACCTATGGTAGCTACACCCTGTATATAACATATATAACTGTGACAGGGGAGGTGGCAACTCTCAGCTCTGAGCCCCATAGCAGCTGCACCCCCTGCACCTATGGTAGTACACCCTGTATATAACACATGTAACTGTGACAGGGAAGGTGGCCCCTCTCAGCTCTGGGCCCCATAGCAGCTGCACTCCCTGCACCTATGGTAGCTACACCCTGTATATAACACATGTAACTGTGACAGGGAAGGTGGCCCCTCTCAGCTCTGGGCCCCATAGCAGCTGCACTCCCTGCACCTATGATAGCTACACCCTGTATATAACACATGTAACTGTGACAGGGAAGGTGGCCCCTCTCAGCTCTGGTCCCATAGCAGCTGCACTCCCTGTACCAATGGTAGTTACACCCTGTATATAACACATGTAACTGTGACAGGGAAGGTGGCCCCTCTCAGCTCTGGTCCCATAGCAGCTGCACTCCCTGTACCAATGGTAGTTACACCCTGTATATAACACATGTAACTGTGACAGGGAAGGTGGCCCCTCTCAGCTCTGGTCCCCATAGCAGCTGCACTCCCTGCACCTATGGTAGTTACACCCTGTATATAACACATGTAACTGTGACAGGGAAGGTGGCCCCTCTCAGCTCTGGGCCCCATAGCAGCTGCACCCCCTGCACCTATGGTAGGTACACCTCTGTATATAACACATGTAACTGTGACAGGGAAGGTGGCCCCTCTCAGCTCTGGGCCACATAGCAGCTGCACTCCCTGCACCTATGGTATCTACACCCCTGTATATAACACATGTAACTGTGACAGGGAAGGTGGCCCCTCTCAGCTCTGGGCCCCATAGCAGCTGCACCCCCTGCACCTATGGTAGCTACACCCTGTATATAACACATGTAACTGTGACAGGGAAGGTGGCCCCTCTCAGCTCTGGGCCCCATAGCAGCTGCACCCCCTGCACCTATGGTAGGTACACCTCTGTATATAACACATGTAACTGTGACAGGGAAGGTGGCCCCTCTCAGCTCTGGCCCCATAGCAGCTGCACTCCCTGCACCTATGGTAGCTACACCCCTGTATATAACACATGTAACTGTGACAGGGAAGGTGGCCCCTCTCAGCTCTGGGCCCCATAGCAGCTGCACTCCCTGCACCTATGGTAGCTACACCCCTGTATATAACACATGTAACTGTGACAAGGAAGGTGGCCCCTCTCAGCTCTGGTCCCATAGCAGCTGCACTCCCTGTACCAATGGTAGTTACACCCTGTATATAACACATGTAACTGTGACAGCGAAGGTGGCCCCTCTCAGCTCTGGCCACATAGCAGCTGCACTCCCTGCACCTATGGCAGTTACACCCCTGTATATAACACATGTAACTGTGACAGGGAAGGTGGCCCCTCTCAGCTCTGGTCCCCATAGCAGCTGCACTCCCTGCACCTATGGTAGTTACACCCTGTATATAACACATGTAACTGTGACAGGGAAGGTGGCCCCTATTAGCTCTGGGCCCCATAGCAGCCACACTCCCTGCACCTATGGTAGTTACACCCTGTATATAACACATGTAACTGTGACAGGGAAGGTGGCCCCTTTCAGCTCTGGGCCCCATAGCAGCTGCACCCCCTGCACCTATGGTAGGTACACCTCTGTATATAACACATGTAACTGTGACAGGGAAGGTGGCCCCTCTCAGCTCTGGACCCATAGCAGCTGCACCCCCTGCACCTATGGTAGGTACACCTCTGTATATAACACATGTAACTGTGACAGGGAAGGTGGCCCCTCTCAGCTCTGGGCCACATAGCAGCTGCACTCCCTGCACCTATGGTATCTATACCCCTGTATATAACACATGTAACTGTGACAGGGAAGGTGGCCCCTCTCAGCTCTGGGCCCCATAGCAGCTGCACCCCCTGCACCTATGGTATCTACACCCCTGTATATAACACATGTAACTGTGACAGGGAAGGTGGCCCCTCTCAGCTCTGGACCCATAGCAGCTGCACCCCCTGCACCTATGGTAGTTACACCCTTGCTCCTTCAGTTACTTCCAGTTTGGTATCCGCCATTCACCACTTGTCTAATAAGAGGGCTATGTAAGAACACCTTCTACATGTTGAAAGAGGAGTGCCTACTACACAAACTGCAGTCTTCCAGTTCTTCAGGGAGGCTTAATGACTTATCCCAAGATGGCTGCCAAGATCTCTACCGAGTATGTACAGGGGCCATCTCGTTTTGACTGTGCAAGAGTGTGGGGGAGGAATGGACAGGACAGGACAGCCAGAGCCGGGCAGCACTGAAGCTGAGATCTACCCGGCTCTAACCAGCGGCAATCCCGACAATTTCCAGGATTGCCAGTCTGGGCACTAAGGCATAGCCCGGAAAATTCTCGGGATTACCACTGAAGGGTTAGAAGCTGTTCAGTTACTATGGGAAACTTCTCTACTCTTTTCACTAATAAATCAACTCTAATGCACAACAGTTTAGCCAAGCCAATCAGACAATGTTCTATTTAGAAAACTGAGAATTTCAGTTTAGCTTGGGTGCAAAACTTACTGCTTGGGAACCAGTGAAAAGAACGGCTGTACTATATAAACGGTAAATGATGTAATGGGCAAGCAAGCAGCAGTTTGAATTCTTCAGTGAGCAGTAATCACAATCCGGCACGTTAAAGATGCAAAAAGTAGACTTAATGGAACAGGTTTGTTACACCCTTACTGTATAATCTCTGCATCGCAGCCCAAATCTAATGTTGGAAAATGTAGCCTCTACAAGGTAATTTAGAACCATTTATTCAAGCCTGAACAATCTGATCTCTAAGACTTTCCGAGAAAATGTCAGGAACAATTGTAATGGATTCCTGATTGGAATAAGTAACTTTCTCCCCGGTACTGTTCTGAATGTGATTTAAATCAAACTATTTTATGAATATAAGAGATAATGTCATCATTATCATAATGTAACCCTTAGAAAATTTTGAACAGAAATTATTTCAATTATAAATCTAATCAATTCCAAGAACAGAAATATGAAGTACACACTTGAATATAGGATCCTGGTTGTGCTGAGGACATGATTACATTCAGTCCGTGACTGTTATTGCCTGGCGTATTCTATTAAACAGTGATGAGCTTCTCATAAGTATTTCATCAGCCCCGGCATGATAGAATAATAAGGCGAGGCAATCCGTACATTTGTATATATATCAAAAAAGTTACAAGATGTAGTGTTGCGTCTTTTTCCATGCAGTAGAATATGCACAGAGGTATATGCAATAGGCACCATGGTTCAGGTTGGATCATATATGCTACGGGTACTGTATGTGATCCTTAGCCATGCCAATGCACTAGGCGGTGCATACCCCCACAATGTCTGCATAGTGCACACCAAATCCTGCTTTCATACCAGCCCCTGCCTGCATACCACTTTCTGCCTGCATACCACTTCCTGCCTGCATACCACCTCCTGCCTGCGTACCACCTCCTGCCTGCGTACCACCTCCTGCCTGCATACCACCTCCTGCCTGCATACCACCACCTGCCTGCATACCACCCCCTGCCTGCATACCACTTTCTGCCTGCATACCACTTCCTGCCTGCATACCACCTCCTGCCTGCATACCACCTCCTGCCTGCACACCACCTCCTGCCTGCATACCACCACCTGCCTGCATACCACCCCGTGCCTGCATACCACTTCCTGCTGCATACCACCACCTGCCTGCACACCACCTCCTGCCTGCATACCAGCAGCTGCCTGCACACCACCTCCTGCCTGCATACTAGCAGCTGCCTGCACACCACCTCCTGCCTGCATACCAGCTCCTGCCTGCATACCACCCCGTGCCTGCATACCACTTCCTGCTGCATACCACCACCTGCCTGCACACCACCTCCTGCCTGCATACCAGCAGCTGCCTGCACACCACCTCCTGCCTGAATACTAGCAGCTGCCTGCACACCACCTCCTGCCTGCATACCAGCAACTGCCTGCACACCACCTCCTGCCTGCATACCAGTTCCTGTCTGCATACCACCCCCTGTCTGCATACCACCTCCTGCCTGCATACCACCCCCTGCTTTCATTCCAGTTCCTGCCGGCATACCAGCCACTGCCTGCACACCACCCCCTGCCTGCATACCACCCCCTGCCTGCATACCACCACCTGCCTGCATACCACCTCCTGCCTGCACACCACCTCCTGCCTGCATACCAGCAGCTGCCTGCACACCACCTCCACCCAATAGGCAGGGAGTTATCTTATGAATGCGGTGGGGGAGTACTTCCCCGATCTCTGGATCTCACTCGGGAGTCTTCTCGGGATGCAGGAATGGACACAGAACACTCGACTATCGGGTGAGGTTGACCTTTTATTTTCAAAGCGGTCACTACGGACATCAACCTCTATCAGTTATTACTTCACAATATTTTCACAACAAGTAGACAACGTGAAACAGTGTAGAAATGTCCTACTATACTTTTAGATAATACACAGAAAGAAAGGCTTCACTATATGGTTAGGCATTACACTTTAGGAAACGTTTTACCACATTATTAGACAATACACTTAAGGAAATGTTTTACCACATTATTAGACAATACACTTAAGGAAATGTTTTACCATATTATTCAACAATATGCTTTGGGCTCCCGTGCAAACTAAGGTTACTGCTTTCTAGAGTCCCGAATTACAGGCCCTAATGACCTGACCCGTGCACAGGGATTTCGGTGGGGCCCAAACGGTGGTCCTATTGGCAGAGGGGTCACTGGGTTGGGACGTGGACAAATCCTGATTAGATCCGGGAGGATTAGGTCAGTCTCAGGAGCGGTAAGGAGGCCTATAGGCCCCTTATAGTTACTAGGTTTCCTTACCGGCGAGGGGGGTGTGGGAAATGACGTTCCAGTAGTGTCTCTCTTCTACAATAACGTGCAAGCTAGACCTGCTGAGCTGGGTCACAGTCTTCTGGCAAAGCCTAACAGGCTATGCAGTCGGTGCTACAGGGGACAGGCTTTCCAGCGCGTGGTCTCTATCTCCTCTATGCATTGGAGTGATAGCATGGCTTGCCCCAGGGGCAGACTTACATTTAGGCAGGTCCTGTCTGCGGCTGGCTCTGGTTCAGGGCAGCTGGCCCTCTCTCTCTCGCTGTTGGTGGGTAGGGGACTCAGTAGGGGTCACTCATCCTGTGACACCCTGGATGCGGCTGGTGGACCCTGTGGCAGTCGGGGCCACAACCCTCTAGGCGGCCTCTCTGTTGCCAGCTTGTCACTTGGGTCGGCGGGTTCCTCTTTCCCCGCAGTCGACTGGGGTCAGCGGGGGTCACCTAGCGGTGCTGCTGCGGCTGGGAGCGGTCGGGTGCTCTGCTACTGGGGAGGTCGGCGGGGGTCACCTAGCGGTGCTGCTGCGGCTGGGAGCGGTCGGGTGCTCTGCTACTGGGGAGGTCAGCGGGGGTCACCTGGCGGGAGGCGGCAGTGTCTGCTGCGCCGCGTCTTCTCCTCTCCCCGGCTGGCTGAGGCTGCTTGCTGGGGAGGTCAGCGGGAGTCACAGCTCTCCCGCGCTGTCACTCTGCCCGGCTGCGGCGGTACAGACGCGCCCCGTCTCCTCTCTCTCTCCCCGATGTACCCGGCTGCTCGTTTCTTCTCCCCCAGACTCCAGCACTCCACGTGAGTTCAGCCCCTCTCTCCTTCCTCTCCCCGTCCGTCCGCCTCTTCCTCCTCCTGTGCCAATCGGAACCCCTCCTGGCCTGTCATTCACTGGCCGCCGGCCTGGCTGGGTTAACCCTGCATGTGCTGGTCTGCTGGGGGCATGTTAACCCAACCTTTGCTGGGGCTTACATCTGCATACCACCTCCTGCCTGCATACCAGTTCCTGCCTGCATACCACCCCCTGCTTTCATTCCAGTTCCTGCCTGCATACCAGCCACTGCCTGCACACCACCTCCTGTCTGCATACCACCCCCTGCTTTCATTCCAGTTCCTGCCTGCATACCAGCCACTGCCTGCATACCACCTCCTGCTTTCATACCAGTTCCTGCCTGCATACCAGCCATTGCCTACATACAGGGCCGGCGCCACCACTAGGCAGCTTTAGCCTAGGGCTCCGGCCACTGGAGGGCGGCACTGAGTTGAAGGAAAGAAGCCGCCCAATGTGAGGACTGAGGAGCACAGGAAAGCAGCTGTCCGCCCGCCCATTAATCATCCCAGCAAGGCCTGGGACTACCAGTACTGCCCCCTCTCCCCCGTGGAGCAGGTAAGTTGCGGCCAAGCAGTGGCTGATACGCTGTCTCATCGCCCCCCACCCTCTCAGTTATGTTTTGTTGCCCGCGTGCAGGAGGCCCGGACCGAGGATATGCAGCTCTCTGCTGCCAACGCCGTGGATCGGAAGGAGGGGGCCGGTCCGTCGCCATAGATCATTGGGAGGAATCCACCACGGTTCAGAAGGAGGAGGCCTGCTGCTGGGGATCCCTAGGAAAAGCCTTGTGCCGCAGATTGGAGGAGGAGGCTCTGCCCCATGTATCGAGGACAAGACAAGCGGCGCAGTGCAACAGGTAGTGGGAGGAAGAGGCCGGCGCTGGAGAGAGGGTGCGCTGCCTTAAGGTACATGCACCACTTTGAGGGGGGAGGGGGGAATAGGAGGTGCAAAGTAATGGATGTAACTGTTAAACACCTGCCTCCTCTCCACTACCACCCTCTCCTCCTCTAGCACCCCTATCTCCTCTTATACCAACCCCCTCTTGTCATATGCCACCCCTCTCCTCCTATACTACCCCTCTCCTCTTATACCACCCCTTCTCTCCCTTTACCACCCCCTCTCCTCCTATACCACCCCGTCTTCTTCTCTACATCCTGTCTCCTTCTCAGAGACGGATTAACAATGGGCCTGATGGAGCTATAGCTCCAGGCCCACTCTCCAAATATTGTATTTGTAGCTGAGAGTCAGGGCTTTCCAACAAGACCAGCCCAACAACAAGACCAGCCCCATGTCGCTAGCCCCCTGGGAACAAGAGATACCACCAGGCAAACCTGGAACGTTTTCCCCATAAGATAACATGGGACCCGCTAATTCCGACCTCCACCCGGTTCCAACGGCTGCCAGTTCCCCCTACAGCATCACAGAAACTCAAGGTTGATTTCAGTCGAACCCAAATCGCTGGGCCTTCAATCTGATACCTGGTCCATATGGGTTCATTGGTTCTAGAGATATTGCAGGTAAAACTATTTTTTTTTTTCATTTCTGAAATGTAATTTCATGGCTGTTCATGTTCATGTTTGAGGGCAGATTTCTCTGGAACCAAACGGCCCAGTTTCACGGGACTAAAATCATTTGAAGGCTACATGTAAATGGGTCAGTTGGTTCCGAAGATATAGCTGGTTGTTTAAAGGGGGGCTGCAGGGCCGGCGCCACCACTAGGCAGCTCTAGGCATTTGCCTAGGGCGCCGGCCACTGGAGGGCGGTAGTCCGGAGCTAAGAACCCCCCTGGATGTAGGTGAGCGGCTAAGCTCCCCCGCCACCCCCAGCAACATCGTCGGCTGCCGAATCCGATGCATCACACCCTAGGCTCTCCTGTCACTTCCAACAAGTTCAACCCACCCGCCCAACGCTGCTGTGGAGAGACGCTCAGACACGGCACCCAGCAGGTGAGCGGCTTCCCCCCACCCCCAGCAAACTCAGCGGCTGCCGCCGCATCACTACCCGACCCCTGCCCAACGCCGCTGTGGATCGACGTGGCAGGCACCCGGCAGGTGAGCGGCTTCCCCCCTACCCCAGCAAGCTCGGCGGCTGCCGCTGCACCGCTCCCGCCCCCCCCCGGAGCGATCGCATCCTCCACCCCCCCCCCCTTTCACGGCGGGCACATCATCCACCCCCCCCCCCCGGTTACAGCGCAACGGTGGGCGCCGGGGCGACCCCCCGCCTGGGGCGCTCCTGTGCCTAGCACCGGCCCTGGGGGGCTGGGGTGGTTTTCTCTCCCCCTCACACCAGAAAATGCAGGGACTAGGCAGGTATAAAAGGGGCCAGTCCGAGAATGTCCCTGCATGATCCTGGGACCATATTCGCTGCATTTTCTTGTATGAAAGGGGTATTATTTCAAATAGCCGGGACATGCAGTACTCTGAATACAGCCGGGCAGCCCCCTGCTCTCTGCCCGGCTGTTAATGGCTGTCATTTCTGCCCGGCGGCGACTGTCCCCCAGTTACCGCGAGCATGTATCCCCCCTTGGCAATGAGCATGTAATCCCACATGGCAATGAGCATGGAACTCCTGGCAATGAGCATGGAACCCCTGGCAATGAACATGGAACCCCTGGCAATGAGCATGTAGGTAAGCAACACTTATGTAGCATCATTTTTAGTAGGCCTTATGGCAGGGGTGGCCAGACTTTTGTAACCCGGGATCTACTTTTTGTACACTTACTTACCGGTGATCTACCAGCATTTCCTCATGTGCAAAAAACATTCCCTTCCCAGTGCAATATACCCCTTACACATAATGCCACAGAGAATAGGCCAAAATTCGCATTAGGACACAGGTTTTGAGCAAAAATGTAACATTAGGACACACGGAATAAGCCGAAAATTCACATCCTGACACAGGGAATGTGGCCGAAATTCACATCCTGACACAGGGAATGTGGCCGAAATTCACATCCTGACACAGGGAATGTGGCCGAAATTCACATCCTGACACAGGGAATGTGGCCGAAATTCACATCCTGACACAGGGAATGTAACCGAAATTCACATCCTGACACAGGGAATGTGGCTGAAATTCACATCCTGACACAGGGAATGTGGCTGAAATTCACATCCTGACACAGGGAATGTGGCCGAAATTCACATCCTGACACAGGGAATGTGTCCGAAATTCACATCCTGACACAGGGAATGTGTCCGAAATTCACATCCTGACACAGGGAATGTGTCCGAAATTCACATCCTGACACAGGGAATGTGTCCGAAATTCACATCCTGACACAGGGAATGTGCCCGAAATTCACATCCTGACACAGGGAATGTGCCCGAAATTCACATCCTGACACAGGGAATGTGCCCAAAATTCACAATCTGACACAGGGAATGTGGCCGAAATTCACATCCTGACACAGGGAATGTGGCCGAAATTCACATCCTGACACAGGGAATGTAACCGAAATTCACATCCTGACACAGGGAATGTGGCTGAAATTCACATCCTGACACAGGGAATGTGGCTGAAATTCACATCCTGACACAGGGAATGTGGCCGAAATTCACATCCTGACACAGGGAATGTGTCCGAAATTCACATCCTGACACAGGGAATGTGTCCGAAATTCACATCCTGACACAGGGAATGTGTCCGAAATTCACATCCTGACACAGGGAATGTGTCCGAAATTCACATCCTGACACAGGGAATGTGCCCGAAATTCACATCCTGACACAGGGAATGTGCCCGAAATTCACATCCTGACACAGGGAATGTGCCCAAAATTCACAATCTGACACAGGGAATGAGCCAAAATTCCCATCCTGACACAGGGAATGTGCCAGAAATTCACAATCTGCACACATTTGGGCACCCCTGGACTGATAAGGCGCACATGGGGGTACCAATGGCATTATACGGAGCACATTTGGCACCCCTGGCTGATAGGGGACACATGGGGGCCACCTCCCCCCAAATAACAGCAGAATAACCATTTTTTAAATATGGGGGACATAAAACAATAACCAAGAGTCCATGTTCTCCTCTTCTCCAACACCTAAACCTACAGTGGCGTAGCTATAGCTCCGCAGCCCCCGCGGTGGCGGGGAGGCGCAGGGAACATTTGGGCGCCGGGGGTCTGCGGGGCTATAGTTACCCGCTGCTGTCTTGCCTGTCCAGTGTCTCTCCGTCTCCCGGCGCCAGCGGCCAGCTCCTGCTGCTATAATGAAAACTGTCACTTAGAAAATGGCTGCTACATACTGCAGACAGTTTTCTGTCTGCAGTATGGGGGCAGCCATTTTCTAAGAGTCAGTTTTCATTATAACAGCAGGAGCCGGCGACATGACCATGACCGCAGATTCGGCCGGGCAGGCAGGTACGGGCATGGGGGTGGGGCACGCCGAGGGGAGGGAGAGGGCAAGGGGAGGGAGGCGCCGACAATTTTGCAGCGGGGGGGTGCATAAAAGGTAGTTATGCCACTGCCACCCTACCCTATCCCATGCCACCATAAATTAATAAGGCACCTTAGAGAAAATCCTTGGCTTGTTTGGGGTCCTCAGGCTATAGAACCCCCCTCATCAACATGAAACAACATTCAATTTGCTGTGTTTGCATTTTAGTTATTTATTGACATTTTCTAACACCCTTATGTTTATGCCATAAACATAAGGGTGTCAGACAATGTCAATAAATAACTGAAAACTTTATCCCATGCAATCATAGATTAAGCAGCCCCTGCATGTGGCGACACCCGATGTAATTCTCCTCTCCATAACTCTCTCTCCCCCCCCCCGCACCCCCCCCCCCCCCCCTCCTTCCTACCCTACAGCACACGTCAGGAGCTGAATTATTACAGAGTGCAGGAGCGCTTCGTAACTTACTAGCAGCTGAAGACTCTGGAGACGCTCTGCCCGCTCTGCACACTCTGCCTGCTCCCACCTTCTTCGGCGTTCTCAGTCCTGCACTGAGCCGGTGCGCGGTGACGTCATCCGTGCACCCGCGCAGTGCACCACTGGGAACGCTGAAGCCCTGAGAGGCTTCAGCCAGCAGACTATTTTAACGGGGACGGAATATAAAACTATAACTACCGATCGCGATCTACCGGCGGAAGGATCGCGATCGACCGGTAGATCGCGATCGACCTTCTGGCCACCCCTGCCTTATGGTGTTTGGCATAATACGTAATGGAGATTATGGTGTGAGGCTTAAAATGTAATGAGCATTATGGTGTAATGAGCATTATGGTGTAAATATACCACCCCCTATTCCTCTTATACCTCCTCCTCTCCTCTTATACCACCCTCTCTCCTCTTATACCACCCTCTCTACTCTTACACCACCCCGTCTCCTCTTACACAACCCCATATCTTCTTATACCACCCCTCTCCTTCTATACAACCACCTCTCCTCTTTCCCAACCCCTCTCCTCCTCTACCACCCTGTCTCCTCCTCTACACCCCCTCTACTCCTCATACATCCCGTCTCCTCCTCATACCACCCCCTCTCCTCTTATACCACCCCCTCTTCTCTTATACCACCCTCTCTCCTCTTATACCACCCTCTCTTCTCTTATACCACCCCATATCTTCTTATACCACCCCCTCTCCTCCTATAAAACCCCCTCTCTCCTCTTACACAACCCCATATCTTCTTATACCACCCACTCTCTTCCTATACAACCCCCTCTCCTCCTTTCCCACCCCCTCTCCTCCTCTATCACCCCGTCTCCTCCTCTACCACCCCCGTCTACTCCTCTACCACCTCCTCTTCTCTTATACAACCCTTGTCTCCTCGTCTACCTCCTCCTCTAAACCCACTCTCCTCCTCGTCCACCACCATTCCTCCTCTACAACCCCCTCTCCTCCTCTTACCCCTGTCTCCTTCTCTACAGCCCTCTTCTCCTCTACCACCCCCTCTCCTCCTATACAACCTCTTCTACCCCCATCTCCTCCACTACCACCCCCATCTCCTCCTTTTCACCCCCTCTTCTCCTCTACCACCCCTGTCTCCTCCTCTTCTCTTATACAACCCTCGTCTCCTCCTGCCTGTATATCAGTTCCTGCCTGCATACCACCCCTTGCCTGCATACCACATCCTCTCTTCCCCTATTAAGCACTCCCAATGCCAGGATGCAGCCCTCTTCTGAAGAAACCGGAGTGGCACAGGGGACACGTGCCCTTCTGCCTCATTTTGCAAACAATGTAACATAAAGGACTAAGAATACTGAATTGAGACATTATTTTCTTTCCTTTCACTGTTTTACTTTTAAAGATTTTTTTTCACCTTAAACACAAACAGAAACCGCGTCCCAATTCCACCGCTAAGTAATATTCCTCCGCTCAGAAGAATGACGTTCTCATGGAAATGCAGGAGACATATGAAAGATCCCATTATATTCTATCTTTCATTAGAATTCTGCTGGTGAGTGATTTTAGCAGATAGGAACGGCAGGAGAAGTCCCTGGAACGTTTATGTGAGGTTCGTGTAGAAGAACCCTCCGGTCACCTGAGCTTCGATAATTCATGCATTCATTTAAACGCTTCCTCTGGAGGGTTTGCTGCACAGAACTCCTGATGAGCCGACGGTGTCGATGTGTTTACCTGAACATTTCATGAATAGCAATCCCGTCTGCATTTTATACATGATGGGGGTTATTCTGGTTTATTAACTCGGATGCGAATTCGCACCCTTGTGAGTCAGCCAGAACCCGCCCTGCGAATGGCGGTACGCCTGCCACGCCCCCCTCTGGCAGCGAGTGTTTGCACGCATGGCCTGCGAACGGAGGTTTAACATAATAAACATCCATTTGCAGCCTGTACGCATATGACTCTCAGGTCAATTATATTTGCGTGCACCCTCGGGAGGAACTGGGCGGGCAGCTGACATCCGTTGATGTCAGCTTCCCGCCCCTGGCACCAACGTCATGGTACAATCACCTAGCGTTTACTTGGGAGTGCCTATGCAATGCTGGGCGTTCCCATGGGCGCTACTATCCGTCACCACCCCATGTCCCCCAGCCGCAGCTTTGGGTCCGTGCACTGTGTTTGCCGTTTTCCCACGCACCCGGAGTATGCACGTGCACGCACGGTGTATGCACGCACCACGCATATGCATACAAACATCGGCCCCGTTGGAACGAATGCTGGCTGCGAACGGACTAGAATAAGGTCCGATATCTATTGTGTGAGTACTTAAAGCCAACTTTGGCCATTGTGCGAACGGGTCTGTCTTCACTCCCGGCCTGGCGAACTCCCGCCTTGCGAATGAATTCGCATCCCGCCGGCTAGATGAAAAATCATTCGATTTTTACTCACCATCAAATGATTTTTCCTCTTGTCCCTGGTGTTGCAGCCACCGCTTAGCCCAGGACATACTTGGCAGCTGCATACAACACATATGTTTCCGACCAGCCGCTGACGGCATCCGCCCTCCAACAGTCCAGCTGTTAGGTAGTGTATCAGTGGTGGCTCCAGAGGAGGGGCTTCACCCACTGCCACTAACTGCCATTCCACACTGACTCACTGGCAGTTGGTATTTCTATACTATTTGAATTTTGAACTGTGCTACAGCCCCACCTCCTGTAAATCAATGCTTAAGCACAGGTGACTTAGTGAGTATCTGAGCCAATTTTTTTATACCATCTGTGAGTAAGCATGGATATAATGCTACGACGACATTGTGCCAATATTATTGCCTTATTGTTGCCTTTTTATGCCTTATTATCATCCAATCTTACCTTTGCCATCATATGGCAAAGAACAATGGGGGTTATTCAGACCAGATTACGAGGCAGCTAATTAATATGCCAGGTTATTATCGATAAACCTGATGCTTTTTTTTATCTCTGGCCGTTATACAGGAAGTCGGAGCTTGTGGGTGGTATCCGGACATTTTGTGGGAGTGTCAGAGAAAGCGCAGGCGCGGGCAGGTGCGTGAGGGGAAGTCATGTGATCAGCCAGGTGTGTGAGGGGAAGTTATGTAACGATAGCTCCGCCCCTGATCAGCCTGATCCTATCACAGCCGCTGAGTAAGTCCTGGGCTACACACAGACTGCACACACTGGGGAATCATTATATGGTGAGGGGCGTGCCCAGGTGTGTGAGGGGAAGTCATGTGACCTCAGCTCCGCCCCCGATCAGCCTGATTCTATCACAGCCGCTGAGTAAGTCCTGGGCTACACACAGACTGCACACACTGGGGTATCATTATATGGTGAGGGGCGTGGCCAGGTGTGTGAGGGGAAGTCATGTGACATCAGCTCCGCCCCCGACCAGCCTGATTCTATCGCAGCCGCTGAGTAAGTCCTGGGCTACACACAGACTGCACACACTGGGGAATCATTATATGGTGAGGGGCGTGCCCAGGTGTGTGAGGGGAAGTCATCTGATGTCAGCTCCGCCCCCGATCAGCCTGATTCTATTGCAGCCGCTGAGTAAGTCCTGGGCTACACACAGACTGCACACACTGGGATAATCATTAGTTGGTGAGCAGCTTGCAGCTAATCACAGCTCCAGAAGCATATGAATACATTGAATTTATCTTCTTCTTCATCCTCATCTTCAATTCCATCCTTGTCCTTCTCATTCAGACAGTTGGGGGTTCAGATAGTGGCATAACTAGAAAATATGCACCCCCTTACCGAAAACATATCTGGCTGCCCCCATACATCTTTTATAATTATTTTACATAAATAAATGCTCCTTGCCAGGAGTTACATGTTTGTTGCTAGGGGTTACATGCTCATTGCTAGGGATTTCATGCTCATTGCCAGGGGTTACATACTCATAGCTAGGGGTTTTGTGTTTGTTTCCAGAGGTTTCTTAATCTTTTGCTTTGTTTTCGCTTGTTGCCAGGGGGTTACATGCTCGTTGCCAGGGGGGTTATATCCTCTTTGTTAGGGGTTAACATTCTCTAATCCAAGGGCTATATTTATATATCGCTACCCGAAATCTGTAACTTCCAGGTAGCGATATAAATGACCCAAAAGGCCCTATAGCATCTATCCATCTGTCCAGTAGAACCTCCAGCCTTTGTCTCCTCCGCTGTGGCGGACATATTTGGAGGGACATTTTCAGCAGATTCCATGGGCAAACCCATTGGAATCAGTAGAGACCATGCGCCCCACAGCACCGGCTCCCCCAAGTCCCCGAGTATTAGTTCCTCCACATTATTCAAAATGTATCAATAAACCACAAGTGCCTGGCACTGGGAGCGACAGGATAACTGGTATGTTCATATATTAAAGCAGTCATTGGATGGATATTACATTACAGCCTCCCACATTGCATTACACAGCTTGGTGAACGCTTAAACAAACATAATGAAGATACCGGCAACTTTATGTTAATATTGTGTTCTGAGTCTCTGAAAATGATATTATGTTGGAGTCTCATCTAAAATATCCTCTTGACTAGCTCTTGTAATGAAATCAGTTTCCCATCAGTGCACATCCAGGTCATCAGCGAGTGAGGAGACGGATCAGACACAAAACATACGGTATCTCTTCATGGGATGCGACGCTATAGCAAAGGCGCATGTAGTGTAATTGTACATTAACAGGAAACATGTGTCAGACGTATCCACGTACCCCAGCTGTTAGACTTTAGGATAAATCACTGCTATGGGGGTCCTGAAATAAAATATATTTGTATGTTTTCCTAAATCCAACATGCCCCTGAGTGTCGGTGGGCAGCCAGCATCTGTGGGGATGTTGGCCACGCCCCGGGAGAGATGGAACAGAGATCCTCTAAAGGGCACACATGGGGGGGGGGGGGGGGGGGTGTATGTGTAAGCGTACATATTCACTGGCATGCTAATGAGGTGATTCGTAAAGGGGGGGCATTCGGTGGGGGGACAGGCTGCGTTTATCTGCTCGCTGGCCTGTGAATACACACAGACTAGCAAACCGATCTGAATCACCCCATTACAGTATTTCTGTTATTCTGACACAATTTGTGAGCATCAAGTCTAAAATTGCATCCTTGTGAGTGGGCTCTCTCACCAAGGGCCTCATTCTAGTTCACTCTTTCTGACAAAATCCTTCTTAGATGGACAAAACCATGTGCACTGCAGGTGGGGCAGATGTAACTTGTGCAGAGAGAATTAGATTTGGGTGGGGTTTTCTTCAAAGTGAGATCTATATTGCAGTGTAAAAATGAAGCAGTCAGTATTTTCCCTGCACAGAAACAAAATAACCCACCCAAATGTAACTCTCTCTGAACATGTTACATCTACCCCCCTCCAGTGCACATGGTTTTTTCCATCTAAGAAGGAATTTGTCAGAAGGAGTGAACCAGAATAACCCCCTGTGTTACAGGTGACAATATACCGGTGACAGTTAATAGGCTCCCAACGATATTAACCCTAGCATGACCGTACTGTACGTCTACGTGCTGCTTTAGAGAATATAGGTCAAAGGTCCCAATTCAGAAATGCTCGCTGCTTCAGTAAACGTCACCCCACACAAAAGGAATCCCACCCGTGGGCCAGCCTCCTCTGGCTGTCTTCGTACAGCGTACCGTCCCCATGCTTGGTCATGCGATCATCGCTCATGCTGCCAATTTGTAGCAAAGCGCACAGGTCTGAATCAGGCTGAAAAGCTCCCCTGGGGCAGAGAGTGTTGTGAACGGGTAAATACTCTCTGTACAGCGCTGCGGAAAATAAGTGCGCTAATAAAATAACGGGAGGTAATAATAATAATAATAATCTGCCTGTCACTTTGAGATAACAGTAATTATAATGTGTCTAAATGTTTCTTTCATCATTAAAACAAAACATTGGAGACAGCTAAAGCTTTTGCTCGGAATGAACACAACATTTGGGGGACATAACCAGTGTGCTAGTTATAACCTAAGCGGGGATAGATTGGGTAAATCAGTACTCGAAAAGTATCTAGGAGTCCAAATAGACAACAAACTGGGGTGTAGTGCTCAATGTAATATAGCAACTAAAAAGGCCAATAAAACTCTAGCATGTATTAAAAGGGGCATGGAAACTAGGGACTCAAAAGTAATTATGCCTCTGCACAAATCATTGGTTAGACCGCACCTCGAGTACGGAGTACAATTCTGGGCCCCGCACTATAAAAAAGGACATCCTAGAATTAGAAAAAATCCAAAGAAGAGCAACAAAGCTTATTAAGGGGAATGGAGAATTTAAGATATGAGGAGAGATTAAGCAATATGGGACTATATACACTAGAGAAGAGACGTGTAAGGGGGGATATGCTCAACATGTATAAAAATATTAGGGGCCAATATAAGGAACTGTCAAACACCCTTTTTTCTACTAGAAAGGAATCTAGGACGCGAGGGCACGAGTTTAGATTACAAGAAAAAAGATTTTGTTCATCTAGATGAAAAAATTTTTTTACAGTCAGAGCAGTCAAACTTTGGAACTCTCTTCCTGAATAAGTGGTGTCGGCAGACACTATAAATACGTTTAAAATAAGGTTGGATAAACATTTATTGGTTAAAAACATCCATGGGTACGAATAAGTAACATAATCTGTCTTTAAAATATCAGAACATACTATACAACAAGGGATAAGCTACTATAAACATAGGTTGAGCTAGATGGACGCAAGTCTTTATTCAGCCTCACCTACTACAGATGGGGCAGGTCCCATCTTGGCTACCTATGGCGAGAGTTTCGCCAGCTGGCCATGGCTGGCCACGGCGCCCGCCATCGCAATACATTTTAAATGCTTGGCGATTCACCGTGGTGTCTCCGGATGAGTGCAATACCAGTGATCATCCACCAGATGTCACTTTTGAAAACCTCTTTGAGCATGCATAAAATTTATGCTGCAGCGCGTGCATGAAGCGCAGGAACTACAGTAAATAATTTATTGTCCCTGGCAAGCCTAGTCAGCGCCTCTCTCACACCGCCGGCACGAGCATGATCCTGTCTCTTTGGAGGAGAGGATCATGCTGACGCGGAGTACAGTACATTACTGTGCTGTACAGTACCTGTCATTTTTTCAAGACAAGCATGTACAGTACAGTAAATTCACAGTTACTGTAGGAGCTGATTGCCAAGTGATAAACTACTCACTGGCAGGCACGCAGAATGCGACGCTTGTTCCGCACAGGACGCACGTGATCAGGGCGCCATTTTTATTATCAAGATATTTTCAAGATAATAAAAGATGGCTGCACCACGCAGAGCGAGGAGAGCGAGGCCCTTCAGGCGTGGAGAGCTCCTCATCCTGGTGGTTTGGCGGGACAGGCCCCTGGTGTCCAACAGAGAGGTGGTGGAGGCATACCAGGAGGCTAGCCAAGCCATCAGGGTGTGCTTCAGGAGGGAGAGACCAGTGAGGGCCCTCCAGCGCAGATGGAGCGACCTGGTCCGTCGGGACCCCCAACTGCTGGACTCCCTAAGGGAATGTAAGTACTGTACAGTATTGGGTGCTGTATTTTCTACTTGTTGCCATGGGGGATTTTCTATTTGTTTTTAATGTGCTGATTACTGTACAGCATACTTGCCTACTTTTGAAAATGAGTTTCAGGGAGAATATACTGTAGTTGGTAGTAGAATTTTGGGTACTTCTGTAGTTTCACGGCGCCAGTATGGCGCCGTGCGTCTGAGTCCCCTTGCGGGGCTCGCTTCGCTCGCCCACGCTGCGGGCTCGGTGGCTCGCTACGCTCACCACGCTATTTAACCCCTTCCCGCCGCAGCCTGTTTTTGCCTTCCTGACAGAGCCCTTTTTTTCAAATCTGACAGGTATCACTTAAGTGGGGATAAGTTTTTTTGCTTTTACTTATCTCAGTGATTTTGAGATTGTTTTCTCGTGACACATTGTACTTCAAGTTAGTGGTAAATTTGGGTCGATACAGTCTGTGTTTTTTTGTGAAAAATACCAAAATGTCGTAAAAAAAATGGAAAATTTAGCAATTTTCAAAATGTTAAATTTTCTGCTTGTGAGACAAATAATCATACCACTCAAAATAGTTAATAACTAACATAGACCATATGTCTACTTTATGTTTCCATCATTATTTCAACATCCTTTTAATTTTTTTGGACACTAGGAGGCTTAAAATATGAATAGCAAATTCTCAAATTTTCAAGAAAATTTCAAACACTGATTTTTTTAGGGACCAGTTCAGTTCTGATGTGACTTTGAGGGACTTGTATGTGAGACACCCCCATAAATGATGCCATTTCAAAAACTGCACCCCTCACAGTATTCAAAACAGCATTTTGGAAGTTTGTTAAACCTTTAGGTGTTTCACAGGAATTAAAACAAAGTGTAGGTGAAATTTCAAAATTTCATTTTTTTTGCAGATTTGCAATTTTAATACATTTTTCTAAGGAACACAGTAGATTTTACTAGAGAAATGTGACTAAAAATTGATTCCCCCAATTCTTTTGTTTTCATAAGTATCCTATATGTGGCCCTAGTGTGCACGTTGACCAAACCACAGGCTTCATAATAGAAGGAGCACCTACTTGATTTTGGAGCCTCCTTTTTATGAGATTATTTTTTAGGCACCATGTAGGTTTCTAGGCACCATAAGATGCTAAAAGTTAGGAACCCCCCCACAAGTGACCCCATTTTGCAAACTACACCCCTCAGGGAATTCATCTAGGGGTATAGTGTACATTTCAAACCCCCAGGGGTTTCACCAATTGTGGTACAACTGGGCAGTGAAAATGAAAAATTAATTTTTTTACACAAAAATGCAGTTCTGGCTCCAAATTTGTCATTTTCACAAGGAATGAAGGAGACAAAGCACCCCAAAATCTGTGCCCCAATTTCTCCCGAGTACGGCAATGCCTCACATGTGACCAAAAAATACCATTTGGGTGCATGGCAGGACTCAGAAGGGAAGAAGTGATTTTTGGATTTTGCAGCTCAGATTCTGGTGGAATGTTGGTGGGTGCTATGTCGCATTAGCAAGACCCCCGAAGCACCAATACAGTGGAACCCCCCCACAAGTGACCCCATTTTGCAAACTACACCCCTCAGGGAATTCATCTAGGGGTATAGTGTACATTTCAAACCCCCAGGGGTTTCACCAATTTTGATACAACTGGGCTGTGCAAATGAAAAATTAAATTTTTTACACAAAAATGCAGTTCTGGCTCCAAATTTGTCATTTTCACAAGGAATGAATGAGACAAAGCACCCCAAAATCTGTGCCCCAATTTCTCCCGAGTACGGCAATGCCTCACATGTGACCAAAAAATACCATTTGGGTGCATGGCAGGACTCAGAAGGGAAGGAGTGATTTTTGGATTTTGCAGCTCAGATTCTGGTGGAATGTTGGTGGGTGCTATGTCGCATTAGCAAGACCCCCGAAGCACCAATACAGTGGAACCCCCCCACAAGTGACCCCATTTTGCAAACTACACCCCTCAGGGAATTCATCTAGGGGTATAGTGTACATTTCAAACCCCCAGGGGTTTCACCAATTGTGGTACAACTGGGCAGTGAAAATGAAAAATTAAATTTTTTACACAAAAATGCAGTTCTGGCTCAAAATTTTTCATTTTCACAAGGAATGAAGGAGACAAAGCACCCCAAAATCTGTGCCCCAATTTCTCCCGAGTACGGCAATGCCTCACATGTGACCAAAAAATACCATTTGGGTGCATGGCAGGACTCAGAAGGGAAGGAGTGATTTTTGGATTTTGCAGCTCAGATTCTGGTGGAATGTTGGTGGGTGCTATGTCGCATTAGCAAGACCCCCGAAGCACCAATACAGTGGAACCCCCCCACAAGTGACCCCATTTTGCAAACTACACCCCTCAGGGAATTCATCTAGGGGTATAGTGTACATTTCAAACCCCCAGGGGTTTCACCAATTGTGGTACAACTGGGCAGTGAAAATGAAAAATTTAATTTTTTACACAAAAATGCAGTTCTGGCTCAAAATTTTTCATTTTCACAAGGAATGAAGGAGACAAAGCACCCCAAAATCTGTGCCCCAATTTCTCCCGAGTACGGCAATGCCTCATGTGTGACCAAAAAATGGCAGGACTCAGAAGGGAAGGAGTGATATTTGGATTTTGCAGCACAGATTCTGGTGGAATGTTGGTGGGTGCTATGTCGCATTAGCAAGACCCCCAAAGCACCAATACAGTGGAACCCCCCCACAAGTGACCCCATTTTGCAAACTACATCCCTCAGGGAATTCATCTAGGGGTATAGTGTACATTTCAAACCCCCAGGGGTTTCACCAATTTTGATACAACTGGGCTGTGCAAATGAAAAATTACATTTTTTACACAAAAATGCAGTTCTGGCTCCAAATTTTTCATTTTCACAAGGAATGAAGGAGACAAAGCACCCCAAAATCTGTGCCCCAATTTCTCCCGAGTATGGCAATGCCTCATATGTGACCAAAAAATACCAGTTGGGTGCATGGCAGGACTCAGAAGGGAAGGAGTGATTTTTGGATTTTGCAGCTCAGATTCTGGTGGAATGAATGGTGGGTGCTATGTGGCATTAGCAAGACCCCTAAATCACAGTGAAATGATGAACCTAATAATCCATAGATGTGTGGTATATTTTAAAACACTCCTTTATACATAGGCCGGGTTTGTCGGGGCAAGTTTCACAGTGGAAAATAGTATCCTTTCTTATTCCCTTTTTATAGCAAACTTTGCACCTTTTTTGTGTCCTGCCCTTTCTTGCAGTGGAGGGGATTTCGTTAGGAAAATGCTGCCCTGGTACAATACGGGGGCCAGTACTAGAAGTACTGGGGCCCTCTGCCTGCTGGTTCCCAAATATTAGGCCCTTTATGACTTCCTCTTGAAAGTGCATAAATGTCCCCCTCTGGCTGGTAGAATGGAATAGCACGTAAGCGTTATACAGTGCCATCTGGATGATATACACGGCCAGCTTCTTGTACCAGATTTTTCTTTTCCGCAGGGGACTGTACGGCTTCAGTACCTGATCTGAAAGATCCACTCCGCCCATGTACTTATTGTAATCTAGGATACAATTAGGTTTTGAGGTGTGGGTACTGGTACCTCGTACAGGTATGGAGGTGGTACTGTCTCCATGAATTGTTGTCAGTATAAGGACATCCCTCTTGTCCTTTTATTTGACCAACAACATATTTTCGGTGCATATTGCCCTGCTTTCACCCCTTCTCAGTAATTGGGCAACGTGCGTTTTTGGGAGGCCTCTTTGGTTCTTGCGCACAGTACCGCAAGCTGCTGTACCTCTTGAACCAAGGGCCTTAAACAGGGGGATGCTAGTGTAAAAGTTATCCACATAGAGGTGATAACCTTTATCCAGGAAGGGGTGCACTAAATCCCAGACAATTTTTCCACTAACACCTACGAGGGAGGGGGGGCATTCTGGCGGCTCAATTCTTGAATCCTTCCCTTCATAAACCCTAAACCTGTGGGTGTACCCTGAGGTGCTTTCACACAGTTTATACATTTTTATGCCATACCTTGCCCTCTTACTGGGAAGGTACTGGCGGAATTTAACCCTTCCTTTAAAATGTATAAGGGACTCGTCGATACAAATAAATTTTTCAGGGATGTACATCTCTGCAAATTTGGCACTGAAATGATCAATGACCGGCCTGACTTTGAATAGCCGGTCAAAGGTGGGATCATCTCTGGGTGGGCACTGTGCATTATCGGTGTAATGTAAAAATTTAAGGATTATCTCAAAACGAGTCCGAGTCATGGCCATACGGTAAAGTGGGGTGCTCTACAGAACATCTGTACTCCAATATTGCCTAATTTCTGGCTTTTTTACTATGCCCATATGTAACACCAGACCCCAAAACGTCATCATCTCTACTGCATCTACAGGGGTCCACCTAGCAAATGATGACGTGGGGTTTTGAGCAATAAACTGCTGGGCATATAAATTACTTTGGTCCACCATTAAATTTATAAAATCATCAGAGAAAAATAATTTGAAAAAGTCAATTTCTCTGAGACCTGTTGAATCAAATTGGATTCCTGGGATGGCCAAAAACTCAGGAACCTGGGGCTCAAAATTGTCTGGTGGTGGGGTCCATACGGGATCAATCATTTGGGGGGGGGGTCTCAGCTGCTCTACGGGGGCGTCTTTGAGGGGGTCCCTCATCACTAGAGGAGGAAGAGGAGCTTAAGACGAATCCTTCAAATTCCCCGCTTGCATCACTGGCTGTGTCAGAGTCAGAGGCAAGCATGGCATATGCCTCCTCCGCTGAATACATTCTTCTGGATGACTGGGATGACATTTGGGATGACATTTGGGATGCCATTTTTATTTTTGTGTTTCTGTAAGTGTAATGTTTCAACACGTGTATAGTGTTGTGGGGGTACAAACTTTATTTCAACACGGGGGGTATGTAGTGTGTAGTGTGTATGTAGTGCAGAAAAAAAAATACTTTATACAGGAATTTGATCCCAATAAAAAAAAAAAATTGAAGGGGTTAAAAAAAAAAAAAAAAAAAAGTTCCTGCGCCAAAAATTGAGCACAGATGTTGGTCAGTAACGTCCGTCACTGAACAGCGCTCAAAGGCAACAGGTGTAAAAACAATAAAAAAAAAAAAAATACCACAGCACTCTCCAAAAAAAGAAACAATTTAAAAAAACTGCAGAAAAAAAATATCAACCCTGTGCCAAAAATGTTGTTCAGTGATGTATGTCACTGATCAGCGGCCACAGGACACCCACAAAAGCACCCACAAAAGCAACGTGGGTGTAAAAACAAAACCCCACTGCAATCCCCCCCCCCCAAAAAAAACTGCAGATCAGTGATGCAGTGATGCGACACTGATTAGCAGTGAGGGGCAGCAGACAGACAACTGTGGGTGCAACCTGCTAGGGTATATATATAAAAAAAAAAACCTGGACCCCCAAAAAATTGCTGATCAGTTAATTAATTTAAACTGATCAGCACAAAAGGGGGGGCAGCAGTCAGTTGCACAGGCAGCACAACCTTTGGTGTAACTGACAGGTATATATATAAAAAAAAAAACCCCAAAAAAGTTGCTGATCAGCACAGATATACTGATCAGCACAAAAGGGGTGCAGCAGACACAAAATATAGCACTCTCTATCACTCTCTATCACTCTCTGTCACTATGGGGGTTATTCTAGTCCATTCTTTCTGTCAAAATCCTTCTTAGATGGACAAAACCATGTGCACTGCGGGCGGGCCGATGTAACTTGTGCAGAGATAATTAGATTTGGGTGGGGTTTTTCTTCAAAGTGAGATCTATATTGAAGTGTAAAATCATGCAGTCAGTATTTTCCCTGCACAGAAACAAAATAACTCACCCAAATCTAATTCTCTCTGCACATGTTACATCTGCCCCCCTGCAGTGTATATGGTTTTGTCCATCTAAGAAGGATTTTGTCAGAAAGAATGAACCAAAATAAGGCCCAATATCTCACGATCTGTGACTCTATGACACTGCAGCAGCAGGACACAGGAAGTCACAAGATCCAGGAAGCATCCAACTGCTGGCAGCACGCTACCAGCGGTGATCAGCGGTGATCAGGTAAGTATCAGGCAAGGTTCAGGTATGTATATCACGAGAGAGTGGCCGGTGACCGCTCTGCACGCAATTCCAGACCGGAATGGCGTCTGCAGCGCAGTCACCGTTAGTTTAAATGGCGCGCCTTGGCTGTGATTGGTCCGTCGGTCCGACGGACCAATCACAGCCTTGGGGGCAGGTGGGGTGAGGTGTCGTCGTCACTGATGACCCCCTCATGCCCCCTCACACCCGGCGGTGATTGACACCTGTGTTACCGAGCGTCTGATTCGCCGGTAACACAGGAAAACGCTGCGAATGGCTGTTCACATTGAACAGCCAATCACAGCGATCGCCGACGGGGGGGCGGCATCGCCGCCCCCCCTGGGCATGCAGGGACATGTCTGCTGTCAGGGACAGCAGACATCGTCCCTCTGTCACTGCGTCTCGAGACGCAGTGGCACTTTGAAGTCATGACGTATATATACGTCATGTGTCGGGAAGTACATCCCGGCCATGACGTATATATACGTCAAATGTCGGGAAGGGGTTAAAATCAACTCCATGCCAATATGGATAGTGGGGGTATGAACTATCCATGTTGGCATGGAGTTAAATTACTTTTTTGACATATTTCGTGGAGAACGTAGAACCCGGAAGTAGCACGGCGCCATGAAACTACAGAGGTACCGAATTTTGCACAGGTTGAGAGGGCATGTGAAGAAAAGCTTGTTTGAGTGAGGGCAAAGCTGGTGGTCATAGGAGCATGAGAGAAAAATCTGGTTAGTAGTGGGCTCCTAAGATAAGTGTTCTAGTGGGCAGGGAAAACTTGATGGTAAAGCTGAGGGATAGAGGGGTACGTGAGGGAAAGCTAGTGGTCAAAATTCTCCTGCGGGATACAAACATGGTACATTGTACAAATGCATTAGAATTACAACATAAAGAAGAAAAAAAAACATACATACATATAATTAAGACCATCTAAACTTAGAGAGCACAATAAGCATACTGCAGGATTGGGCAGCCATATTTGGTAAGAAGTTTTATGGGCAAGGACGTAACTAGACATTCGTAGGCCCCATAGAAAAAGTTTTTAAGGGCCTCGTATTATGGTAATAAATGTATAAAGCACAGTGGCGTAGATAGTGTAAAGCAGCCCCCCGCTGCTGCTTGGGGAGCGGGGGCTGTGTGGGCGCCGGGTGCCGGCACTGGCCCGACAGCCGGCACACTAAGGCCCTTATTCTGATCTGTGCGGCCGGAGCCGCATACGTTGCTCCGGCCGCACAAACCAATCCCCGCCTACAAGACGGATCGCCACGGCCGTCCGTACGCGGACGGCTGGCGATCCGCATGAAAATGGTGGGGCGTACGCCTCCACCATGGTGGGAGCTGCCCCCTGCATTCGATGGTCGACGACCATCGAAGGCAGGGCCGCACGCTCCCCCCGCTCACGCAAGCTTAGACCACACGGACAATCGTCCGTGTGAAAGCTTGTATGGGGGCGGCGAGCTGACATCCGGCGATGTCAGCTTTCCGCCCCCATCACTGGCGTCATAGCCTCATTACCATGCATACGCCCCGCGTTTGCATGGGAACGCCCATGAAACGCGGGGCGTATACATAGGTAAATGAGGCTATCAAGCCCCTCACGCCCCTATACGCCCCCTTTGCGGCGTATAATTTTTGTGTGCGGCGAATTCGCCTGCACATGCGCAGAGTGACCTCTGCGCATGTGCAGAGTGAAAACATCGGCGGTACGGCCGCACGCGGGCCGTACCGCACAGATTAGAATAAGGGCCTGAGTGAGTGTGACAGACAATTATATCTGAATCTGCAACACTACACCAGGGGTGGACAAACTCTGGCCTGCGCACCGGATGCGGCCCGGCCTCGACGCCATCCTGACCGGCCCAATGCCCTCCACCCCTCTCCTTACTGTGCCCCGCCCCTTGCCTCCCCCACCACATTTGTATTGGGCCGGGAGTTGGGACCGCATATCTACTAATCTGCGTCCTGGCGCCTGGCTCCTTATGAGTCAAAATGTCCATCACAAAATGGCTGCCTCCTTAGAGCAGACAGTTTTCTAAGATGCTAGAGGAGGCAGCAGCGGCCTCCTCTAGCATCCTTACAAACGGTCTGCTGTAAGGAGGCGACCATTTTGTAGATATTGATTAGTAGATATGTGGTCCCGACTCACGGCCCAATACAGACGCAGCAGGGGAGGCAGGGTAAGACCGGGCGGGAAAGCAGCGTTAAATTTAGGGAGGGGGGCAGCGTTATTATCCGGCGGGGGGGGGGGGGCGCAAAAATTGGCGCTACGCCCTTGATATAGCACATACAACTTAGACTGTAAAGATGGGCCCCCTTCAGCTCTGGGCCGCATAGCAGTTGCACCCCTTGCACCTATGGTAGTTACACCCTTGTTTATGGGTATGCTGTATATACATTATGTTTTACTCATGAAAGGTACCAGGTGACGCAGCCATCTTGGGTGTGTTACATGGGATTACCCCGGGTGGAAAAAAGTCATCTCTAGAAGAGATGACACAAAAAGGGAGGTTGCAGCATCCTAATGCCAGGAGTAAGGTCCCAGCTTTACCATCAGGTCCATTTATTTTTCAATCCACCCAGGAGTGTACAAGGTGAGGGCGGCAGCCATTTTGGGCATGCTATAATGGTTATGCTGTGGGAGATCAGCCATACAAGGACTCTAGGCACTTCCCTACATCTGCAAATGTCCTGGAATCACTGTTAGGCCTTGTTCCAGGAATGGGCAGCACCAGTGGCGTAAGTTCATACCAGGTGCCCGGAGGCGACAAAGATTGTAGTGCCCCCCCTACACACACACACACACACACACACACACTATACATACATGGTAAGTGATCCTCAGATCAACAGACCGTACCTGCCACCCCCAAATACCACAGCTAAAATCAGTTACCCCCATACACTAACATACCTCCCAACATTATTAGCATACACGCGTTGATGTCCAGCACCTGGATTTTGGGGGCTTGGTCTAGCAACCAGGAGGTGTAACCTCAAAATTTCCTCACTGCTGTGAAGACATGTTTTCACCCCTGAGGGGGCAAGGCCAGCACTCTTTGAGCTGCTGGCCATGCCCCCAGCTCCTCTGTCTCCAGAAATAGATGCTATGCACATCCGCACAGCATCTATTAACCACTAACATCGGGGAAGTAGGAAGTAGCTGAAACTCGGATCTCTGTCACACACCAGCACACATCCTCCCCCCAGTCCCCGTCAGCATGTGTGCAACTGTGTACACAATATACATAAAATCACACATATATAGTCACGCACATGAATACATACACCTATGCATACATTCACTCATATATACATAGTCAAACACCAGTATGCATACATATACAGTCACACACCTATTCACAGATAGTCACACCCATGCACATATACAATACAATAGTTACACAGATAAATACATAGAGGGACATCCTGAGGTCCTGCCGTTTGGCCCCTCCCCCTTTTCGGACTGTCCAGCTCCTCCAGAGCCTGTTGACTGCTTCATAAAAACTTTGGAAAGGCTGGTGACTGGTGAGGGGTGTCAGGGGCTGAGAATACTAGCCCCATCTTCATCTGGCTGCCGGGTGCACAGACAGCACTACAGGGAAGAAACTGAAAGTATAGTTTACTTTCAGTTTCATGCCTGCAGTGAGTGCACACAGGACCGGGCTGCCGCAGCAGCAGTGACTGGAAACGGTGCTTTGATCTGGCTTCTTCTCTCCTGCTGGGACTGAGCCTGAGGTGCGTTTCCGCTCAATGCAGAAGCCGAAGGACAGGGGATGCCTGGTTCTGGCTCCTCTGTGCCCCCCCTAGTGGCTAACGCCCGGCGGCAAATGTCTCCATTGCCTCCGGGAGTTACGCCACTGGGCAGCACAAATTTTACTATTAAGTGTAATGAGACCCCTTAGTTCTGCTTGTGTGAGGGCTTGGGAGTAAGCGTGAAGGCCCCCGTTGCAGTGTGACCGAGACTTTTGAGGAAAATTGCAGCCAAGGCTGATGGCAGTGGGATTCAGAGGGTCTGATTTAGGCACCTGGATGTCGGATGCTGTACTCCCCGAGCCTCTGGAGAGGCCATAGGTCAAGGAAACAGCAGATAGGAGGGTTTTGCACCAGAATGACTCCTGGTGGAGGATACTGGCTGGAGTACACATGTAGATGCGGCAAGATGCAGTGGTGTATTTATAAAGGGTACAGTGTGCATGGTGCACACTGGGCCCTGAGTCCTAGGGGGGCCACACTGAACACCACACAGTCCTCTCCAACGACAATTTTCGAAGAAATCAGGCACACGGCGATGATGCTTGTTCTTACACCAATATTCTCTTTTTGATAGAGATCTCGTTCTCTCGTGACCAGATTTATATGTCAAGGAGAAAAGAGAAGAAAATACAATATCTAGTACGTCTAGATCCAAAGAATAAAAAATAAGGAATGATTATGGAGGGTCCCAGAATGTGTACCCTCACTCACATAGAGAGAAGTGAGAACCTGTGCATAAAGGTATCTTTAACATGGATCACACTCCGTGCTGGCAGCAATGGTTCCCTCCACCGGTATGGTTACAGATAAACGTACCGTACTCACATGAATACACTCAGAGGACTCCTATAAAGGTATCTTTTGGGTACTGAAATATTTCTTGAAAGCCGTAGTAGTTACCCAAGAACATGGACTCAAATGCACGTATTAAAAGATACAAAGAGAGGATCTCTCTCAGTTTAAAATATTTATTAAAGGTGCATAAAACAATGGTGACTGGAAGATGGAAAAAAATAGTGATACCTAGATTCGTGCAGTGGCCACATGCGCCGAAACTTCACCATCCAGCAAGATCACAGTCTACAATGGTTGGCACCCCTCTCCACCAACGCGTTTCGATAGGTCCTCCTATCTTTGTCAAGGCTGGCTTGCACGCACTCCTGGCCGCAGGCTCCTCTGAGTGGACTGCTCCCCGGCTGCCTGTACTGCACGCACTCCCGGCCGCAGGTTCGGACATCTGCGCCCTGGCCGTCTTTTCTAATCTGGAGGCAGCAGACAGCAGGAGAAGGCTTGGATCTGACGCCAGGTGTGGAGGACAGGTGAGTTGGCGTGGGCCTGGCCGTGGCTGTAAAGTTGGAGGTGGGGTCCAGGGAGGGGAGAAGAGGATTGAGGGTTTTATTAGTGAAGTGAGAGTAGGGTGAGTCGGGTGACGTTGGTTGTAATTAGATTTAACAGGGAATATGCACGCAATTAAAAAAAAAGTTTTCCACTTTGTTTGACTCTTGCCAATAGCCCAACAGAAGCTGGGGACACCCTCCATCTCTCTCTCTCTCTCTCTCTGTATATGTATACTCTCTTCCTCCTCCTCCCTCTCTCATCCACTCTCTCCCTTAATCACACACACCCTCTCTCTCTCCTTCCCCCTCTCTCGCGCTCCCTCTCCTACCCTCTCTCTCCCTCCATCCATCACATATATACTCTTTTCCTCTCTCCCTCCCATCTCCCCCACTCTCTCTCTTCCTCTCCTGCACCCTCAAATGTAGTTACAGCCCCCAGTGTTACATACATACTGTACATTGTTACTGGCTGACCTATCAGATAAGCTGTAGGTGTAGGCCTAGTGGGGTATATACTGTATGGTTGGGTCAGGTGCCCCTGACTTTCTCTTGCCATTTGGAAGCAATTCAATAATTTCTAGTTGCCCTTTAAATCTAGCAGTTGTCATTATTTGTAGCTTCTTAAGCTTTCTTAAGGATAAGGTAAAGTGTTATCACAATAAAATAATGGCCGCCTTATTCAATTGAATTTTTTTTTTTAAGTCAGCACTTGAACATTTGTAAGTGGGCGGGAGTTTCTCCAGGCGGCACTGATTACACATTCCGACAATACTCATGCAGATGACCGTGAAATCATTTCAATAGATAATTTGGTTAATTATGGCCACTGATTGAGCTTCTTCTGTCAATGCGCCCGTGAATCATCATCCAGTGCGGGTACAAGAGGGTACGTGCGCCATTCACATTTACTCTCCACAACTGATTGGATTATGTCGGTAATTTCTCTGCTTCACAGACTTTCTGCATAATAAGCAGCACAATGGATTTATTTCTGTTTCCATTAATTGATTTACTCATCCCGTTTGATGGCCGTATTAGCGTGTTATTTGCGATTGATAAATTAGATTGCTGTCACCATTTTGTCTCCCAAAAATGTGCTTTCTTTTACAGATATCCCCATAGTTACTGTGATTATTGGTGACCCAAAGAGCTTCCACAAAATCATTATCTGCTTTTGATAATGGATTATGCTTGTAATTTGTTATACAGGCGCAAATCGGGCCTCATTCAGAGGTTCCACAACAAACTATTTGTCCTGTTTGTGCCACTGCCGGCGTCCCAGATTGGTCACTGACAACGGCAACATCGCCACAGAGCTGAACCACTGAACCCTACTGTGTCTCAGAATGTCCATCCCAACTAAGATGCCAATGTTGTTATATTGGCGTGCCCACAGAAATGGTGGGCGTGCCCATGGAAATGCTGTTCTCATTTCACCCGTCACCATCCAGGATAAAAGTATAGACTTACATTTATCTACAAAGGGAGGAAAAATCATTAGATGTGAGCAACCATCGCACAAGGCCTCCTCGGTGGTAAGCGCACACATCTGCTTGCATGGAAGCGCTGGGATTGCATTCGGAGCATTAAAGCCGCACACGATAACATTGGCCGAGTCGTGGGAATAAGTCGGACCCTACTGTATATCGTCCATCTTAGTTGATCATCTGTCATTATATCCTGGCCATGGAATCTTCTATCTTGCTAAAACTATACCATGAGTTAAACTCTGGTTACTGATAACGTTTCTCCTCTCCCCCCTAAGTTGGGGTTATCTTCATCAACGCTCCTTACGGAATTGTTAAGGCCCCATAATCTGCTGCTATATACAGGATCCATCCAGACACCAAGGTCTTACTTCAGGTCCGTTGACCAAGGCCGTTCATTTGCACGGGGAACGATGTTATGTTACTGCGCAGGCGCATATGCAGGGTGCGTGCACCCACTGCTAATACTCAGATCGCTGGGTGCATGGACAGCGGGCGGGGGGCTGAGAGGGGCATGGGGCGGCCCCATTAGCATATGTGAACGCCCAGCTTTTTATGGGCGTTCTCATGCTAATGAGGGCGTGACGTGGGCGGGCAGCTGACATTACCGGATTTCAGCTGCCCGTCCACTTCGATCTGAACATGCATGCATATGTAAGGGTGCCTCAGAGCAGTGGCATAACTATGAAAATTGAGAATTGCGAATTTTGGCAGCGCCTCCCCCCCCCCCAGTAAATATAACAAACACCTCCCCCCCCCACCCCGCCGCCCATGCACCCGTGCCTTACCCTCCGCTGTTCCACTGTGCTGCGGCCGGGACCCGGAAGAGGATCATCCTCCCTGCACCTGGAAGAGGATCATAGTGCAGGGAGGAGGAGGTCACAGGTCCGGGCAGCACAGCTCTGTGCTGCCCGGACACAGGTGAGGGGGGGTTGGTGTGGGGCGGCGGTGGGGCGGTGCGGGGCGGCGGTGGGTCGCGTTAGAAGCCCATAGGCTTCTATGGGGCATCGCCAGATTTTTGTGGCGATGCCCCCGTCGCGATAGCCCCTTGGGGGATGCTTAAATCATCCCAAAATGCGGTAAAATCCCAGATAACGTGTTTTTACCGCATTTTTAGTTTAGAGAATCTTCCCCTTTGTCTGCGGTCCCAAAATGTCCACCCCCATACAGCAGACCGTTTTAGAGAACTGTCTGCTCTATGGGGACGGACATTTTATGGTGGTCCATTTTCATTTCAGCACTGCAGAAGCCAGGGCAGGAGGGGAGCCGGGACCGCTGTGCAGACAGGCACTTATACAGCGCCTCCCCGCGACTGCGGGGTCTGCGGGCCCTATTGTTACGCCACTGCCTCAGAGCACCCTTACATATATGTGCACGTTCCAAATCATTCGATGGTCGCCGAGCATCAAATGATGCGGGTGTTCCCCTGCACGCTGTGAATGGATGTTTATTTAAAACATTCATTCGCAGCCAGTGCAAAGGAACGCGCCTTGCGAATGGTGGGCCGGCGTACCACCATTCGCAATGCGGGCTTGGGTTGACTCGCAAGGATGCAAATACGCATCCGAGTGAATCAACCAGAATAATTCCCCAAACGTATATTAATTTATGTCTGTAGCAAACCATCCTCATTCCAATGGGCAAACCATTGGGCATTGACGTTATGTGGGGACATTCCGTGGATGTGTATCTGCGCACCCGTGTAAGGAATGCCGAATTACCAGATGACACAATCCTATGCTGCTGGCTTGTTACTGCAATGTTTGGAGCTACTGTAAATACTGCAATGCTCTTTTTTAAGCAGAACAGACGTAACGAAACCAGATTTGGCTTCAAAAATAATGAATCACGTGACTCGTAATTGAAGAAAGATAATTAATGAGAGAAAATAAAAGATGTTCGTTTCCTATGATGTGAACCAAGAGTAATAGATAACGCTATGTAATTGCGTCCTACGATCAAACAAACATTGTAGCCGTCAGATGGAGTATAAGTGGAAGACAAGGATATTCAGGGATTTGGTAAGAGTCTACTAAATGAATACATCTGATTATATTAAATAATTTTATTTGGTTCAGATTTTTTCCTTCATTTTCAATAAAACCTAATTTAATTGTTATTTTGCTTAAACCAAGATGAACTGTAGCTCCCACTTTGCTCCTGTAGTCCATAGGCAAAGCGAAGGGGGGGGGGGGGGGTTACCCGGAGCACAGTTGCCCAGAAATCCCCCTCTAATGTCAAAATATAACAATACCAATTGTATATACAGAAATATGAGTCTTCAATCGGTGCAATGGACCAGAGAGCAGCTACCAGGAAGAAGAGATAGGAGCCTTACCATGAGTTGGGAGAATGTGATCTTATAAACTGGAGCATTGTTTCTATTGTGTTTTGTGTATTTATTTATTTATTTATTTATTATGGGATGTTTAACCTTTTTCCTGACCACTTATTTATACTATAAACATATGTAGGTATGTGTTTAAGAGAAACCCGGAGAGGTGATATTGCAAGGCACTTCAGGGGGTGGGGACGAATGATCTTGTCATTAAGTCCCACCTCTAACATAGGTAAACACCCGCACCTTGCTGGTCTGCATTGAGGGGGAGGAGTTATATGATGTTATTCAGTCATTTAGCCCCACCCCCTTCCTGCTGCTAAAGCAATTGCTGGTGAGTAACATACTTAACAATCCTGTCCACTTCACTAGGAAGCAAGCAGGATGCAGGAGAGACACCAGGGCCGGTGCAAGGCACCGGAGCGCCCCAGGCGAGTCGGGCTGGGGGCGCCCCGGTGCCGGGGGGGGGGGGTGGGTGGTGTGTGGGTGTGGGTGTGTGGGGTGGTACCTGTCCTACCGGCGCTGTCTATTTCAATCTGGCGGCGGAGGCAGCGGGGGTCCCTGCAGTCTATTAAAAATCACGAGCGCTATCCGCCGGGCTATGCGGAAGCGCTTCTAGTGTGAAAACACTGGCAGCACGCTGATTGGCTGAGATCAGCGTGCGCCGTGCTGCCAGAGTTTTCACACTAGAAGCGCTTCCGCATAGCCCGGCGGATAGCGCTCGTGGTTTTTAATAGACTGCAGGGACCCCCGCTGCCTCCGCCGCCAGATTGAAATAGACAGCGCCGGTAGGACAGGTACCCGGGCGGCATTTTCCGCCCTCCAGTGGCCGGCGCCCTAGGCAAATGCCTAGGTTTGCCTAGTGGTGGCGCCGGCCCTGAGAGACACCGATGCTTCCGTGGCTATGGTGGACCACACCAAAAACGGGAATGGGTCATAGGGTTGGCACTACGAAGTTCAACACACATTAGGTCTAAGGTCGACACATGAAATAGGTCAATAGGTCAACATAGCTAAAGTCTACAGAATCGGAAGGTCGACAAAAGCATTAAGTCGACAATAGGAAGGTTGACAGTCAACAGGTCAACATGAGTTTTGCACATTTTTTAAGTCTCGAATTTTAATGTAAGTTGCCATGGACATCGTATCAGTGTACCGTGTCCCCTTTGCATGACTCTCTGCGTCCGGCACACTATTATATTCTCCTACTATGCCGTAGTAGACGGTAGGGTATGAATACCACCTATTGGCACAAGTTGGCTAAAAAAACAAACATGAAGATCTCATTTCGACCTTTGACTGTTGACGTTAACATTGTTGACCTAATGCTTGTGTTGACCTACCAACCCTTTCGGCCTTAGTCATCGCCACCTATTTCACGTGGTCCCTGTCGACCTAATTAGACGTCGACCTAATGTGAACCACGCAGGTGCTGTTTTACATGAAGGTGCCCCTTCATGACTTGGAGCCCGGAGGTTGGAGCCTCCATTGTCTCTGGGAGTTACGCCTCTATTGCAAGATCCAGTGTTGGAATAATGGACTGGCAATGACAGTGGGCATCTGCTTTGGGTTTATGCCAAATGCCCAGCAATTCCCCTTCCCCCAAGTGCCCAATAAGAGGCCAACTACTGCTGCTAGATTTGATTCCTACTGCGGTCGAATGAGCTGCATTGTGTCACATGGAACTCAGTGTTCGCCTCCAAACTTACTTTTATTTTCCGACTTTGCTGTATTTCCAGGCACCCCACGGAAACCTTTCATTTCGCTAGATCAAAAATCTATTTTCTCTGCTTTGATTCTATGTTTTGTTTTGTTTGCTTTCCCTAAATGTCACGGTAGAAGAAATTATAGATTGGGATTATTGATAGCTTTCATATCCCTGAAGTCTTTGTGCTTTGGCCCTAATAGCTCGTCTGACAGTAAGTGTGAAAAAGATAAACCACCCAAATACAGGAAGGTGAATTATAGCACTCAGCCGCCGCGTTATTGTAAAATCAAAGAGCATTTCAGCAATTTTATGGCCCCCAAAAATCAATACTCCCGCAGTCATTTGTATATTCTCTTAACTTCTTCCCATTATTTAGTTTGTTACGTTTTAAAATGAGATAAAATCTGAAGTACAGTTACTTTGTTCCAGCCAGTGGTGAGATTTATGTACATGTTGCATTAGAAAATATTGAATATATAATAATACAGTAAAGAATAGTTTCCCCCTGGTGAGCGTTGCTTATCAGGTAATGTATGTAGGATTGATTGATTGATTTCCCTTTGTCTCTTGAATATTAGCTGCCAGCCCTGCATAAGCCACTGGAGGCCCTGCGTTACTTGTGTAGTTTCACGGTGCCCGATATATCGGATGCGATATTGGCCGAAATATCAGATACGATATCGGCCGATATATCAATGCAATCCGATGAGATTTTTTAACTGTTCATTACCCCACTATCCATTTTATATAGTGTGGCGAGCACAGTAATCTGCGTCCCCTCGCGGGGCACGCTGCGCTCGGCACGCTTCGGGCTCGGTGGCTCGCTGCGCTCACCACACTTTATAAAATCAACTCCATGCATAGTGAATCGCCTCGATATATCGGGCGCCATGAAGCTACACAAGTACCGGCCCTGCCCAATGTACCGGGGTTCAGATCAGGCTGGCAGAGAGAGCCGTGTGTGCTGGGCTACAGCAGTGGGGGCTGGGCGGCCAAAAATGTAATTCGGCTCTGTATGTGGGTGTACCAAAAAAATAAAGAAATAGTAATAATTTAAAAAAAACCTCAGTAGTATCTTAAGGCCAGGGGCTCCCTATATATGATTGCTAGGCTGGAGCCTCGTGATTTGTCTCTTGGTAGATCAAGAGCGGGGCTTTAAAGAACAATTACATGTCCAGATGATAGAGAAGGCGTGGCCTAATCATGCGGGTGTGGCCGCCCACTTCCAAAAATAAACATTATAAATGAAAACATGCTCAGACATTTTTCCCCCTGCACAGATGGCTTGGATATCTTGGACAAGCACAGGCCTAGGTGATTAGCAACCCCCCTCTCCCCCCTACCCTCTCTGTGCCCAGCAGGCTGAGTGTTTTTGAAATCTTACTGCATAACATCTATAAAAAAAAAAAAAAACTTCTTGATTTATACAGAGATATTTACTGATTCTCCCTGCAACAAGATCCAGTATAAATGTACATAGTGGGCCGTCCGGCCAGCAATATTGTACCCAGTGTAGGTGGAATCTAAGGATAATTTGTTCCACGCTGCCGATAGCTTTTCATGATGACAAATACTCTGCTCCATCAAATGGTTTTCTGTAACTAATTAATCCCTTCAAATCAGAACATTGTGCAATAATCATAAATCTTATCCTGGTGGTGATTTGTGGCTGGGAGGAACTGTTTACTGGAAAATGAATGTTATACAGAAATAAGTTCAACTTTTTCAAAATGCTATTATCCCGTGGGTAGGGTACTTTGCAGAATAGAAATACTACAAAAATATATTTACATTAATATACCATAAAAAATATTTCTGGTAGCATTTACGTTCAGGGATCCCATGTTGAACGCTCCTAGGATATTTACTAACACCAGCAGCAGGATGTAATACAGTCTTACTTTGCCTGGAGATGGGAGTTCCCGGCCGGACTTTTTTTAAAGCGGCAATTATTTACAAGGAACGGTTTTGCATTGTAAAATGATTGGCAAACTCGGACTGTATCACATCCCGCCGCAGGGCTGTGGTAACATCATTGTTGGCCCTGGGCAAAACAGTGAGGCCCCTTCGCAC
Organism: Crinia signifera; assembly: GCF_055691185.1. NCBI lineage: Eukaryota > Metazoa > Chordata > Amphibia > Anura > Myobatrachidae > Crinia > Crinia signifera. Next base: position 322,544,195 of record NC_139221.1, read on the forward strand.
CCATTTACAGAAACAAAGGGGCTAGTGCCCAAAAATGCAGGCGTGCTGGGAAAAACGCTGGGAGTGTCTGGGGAAATAAAGGCGTGCTCGAGCCTTTTAGAATCAGAATCAGCTTTATTGGCCAGGTATACTTGCGAATACTAAGAATTTGGTTTGGATTGCTGTGCAGCAGCCGTTTAGGTAACAGTTAAACAGTGACAGTACAGAGATATATATATATATATATATAACACATACAGGTATAGGCTAGATGTACCCTGGGGGTTATAGACGCAGAGAACACATACCCGCCGAGCTGCACATCGCCTAGGCAGCCATCAGCGGCGCCACTGGTCGCTGCAGCAGCCAGGTAGGTAACAATATAAGCAGAGACAGTACAGTTATCACACAGGGAACACATACCCGCCGAGCTGCACAGTGCCTAGGCAGCCATTAGTGGCACCACTGGTCAGTGCAGCAGCCAGGTAGGTAACAATATAAGCAGAGACAGTACAGTTATCACACAGGGAACACATACCCGCCGAGTTGCACAGCACCTAGGCAGCCATCAGTGGCACCACTGGTCATTGCAGCAGCCAGGTAGGTAACAATATAAGCAGAGACAGTACAGTTATCACACATGGAACACATACCCGCCGAGCTGCACAGTGCCTAGGCAGCCAGAGCCGGCCCTAGGCATAGGCAAACTAGGCAATCGGCTAGGGCATTTGGAATGCCCAGGGGCACCAGCAGCTTCTGCTGATTAAAATGACAAGCAGCATACCTATATTCTGTGTGTGAGTGAGGCTGTATCTGCATATGAAATAGTGTATTCATGGACATCACTGTAACATAGCATTCCATATGCAGGTACAGCCACAGTCACACACAGAATATAGGCATGCTGCATATCATTTTAATCATCGGAAGCTCCTTGTGTGTCCTGTTCACATAACAATGCAAATAAGACGAATTTTCAGCAAAAAAGGCACCGAACGTTAGCAGAACTGGCCAGGAGCTGCATGGCCTAATGAGGCAAGATGTATGAGGAAACATCTGTATCCAATCAAAGGCAGAGGTCACAGTATTAGCGGCTGTGCAAGTGCTGTCTGTGGGTGGGTTGGTTGTGCAATAGTGTTCGGCAAATGTGTAAGGGGCATTATGTGTGTCATGTATAAATGCATTAATAATGTGAGACATATGTGCAACAGGCATTATGTGTGTCATGTATAAATGCATTAATAATGTGCGACATATGTGTAACAGGCATTATGTGTGTCGTGTATAAGGGCATTAATAATGTGCAACATATGTGTAATGGGCATTATGTGTGTCATTAGTATAAGGGCATTAATAATGTGCAACATATGTGTAATGGGCATTATGTGTGTCATTAGTATAAGGGCATTAATAATGTGCAACATATGTGTAAGGGGCATTATGTGTGTCATGTGTATGAAGGGCATTAATAAAGGTTGGCATAATGTGTAAGGGGCATTATAAGGGACATTAATAATGTGTGTCATGTGTAAGGGGCATTACTGTGTGGTATTATCAGGGTTGCCGAGAGAAAGGGGTAGGGGGTACAAATTACCAAGTCTGATGGAAGGGCCCAGTGGGGGCCCCGGGCCCCCTCCCCTTAAGTGACAGCTGCAGCTCTTCTCCTCTGCCCAGCACACACTGCTTTGTGCTGGGTTGCAGTGTGGCCATGGAGGTGGTTAAAATACAATATTTTCTCAGGATTTTTTTCTAAGGGTATAATGTGAATAATGTGAGGAGTAATGTACATAAGGTAAAGTGGTACTACTGTGTGATGTAATGTGAATAAGGGACACCATCGCATGATATATTGTGAATAAAGTTGCACTACTGTGTGGCATACTTTGAATTAGGGGTACTATTGTGTGGCCATGCCCCTTCCCAGAAAGAACTCACCCCTGTTTGGGCTGCGCACCGAATGTGTGCACTGTTTCTGTTTACAATATTGCGGGTAGGAGCACCAAAATGATGACTGCTATGATGAGGGTTGATGGTGCTGGGAAAGGGGAGCAGGGTCAGAGGCGGAACTAGTGGCGATGCTAGGGGGCACCAGCCAAAATCTTGCCTAGGGCATCATTTAAGCTAGGGCCGGCTCTGTAGGCAGCCATCAGCGGCGCCACTGGTCGCTGCAATAGCCATGTAGGTAATAATATAAGCAGGGACAGTACAGTTATCACACAGGGAATATATACCCGCCGAGCTGCACAGCGCCTAGGAAGCCATCAGTGGCGCCACTGGTCACTGCAGCAGCCAGGTAGGTAACAGTATAAGCAGAGACAGTACAGTTATCACACAGGGAACATATATTTGCTGAGCTGCACTGCACAGCGCCTGGGCAGCCATCAGCGGTGTCACTGGTCATTGCAGCAGCCAGGTAGGTAACAATATAAGCAGAGACAGTACAAATATCGCACAGGGAACACATACCCACCGAGCTGCACAGTGCCTAGGAAGCCATCAGCAGCGCCATTAGTCTCTGCGACAGCCAGGTAGGTAACAATATAAGCAGAGACAGTACAGTTATCACACAGGGAACATATATTTGCTGAGCTGCACAGCGCCTAGGCAGCCATCGCCGGCGCCACTGGTTATTACCAAAGTCGCCTACCCTCCTGCATTCTGCAGGAGACTCCCTGAAATAACAGCAACCTCCCTCTCTCCCTCATTAGTCTAGCAATCTCCCTCATGTCACCTAGCCCACATTACACTGTTACATTTTTTGGGAAAAAGGAATGAGAGACAGATACATTTACATTGAATCATCAGCGCCATTTTCCAGCACTTTATCAAGTATACTAACTCTTACTAACTGCTTTAGGGCTCATCCACATTTGGATATAAGTCATTTTCAAAGATTCCTCTCAGATGTAGCAGTGCACACCCACGCTTCTAGGTGCCACGTTCACAATCTTTTTTTCACAATCTCTCCATATATGGAACTAGACACGCCCGTTGGATGGAGCTTGACACACCCCCTCAAAGGGTCTCTGTGCAAAATTATACTACCAACTATAATCTCACTGAAACTAGTTTTCAAAAGTAGGCAAGTATGGTTGTTGCAGCAGCCAGGTAGGTAACAATATAAGAAGAGACAGTACAGTTATCACACCGGGAACACATACCCGCCGAGCTGCACTGCAATCACATTCATTTGCAATGCAGGATTTCACTCTGACGGAGCAGTGTCTACTTGAACCCTGTCCGGTGCGAATTCGCAGCTGTGCAATCAGGTCTGAATTACCCACAGACACCCACAGAGGATCACAGGGGAAAATGTCGCCCTAGGGGGGTAGGGATGCTACAGGAGTCAAGGACAGGGGCCCCTAGGACACTGCTGGGAAAGGAGCATACTGTATCAGCAAAGCCAGGGGAAATGAAAAAAAGCAGAGGTCCAATAAGGAAAAGAGTAGTAAGTAATGCAGCAGGGTCTGCAGGTTGGAAGGAAGGATATGGGGGGGGTTGCTGACACTGTGCCAATGGGGCCCTAGGGGGGATGCAAGCAGCCCACCAGCAGACCTCACTATACCCCCAAGTACACTCTCAGCCACAGAGGGAAGGGGGCAGCAGAGCCAGGAAAGCCAGCAGCATCGGTAGGCTGGAGTAGTGATGTCATCAGCCTTCCAGTGACTCGCTGCACACCATGGTGGCCAACTGCTGGGACCTCATGGGACCTCCACGGGGTGATAAATGTGACTACAGGTGCTTGGGATGAAAAGAGACAGACAGACTCCATCTGGCAGTGGAGTAATAGGTGAAGGCCTGGGCAGCCCGGAGCAGGCGGGTGAAGTCATTCAGCCAGACATGGGGGGTCGGGCCTATGGGGACAGGGTACGGTGCCTCAGAATGGGTGAGTGGGGGGGGGGAAATAGGACAGAAGGGAAGGGAAAGAAAAGAGCAAAATCAGCAGAAAAAGATAAAGGAGGTAAAAGTCAGGAAAGGAAAACGGGTGACGGAACACAGGAGCGGGCACCAATACCAAAAAACGTAAAGCGGCTGGTCCAATGGGGACCGTGCACCTGAGTCTACTCACCGGCCCACCCCAGCTGCTGGTTAAGGAGACGGGGGCGGGGTAGAGACTGGCCCCTCACTCTCTTAATAAGCCCCTGTCATTATTATTGCACTATTTCAATTATTGATCTTGAAAGTGTAACTTTTTAGTTCTGTTATCATACTGTCATAGAGTTCGGGCTGAATGTGTGCCATAAATGCAGATAATTCTACGTTACACATGAAGATTAAAGTCCGGTATTTCGTTGGTTCAGAGAAAAAGGGAATTTAAGGCCTCGAGACGATATTTTTTCATCTTGTAATGAGCTGTCGCAGTCATCTGTCAGTCCCGCGTCCTTACACGTGGACGCGGGTCTCGCCCCTGCCAGCGCTGACATTTTCAGAGGTTTGTTCCGTGCGGCTGGCATCTTGTCTCAGATTGGGTACCAGGGGGACGTAACCCTGACCCGACTGTACTGGAAACTGTTCTATAGTGGTGGAAACATTGTGAAAATGAATAGAAAATAATTCTGTGAATGACATGAGGCAAGAAAATGGGGGCAGTGCTCAAAATAAAATAAAACTGAAAGGGGCGAAGTTTTAATAGTCACCTGCAGAGGAATAATTAGTTCTAAAATATTATTTGTTGAACATTGTTTTAACCTAGTGCCACCGCAGGGTTGCCTATCCTCCCAGAATGGCCGGGAGAGTCCCGGAAATCAGGTCAACTTTCCGGCCCCCCGGAAAGCGAGGCAAGCCTCCCACGACGGGGTCCGTGTGAGCAAATGACACGATTCGCGTCTTTGGAGCCCCGACCCCACTGTGCAATGCCTGAAATACTGGCATTGCATGGCAGGGGGTGTGGCCACAAGGACACGATCACGTTGGTCATGCCCCGTCCCCTTACCGCCCTGTCAGTGCTCCCCCTCCCCCCTGTGCCTCACTGAACTGGATACCCACTGCTGGAGAGGCCAGCCAGGAAGTACTGTAGGCAACTCTGGTTTTAAAAAAAAGTATCAGGCTTTCATCGCAGGCCAGACTTGCGCATGCTAATACGGGCCGTATTATCTATATTATATATATATATATATATATATATATATATATATATATATATATATGTATATATGGCCGTATTAGCTATCAATAATTGTGCGCCATGCAGATTTGTGGCCGTGCAGTCTGATTTACCCCTTTAATGCAAACGGCAGGTGTTGAACTTCTAAGATGCCACCTCCACCTGTTCACCTGAGGTTCTGGAAAGCAGGTATTGGGGTATGGGTGGTGGAAGCAGTAGGCAGAAGTTCTACCTAGGGTGCATAAAAACCTTGCACTGGTCCTTAACCTGTGGGATCCGTTGATAATCTCCAGTAGGTAAGGTGTTATCACCATCACAACAGGCTAATTAAACTCAAGGGATGGGATGTACTAAACCAGAAATGTGTTAAAAAAAAACAGTATTCACCACATTTCTAAATGTACTAAAAATTCCCAACATCGGGGCTCCGATGCTATAGCTGGCGTTACACTATAGAAGCCTCCCAGTGGCTGCCAGCATGCGCAGAGGGAATCCTGGGTCACAAACTTGGAAGTCCAGAGACAGGAGCACATCATAACGGTCAACTCTTATAGGGAAAGCTGCCCTTTGCAGAGAGGGTAGCCGCAGTAGGCAGCGGCCTGGTAGGAGGGGGCCTTTAAGCTCTTTTGCATGGCTGCCTCCTCCCCCATGACTTTCATGGCATTTAATTCTTTTCACAGGGCATACAAAAGAGCTTAAGGCCGCCACCCGCTGGTTGAAGAGAATACAAGATATTGTGGGTGGAGGTGGCATTGAGAAGCAGGAAAGAGAAAGAGATGGACCACTCAGCTCGCTCGTCGATGAAGAACCCTCCTTCTAAGTGCATAACACTAACTGCCCTCCTCACAGCCTAACCCTAAGTCCACTGCTAGTGCCTAAGCCCAACGCCCCATCCCCTGGCTAAACAGTAACCCACTCCGCATCTGGCATCAGTAAATTCATTGATGTTGGTATCCCGGTGCCGGTCTCCTGTCCACTATTCGAAAAAGTTGGTGTCGAAATTCTGACTGCCAGCATCCCATCCATCCCAACGGCTAACCGTTAAAATATCAAGCAGACACATACTGTGATCATAGGTGAATGGCATCTAAACTGGTTTGGCATGATCTTTCCTGATCGCCCGTGACTGGTATGGACCATAGCAACGGTGTAACTACCGAGGGTGCCCTGGGGGTTTAGCTGCTATGGGGCCCAGGCTGTCTTAAGGGCCCCATCATTGTCTCTCCTCTCTCCCCACCGCTGCCCCTCCTTCTCTCTTTTCCCATCACTGACTCCCCTTCTCTCTCTCCCCATCAGTTTCCCACCTCTCTCCTCGTCACTGTCCCTGCTTCTCCCCCCCCCCCCCGCCACTGTCTCTCCGCTCTCTCCCAGATGCTGACTCTCCTCTCTATTCCCAATGTTATCTCTCCTTATCTCTCCCCATAACTCTCTCTCATCATTGTCTCTGCTTTCTCCCCAACGCTGTCTCTCCTTTTATCTCTCCCCAACACTGACCCATTGGGGCCCATGAATATCTACTTATACCCCTGGATCATAGAATCGACTATGTCTAGGTTGACCCCAAAAGGGTGACATGCACAAGGTTGACTTGGAGAAAAAGTTGCTGTTCCTCCTCTCTCCCTGTCACTGTCCTTCCTCCTCTATCTGTCCACATCACTGTCCCTCCTCTTTCCCTGTCACTGTCCTTCCTCCTCTATCTGTCCACATCACTGTCCCTCCTCTTTCCCTGTCACTGTCTCTCTCCTTTTCTCTCTCTCTCTCCCTATCCCTGTCTTTTATTCTCTTTCTCCTCATCGCTGTTCCTCCTCTCACTCCCCATCGCTGTCCCTCCTTCGCTGTCTCTCTTTCTCTCTACGTCAGTGACTCTGCTTCTCTCTCCCCATTGCTGACCCCCCCCCCCTTCTCTCTGTCACTGTCTCTCCATCTCTCTCTCCCTATACCTGTCTCTCCATCTATCTCTCTCCCTAATCCCGATCTCTCCTTCTCTCTCCCCATCGGTGATTCTACTTCTCTCTCTCTTCATATACCTGTCTCTCCTTCTCTCTCTCCCCATCACTGTCTCTCCTTCTCTCTCTTCCTATCCCTATCTTTCCTTCTCTTTCGCCCCATCACTGTCCCTCCTTCTCTTTCTCTCCCTGTCACTGTCTCTCCTCTTTTTCTTTTTAATCCTGCCTCTCCTTCGCTCTCTCCCCGTTGATTTCTCTACTTCTTTCTCTCCCCATCACTGTCTCCCCTTCTCCTTCTCTCTCTCCCAATCCCTGTCTCTTCTTCTCTCTCATCGCTGTCCCTCCTTCTCTCACTCCCTGTCGCTGTCCCTCCTTCGCTGTCTCTCCTTCTCTCCAACGTTAGTGACTTTGCTTCTCTCTCCCCATTGCTGACCCTCCTTCTCTCTGTCACTGTCTGTTCCTTCTCCCTATACTTGTCTCTCCTTCTATCTCTCTCCCTATTCCCGGTCTCTTCTTCTTCTCTCTACCCATCGGTGACTCTACTTCTCTCTCTCTCCATATCCCTGTCTCTCCTTCTCTCTTTCCCCATCGCTGTCCCTCCTTCTCTCTCTACATCACTTTCTCTCCTTCTCTCTCTCCCCATCACTGTCTCTCCTCTCTCTGCCTATCCCTATCTCTCCTTCTCTTTTTCCCCATCGCTGTCCCTCCTTCTCTCTCCCTGTTATCATCTCTCCTCTCTCTGGGGGTTATTTTGGTTCACTCTTTCTGACAAAATCCTTCTTAGATGGACAAAACCATGTGCACTGCAGGTGGGGCAGATATTACTTGTGCAGAGAGAATTAGATATGGGTGGGTTTTTACTTCAAAGTGAGATCTATATTGCAGTGTAAAAATAAAGCAGTCAGTATTTTCCCTGCACAGAAACAAAATAACTCACACAAATCTCCTTCTCTCTCTTCCTATCCCTATCTTTCCTTCTCTTTCGCCCCATCACTGTCCCTCCTTCTCTTTCTCTCCCTGTCACTGTCTCTCCTCTTTTTCTTTTTAATCCTGCCTCTCCTTCGCTCTCTCCCCGTTGATTTCTCTACTTCTTTCTCTCCCCATCACTGTCTCCCCTTCTCCTTCTCTCTCTCCCAATCCCTGTCTCTTCTTCTCTCTCATCGCTGTCCCTCCTTCTCTCACTCCCTGTCGCTGTCCCTCCTTCGCTGTCTCTCCTTCTCTCCAACGTTAGTGACTTTGCTTCTCTCTCCCCATTGCTGACCCTCCTTCTCTCTGTCACTGTCTGTTCCTTCTCCCTATACTTGTCTCTCCTTCTATCTCTCTCCCTATTCCCGGTCTCTTCTTCTTCTCTCTACCCATCGGTGACTCTACTTCTCTCTCTCTCCATATCCCTGTCTCTCCTTCTCTCTTTCCCCATCGCTGTCCCTCCTTCTCTCTCCACATCACTTTCTCTCCTTCTCTCTCTCCCCATCACTGTCTCTCCTCTCTCTGCCTATCCCTATCTCTCCTTCTCTTTTTCCCCATCGCTGTCCCTCCTTCTCTCTCCCTGTTATCATCTCTCCTCTCTCTGGGGGTTATTTTGGTTCACTCTTTCTGACAAAATCCTTCTTAGATGGACAAAACCATGTGCACTGCAGGTGGGGCAGATATTACTTGTGCAGAGAGAATTAGATATGGGTGGGTTTTTACTTCAAAGTGAGATCTATATTGCAGTGTAAAAATAAAGCAGTCAGTATTTTCCCTGCACAGAAACAAAATAACTCACACAAATCTAATTCTATCTGCACCTGTTACATCTGCCCCACCTGCAGTGCACATGGCTTTGTCCATCTAAGAAGGATTTTGTCAGAAAGAGTGAACCAAAATAATCCCCTCTGTCTCCATCACTGTCCCTCCTCTTTCCTTGTCACTGTCTGTCTCATTTTCTCTATCTCTCCCTATCCCTGTCTCTTCTTCTCTCTCCTCATCGCTGTCCCTCCTTTTCTCACTCCCTGTCACTGTCCCTCCTTCGCTGTCTCTCCTTCTCTCCACGTCAGTGACTCTGCTTCTCTCTCCCCATTGCTGACCCTTTTTCTCTCTGTTTCTGTCTGTTCCTTCTCTCTCTCCCTATACCTGTCTCTCCTTTCCTCTCTCCCTATTCCCAGTCTCTCCATCTCTCTCCCAATTGGTGACTCTACTTCTCTCTCTCCCTATATCTGTCTCTCCTTCTCTCGTCCCCATTGTTGTCCCTCCTTATCTCTCTCTCCTTGTCACTGTCTCTCCTTCTCTTTTTTCCTATCCTCCCTTCCCTCTCTCCCTATCTCTGTTTCTCCTTCTCTCTCTCCCTATCCCTGTCTCTCCTTCTGTCTCTCCCCATTGCTGTCCCTCCTTCTCTCTCCCCATCACTGTCTCTCCTCTCTTTCCCCATCACTGTCTCTCCTCTCTCTCCCCATTGCTGTCTCTCCTTCACTCTCTCCCTATCTCTATCTCTCCGTCTCTCTCTACCTGTCGCTGCCCCTCCTTCTCTCTTCCTCTCATTGTCTCTCCTCTCTCTCTTCCTATCCCTATCTCTCCTTCTCTTTCGCCCCATCACTGTCCCTCCTTCTCTCTCTCTCTCCCTGTCACTGTCTCTCCTCTTTTTTTCTTTTTATCCCTGCCCCTTCTTCGCTCTCTCCCCATTGATTACTCTACTTCTTTCTCTCCCCATCACTGTCTCTCCTTCTCCTTCTCTCACTCCCTATCCCTGTCTATGCTTCTCTCTCTTCTCATTGCTGCCTCTCCTTTGCTCTCTCCCCGACACTGTCCCACTGGGGCCCATGAAGTTGTAGATATGCCCCTGGTTCATAGGGTCACCTGTATCTAAGTTGAACCCAAAATGTTGACATGCAGAAGATTAGGGGGGAAACGTTGACAAAATAAAAGGCCAACATAGAGTCTTTTGTGTCAATTTGATCACTGAATTAATGTACCTCGTACCCTCGCAGGGTGCTAACAATCTCAGTGCCAGCGAGATAACAGTGGCGCACGCAGTGTGATCACCGCACATGCACAGTCTGTCACTTATCACTATGTTGCGTGAACACCAGTGACACATGGTGTACGACAATGAATCAGGCCCTGAGATTCAAAACAGAGTTCAGTTTGAACATCTAGTTTTTAATAAACCTCTTAATATGCTAAAATAAAATGTACAAGCAAAGCCAATGATACAAATGTTAGAACACGTTCTACTAACACGCTGAATCAGAATAATGCACATAAATAGAACGTGACAGCACCAGACCATATTGCATTCTGCTAATGTGCATTTCATGGGCAGAAGCTCAAACGTGTTACTCATTGCAACAGAGCACAGCGAGTGCTTAATAACGCTGGGTGATACCAGGACCGCAACGCTTCAGTATAAAGTCAGACAAAGCCAGCGTTGCAGGAAGATGTTTGATTGGACGATGGCAGAGCGACCGGCATACCCTAACCTGTCGTCTGTCAGATAGGTGCGGACTGTTGTACATTACAGGTTGTGGCTGAATGCTATGAATATTTTGTCATTTACTCTTTTTGCTATGTGATTGGTAGAAGTCAGATTGGGTTTATTTACTAAGATGGGAGTTCTATTGAACATGGGATGTTGCTATGGCAACCAATCAGAATCTACTTCTTATTTAGTTAACACCTTCTAGAAGGTAATAGAAAGAATATATTACGCAAATCTCCCAGCATTGCGTGGTGGGGGGCGTGGCCATGATGATGCGATTATGCTGGCCAGGCGCCAAAATGACACATTACCATCATAGCTCTGCCCCACCCCTTTCTCGTAAAGAAGATGGCCAGAAAGTAGGAAACCCTGTAGTGTTCATTCTAGCACCCGCCAACTTTGAAAACCCATGCAGTTCCTCTTCCCTGCCTGGGGTGTTGCTGTCTGCTGTAGTGCTTCTAGCACAGTGTGGTCTGTATATCAGCACTGATAGGCAAACCAGACCTGTGTTATGGTGTGTACACACGGGGGCGATATAGTGAACATCGGAAGCCATATCGCATATTAATTGTCGGCTTTTTAGGGCTAACGAGCCCGATGCGCTGCCGATGCGCGCTCCCGAGTGTGCGCAAATCAGCAGCGAAATAGTGAGGGCAGGCAAGACTATATAGTGCAGATCTGCACTATATAGTCTAAATTGTTCCTCTGCAGCATGCCGTGCTATGCGAGTCCCGATACAATCATAGCATGGCACATCTGCCGTGTGTACACACCATTAGAAAAACCATAGCAGACAGCGACACCCCAGGCAGGGAAGAGGAACTGCATGGGTTTTCAAAGTTGGCGGGTGCTAGAATGAACACTAACCCTGGTATAAGATAGTCCGGCCATCTTCTCTATACAAAAATTATAATAATAATATGCTCATGCTGAATTGGACTTCAGATGAAAATGTACACACCCTGCCATTGCTTCCCCCAGAAGAACAAGTAGCCGCCCACTTTCTCGCTGCAGACCAATTGCAAACACTAATATAATAATGCAAATTGATAAGTGAAAGGGTTTTAGAAACAGTCATCCAATCAAAAGGGGTCACAGATTATCTACATTGTTTTTCATCAGTGCGCTTAAGGGGGCTTACTGTCGCTGGGAGCAGCTCATTCCAATTGTCCTGGAAAGAATTGTATACCATACCAATCATGGGGTTGGAATCATTTGGTCTACAGCATGATGGTCGACAGTCATTAGGTTGACACCATTAGGTCGACCTGGGAAAAGGTCAACATGGGTCTAGGTCGACGTGGGAAAAGGTCGACATGGCTCTAGGTCGAAAGGTCATTAGTTTGACAGGTCATTAGTTCGACAATGTCTAGGTCGACAGTCAAAAGGTCGACATAGGGTTTTTCACTGTTTTTTTACCTGAATGTCAACACAGTTTATATGGACACAGTTTGAAGTGCACCGCCTCCCCTCGCATCGCTCGCTGCGCTTGCTATGCTTCAGGCACGGTGCCTCGCTACGCTCGGCACATTATTTTATTCTCCCACCGCCCTAGTGGATGGTAGGGCATGAAATACCGCCTGTCGGCACATGTCGGCTCGAAAACTGTGAAAAACCCCATGTCGATCTTTTGACTGTCGACCTAGACATTGTCTAACTTATGACCTGTCGAACTAACGACCTGTCAAACTAATGACCTTTCAACCTAGGACCATGTCGACCTTTTCCCATGTCGACATAGACCCATGTCGACCTAATGGTGTCAACCTAATGACTGTCGACCATCATGCTGTAGACCAAATTACCGCATCCCCAATCATGTAGGAGCTTTGGGTACTGCAGGCAAGACCAGATTAACAATGGGGCAGATGGAGTTGCAGCTCCAGGCCCCTACATAGAAATAGGTCCATCATCATAGCAGACAGACAACAGCTGGTCACATGATCGGCCATAAATCATTAAATCATCAAGTATTACAATTGTGTTTCTATTTTCCACACAAAATGATACAGCTTTTGTACTTTTGTATACAGCATTTTGGGAGACATTGGGGTGTATATTGTATGGGTTCTACCTGCCTACATTTTTGGGAGATAGTCATTTATAGTGACTGTGCCGCCATCCTACCTGGCTGCAGCAGTGCTCCGCAGTCGGGGGGGGGGGGGGGGGGGGTAGTCACTCGCTGCTCTATGTAGCACTAGGGAGGTCCCTAACCCTCTGCCTATTGCCTATACCTAAACTCCAGCCCATACCCTCATAGCCTAGCCCTAACCTCTCCCTGCAACCTAACATTAACCCACCCACCTACACTTCTAACCATAAGTATCCTGAAACAATCAATATTTCACAAAGCAGTATTCCAGATGTCACCATTGTGTACCTGTTGACAGTTTGAAGATGTTGAATTTGTGCCTGCCTACAGTTTGAATGATGTTGACTTTCTTATGTCAACATTGACCTTCTGATCATCGACATGGTTACTGTTGACCATTTGGCTACTCCCAAACCCTGTTCCACCACTATAAAGGCAGGATGTACTAAGCATTGCATCCATTTATTGTACATACCGGCATAAATGACGCCATATGGACCAAGACATTTTTGAAGAACAGCCCTCCAATGAGAGCTGTCTTTGCGATACAACCAATTCTGGGCTTTGCATGCTCAGGCAAATATGCGTGCCTCTGGGGTTGCTGGGAGGGATCTGATTGGATCCATCTCAGGTCACCATGAGAAAAGAAGCCCATAAGCTTCTAATGGGTCTCACCACCCAAAGACCACCCACCACCCAACTGAACCAAGCTCTGGAATGTATCACGTTCCGGATCTTGGTACTTATGGAAAATGTCAACAGCATTTTGGGGGGTTATCAAAATTTAGGGTTTAGTACATCCCGCCTTCTGTGCAAAGGGTCAGAAGTTAAAAATGGGTACTTGTGAGTTATCCGGGCTGCCGATTTTTTCATCGCGCCCGAAATCGTGGGCATCGCGTCGGTCGTGGCCGTTATAAGGAGCCGCGACGCGATGCCCACGATTTCCCATAGATAGTAATGTTAAAAGACACGATGGACCCGATTTCCGACCCGATTTCCCATAGACAGTAATGTTAAAAGACGCGATGGACCCGATTTCCCATAGACAGCAATGTTAAAATAAAATGACAATATGAAATTGTCCAATATGTTTTAAAAAAAATGTTTCATGGCCCCCCACCACCGTTAACGCCACCCCGCTATTGACGCCAACCCGAAGCGTGGCGAGCGCAGCGAGCCCCGCGAGGGGACGTGGACACCTTCACAGGTATCCGCGTGCCCTTGCGGGCTTCACAGGTGTCCGCGTGCGCTCGCCACGCTTCGGGCTCGGTGGCTCGCTGCGCTCGCCACACTATTCTATTCTCACTCCACGCCCTAGTGGATAGTAGGGCATGAAAAGGTCGGAGGACGCGTACCGCCGCCCCTCGCGGGCTCGCTGCGCTCGCCACGCTTCGGGTTGGCGTCATTAGCGGGGTGGCGTTAACGGTGGTGGGGGGCCATGAAACATTTTTTTTTAAAACATATTGGACAATTTCATATTGTCATTTTATTTTAACATTGCTGTCTATGGGAAATCGGGTCCATCGCGTCTTTTAACATTACTGTCTATGGGAAATCGGGTCCATCGTGTCTTTTAACATTACTGTCTATGGGAAATCATGAGCATCGCGTCGCGGCCCCTTATAACGGCCACGACCGATGCGATGCCCCCGATTTGGGGCTAAATCGCGGGCATCGCGTCGGTCGGGTGTCCTTAACTTAAGGACAAAATCGGCAGCCCGGATAACTCACAAGTACCTAAAAATGTTTCCACTTCACCCAAGAAACGAATACGTCAGAATATTTTGGTGCAAATGAGCAGTTAAAAAAGAAATTTCAGGTAAAATATGGGCACAATTCTACACGAACCTCAAAGAGTTACTTCAGCTTCATAGCCGGCCTAATGTACTGTCGGATTCATGTATAAACCAAGGAGGACTCAGCACTTGCTCTGTGAACAGTTCTATAGGGGCTGATTTTAGTGCCGCAGAGAAGTCACGGCCTGATTTAGCCCCCTCTTGAGCAACAACGCATTTAAACGTCTCAGTCATATCTCAAGTTTTATTTCGAACCTCTCAAGCCTTTGGAAAAAAGTAATTTAAAAGGAAGATCTCAGATCTCCAATAAATATCTCTAGTTCCAAAGCCAAATATAGTAAATATTATTTTTGTATCTATTTCTGGCCGTTTCTATAGAAACAGGAACAGTTTGAGGCTCGGAAGCCGTGCTTTTCCAGTAGGAGTTGATCATTTTGAAAGATCGTTAAGAACTACATAACATGATATAGATATATTAACATTTACTTCAGCTATGTAGAGATACGTGGCACTGAGCTTGCCGTAAATATAATAGGATGTAACGGTGGATTCCCTGGTGTCTGGAAGACGGTTTTGTTCATACCTCAAACAGCAAAATACAGTAGATCTCATCCCGAAATCCACTCAGAAGAAACCATATTTGATAATGGTAATGCACACCCTGGACCGGATGTTTACTGGTGTGAGTCTGGTGACAGAGGTTTTTTTTTTTTTAAATCAAAAACATCCCTTGATAATGAGTACCCCTTTAAAAAAAACCTTCAGAGTTCAACCGGCATCTCACTAATCCGCCAGACTCGCAATGTGCCCTTCAAAAATCAGGACTGTGCCATGAAGTTGGTTACAGCTGGGTATGTTTGTTCCAGGAACAATACTTACACAATTGGGGAATTTCTGAAACTTATACTGCATGTTGTATATATATATATATATGAAGGTGATACATCCAATCATACATGGGGGGAATTCAATTAGCCATGATAATTTACCGGGTGTGAAAAAGTGTCTGAAGCTCGGACTTTAATGCCCAAGTCTATTCAATAAGAAACCCTATAAAATAACTGATACACTATATAAAATCAACTCCATGCGTAGTTGGATAGTGGGGGTATGAAATCACCCATGGGTGACTATACAATTAAAAATCGGGTCTTTACAATGAAAAATCACATTGGATGAATTGTATGCCACTATATTGCATGCGATGCGATGAAAAAATCGGGCGCCCAGATATTACATAAGTACCAGTAAGTTTAATATTGCAATTGAATAGCCCCACCACTTCCGTTTGCCCACGGCATATTACCACAGCTAACTGAAATCCCCCAATAGACGATCATTTTTTAAGTTGTAGGACAAAGGGCAGTGTTTGATTGGCTGGCATTGATAACACATCATTGTCTACATTGGGTGTGGTATAATCAATTTACAGTGTTTCGGGTGAAATTCCATACATCGACATGCATTAGGTTCGATGGGTACAAAAGGTCAAATAGATGAAAGTTTGGCAGTAGTTAAGGTCAACGGGACAAAAGGTCAAATAGATGAAAGGTTGCGACCTTTACAACTGTTGACCTAAACCGCTGTTGACCTTTCATCTGTCAACCTTTTTAGTAATCTTAGTGATGTGTGGTCATTATTTTCTGGGGTTTTTTCGCATGTGCAATAGGGATGTCCCCGGATATGCGGCACAGGCACCATGTTCCTGGAGCTCGGTGCTTGCGCACAGGCCCCCTGCTCTCTTGTAACACTTTCAGACACCCTCCAAAATACATGAACGTTCACCAACCCAGGATTTTGTTATGTCTGAAAGGCACCAAACCAGGAACATGTTGCCCGGTCACTGACCCTGCAGTTCACCTGGTCTATATTACCGGGTTGGTGACCCGGGTTTCGTTCGCACGAGGGGCCAATGAAATCACCGTGCTTGCAGTGGGCAGGTGTTTGTGCTGGCGGCGTTTAGCTGACTTGAAAAGTCAACCAGAATGACCCCCTGAGCATAAAAGAATTTTGCTCATCTTATGATTTCTATAAATTCATCTGTTGTCGCTAATCTAATCTAAGACTTGGATTTATTTTGTATATTGTGAACCATTGGCTGTAATCAGCTTGTTCAAGTGCACCTTAAAGAGAACAATAACCATTTTGGGAGAACCGGAGACGTGACTTTGGAATACCCGTTGCTCCGTCTGAACTAACAGAACTTACGTTTTGCAGGCGCAAATGAATAAACAGTTTTGTATTGTCTCTCTGGCTAAGCGGCTCAGATAATGAATAATGCCGGATGAAGAAATATAATGAGGACCTGTAACCTTGCATGTCTGTAATAATGAATGAAATAATTATTCTGGAAGTGTGTCAGTCTCCCGCCTTCATTTCTCTGGATAGGTTTTCATGGCGCAGTCTGTAGTAAATGAGCTGGAGAGTTGCCTCGGGGCGATCTCCGTACCCTCATTAAGTTCAGATATTATGAGATAACTGTGAGAATGCAGAAGACTTGTGTGAGACAGACAACAGCTGCATGATGAATATTCATGTCCCCAATATATGAGAACTGGAGGCAAGACATTATACAAGAAGATTAGGGCAGGTAAACAGATTACTGTTACTGATATTTATAGTGTTGTTATTGTTATTTCAGGGCGAGGCAAAAACAACCTCCCAGATATTAAGGAATGCCACTAATAGTGGTTGACAGCCAGGCCATAATCAGGGTTGCCTGACTGAGACGGTCCCGGAAACTCGAGTCCACCTCCCGATTCCCCGGAAAGTTGGGCATTCTTCCCAGATTCCGCCATACCTCCCGCATTTACCAGGCTGCATCGTAAAATTTTCTGTGATTCACAGCTTGGGGGGGGGGGGGGGGGGGATTCAGAAAGATTAGAATCTCGTTCCAGTATGCCTGGAAATTCTCCGGGTTGAACTGTGCTGCTGGTGCATGCCTCTGACATCGTGTCCCCATACACACACGCCGCTCAACCCGTTGATGGAACACCACTGCCCTTCCCCCCCCCTCATCCCTCCCATTACCGTTGCTCCCCCTGTCAATCACCTGGAACGAAGCCTCAAAATCCAAATGCTTCAGCGCCCGAACACGCCCGAGAGCACAAGCGCCCAAATACCTAATCACATGAACGCGCACAAGTGTCTGAATATCCGAATGCGCTCATGCACCTGGATGCCCCCGAACATACTGTATCAGAGTGCCTGAGTGCCCCAACGCCCAAAAACCAGAATGCACGAAGACCCGAGCACCCGAGTCCAACCAGTCGGCAGCGGTTACCATATTTAACATAGGCGTCTATTATGGGAACCGCCCATATACACGTACACCCAGGATTCCTATGGAGCTGCAAATAGCCAAAATCAAATAGCCAATTTTCCGTGGAGCTCTTGGATGATTGGCTGGGGGAGGACCTGGTGTCTGACTTCACCGGCAAATACCAATCCCAATTCAGGGGAGGAGCCACAAGTGTAAACACACTTTCAGACCCCACTTTTTTGTTCCACTGAATTACTAAAACCAGGACCGGTTCGCTGAGCCCCTGGCTGGTTATAGCTGGGTGAGGGGACTGTCGGCCATTTTTTTCCCCCCGCCAAATATGAACGTATATGAACGACTAAGGCAAATACGAATATGGAGAAAATGGCTGCTTTGTAAATTTGCCGTATTCTCAATTCGTATTTGTGGGTCAAATACGGCCGATCCTGTTTGTACAGCCGTCTTTGTAAACTCCACCTTCTATCTAATAATCCACACCCACAGAATCCCGACTGCTAGATCCCTACAATAAGTACTGGGATTAGGGTTAGGCATTAGGAGCAGGTTAGGGTTAGGCTGCGGGAGGAGATGGTCAGGAGTAAGTTGCGGGAGGGGTGGGTTAAAGTACTTACCCAAGATCTGTTGGGTTTTTGACCATCGGGATCCCGTTTGGGGTAGTTGAGTTGCAAACCGTCTTCAAGATGAGCTATGATGTGAGTGAAGAGAATGATGTTCACTCATGTGTTGTTCTTATATAAGTAGGAGGAGTCAGGAATAGTAAAGGGCGGAGTCTATGCCAGGAGCCAGATGCTGAAATTGAAGTGGATCAAAATATAACCAAATCCTCTTTGTTTTATTTGCTCAATACATGCAGATTTCCAGTATATTCCTGTTAGCATCGATAGCAAAATTCTTCCTGTTATTTATAGGTATGTGGGGGGAGCTAAGATGCAGCATTACAATACAGTACATAACACTGATAGAACTGCAATCATATTTTCAATTTATTTGTCATATTGTCATTAGCATCCTGACAATGTGGCAAATATATTGAAACATTGATGGAAATTCTAGCAGTTTATCTACTTTATTCAAGTTACTAGTTAAAAGCCCATCACCATGCCGGCTTCTGCAATGTACTGTCACTTTGAGCTGTGACCGTTTTTATATTCACTTTGAGCTGTGACAGTTTTTAGCCCACAAACTCTCCACCCCACCCGCAGTCCCTATCTGCTCCTACCTCCAATCTCTGTCTTCACAGCTCCCTCTCTCCATATCCAAGTTTGAAACAGAACAGTGTCCCTGCAAACATTGCTTTTACTTTCTGTTATGACATCTTTTAGCACACAAAGGAGTAGAGGAGGATAGTGAGGCTGATGTAAAGGCCCCCGTTCATTTATGCAATTTGGCCCGATATTATCTGATTCCTACGTGAATTCGGCCCAAATCTCCAGTGTTTGACATCCCATCCGATCACATGCAATAAAATCCTGATACCTTTTCTGTTTGCGAGCCATTCGCAACGTGATTGACAGGAAGTAGGTGGTGGGAACCGTCCGATAAGTGGGAGTGCCAAGAAAAAAAGCAGGCGTGCGATAAACAATGCTGGAATTGTCAGGGAAACACGCACACACAGACATTCTAGGGTTAATTTTGTTGGAAGCCAATTAGCCTACCTGTATATTTTTGGATTGTGAGAGGAAACCTGAGCACCCGGAGGAAACCCACGCAAGCACGGGGAGAATATACAAACTCCGCACAGTTAGGCCATGGTAGGAATCGATCCCATGACCTCAGTGCTGTGAGGCAGTAATGTAACCATTCCACCATCCGTACTGCCCCGTATATATAACACATGGTTGGGATAGAACCCATGTCCTCAGTGCTGTGAGGCAGTAATGCTATAACCATTACACCGTCCGTGCTGCCCCGTGTATATAACACATGGTGGGGATAGAACCCATGACCTCAGTGCTGTGAGGCAGTAATGCTAACCATTACACCGTCCGTGCTGCCCTGTATATATAACACATGGTGGGGATAGAACCCATGACCTCAGTGCTGTGAGGCAGTAATGCTAACCATTACACCATCCATACTGCCCCGTATATATAACACATGGTGGGGATAGAACCCATGACCTCAGTGCTGTGAGGCAGTAATGTAACCATTACACCATCCATACTGCCCCGTATATATAACACATGGTGGGGATAGAACCCATGACCTCAGTGCTGTGAGGTAGTAATGTAACCATTACACCATCCATACCGCCCTGTATATATAACACATGGGGGGGATAGAACCCATGACCTCAGTGCTGTGAGGCAGTAATGCTAACCATTACACCATCCGTACTGCCCCGTATATATAACACATGGTGGGGATAGAACCCATGACCTCAGCGCTGTGAGGCAGTAATGCTTACACCATCCGTACTGCCCCGTATATATAACACATGGTGGGGATAGAACCCATGACCTCAGCGCTGTGAGGCAGTAATGTAACCATTACACCATCCGTACTGCCCCATATATATAATGCTACTGCCCCGTATATATAATGCTATATAACACATGGTGGGGATAGAACCCATGACCTCAGTGCTGTGAGGTAGTAATGCTAACCATTACACCATCTATACTGCCCTGTATATATAACACATGGTGGGGATAGAACCCATGACCTCAGTGCTGTGAGGCAGTAATATAACCATTACACCATCCGCACTGCCCCGTATATATAACAAATGGTGGGGATAGAACCCATGACCTCAGCGCTGTGAGGCAGTAATGCTAACCATTACACCATCCGTACTGCCCCATATATATAACACATGGTGGGGATAGAACCCATGACCTCAGCGCTGTGAGGCAGTAATGCTAATCATTACACCATCCGTACTGCCCCGTATATATAACACATGGTGGGGATAGAACCCATGACCTCAGCGCTGTGAGGCAGTAATGTAACCATTACACCATCCGTACTGCCCCGTATATATAACACATGGTGGGGATAGAACCCATGATCTCAGTGCTGTGAGGCAGTAATGCTAACCATTACACCATCCGTGCTGCCCCGTATATATAACACATGGTGGGGATAGAACCCATGACCTCAGGACTGTGGGGCAGTAATGCTAACTATTACACTGGTCACGGAGCCCCATGTGAAAACTGACATATGCAATAGTAAGATATACCTTGAATAAATAGATTCACATGTAGTACATTCTGCCCACAGAGGACCCATCTAAAGTAACTATCCTAACTGCCAGCATCACAGACATAAGTATGCAGGATTATCCCCATGCCGGCTCCCCATATGTATTCCAGAAATAAATGTTTCAAATCTTTCTAAAGAATCAAGTGGAGTCGTTTCTCAAATAATCAGATTCTACCTATCTACCCAAAGATAATTGTTGCAGGTCATTTTCGATGCCAGAAGAGTT
This sequence comes from Crinia signifera, assembly GCF_055691185.1. Classification (NCBI taxonomy): domain Eukaryota; kingdom Metazoa; phylum Chordata; class Amphibia; order Anura; family Myobatrachidae; genus Crinia; species Crinia signifera. Next base: position 322,565,282 of record NC_139221.1, read on the forward strand.
CTTATGCAAATAAAGTATAGTAAATGTGTGTTATGTTGTGTGAAAGTTATGTTTTTTTTGGCTCCAGAAAATGTTTTACACTGTAGAGATGTTTTCCAAATTTTCACTACTAAAGTGTAAAAATGTCCCGAATCACCTGCAGAAATATAACTTAGGAAGGTGATGACTTAGTAACAATTACTTATTTTTATTCTAGTATTGTGTCATACTGTACATTATATTTTAGCAAATTTATTTTGTTAGTTTGTACCTTGTATTGCATTGGGGTCACTGACAGTGCTAGAAAAATCAGCCAGCGTGTATCTTAAAAAAAAAATACTATTTTATGCTTGTTTAGATCGAAAAACAAAATTCAGTTTAGTTCCAAAATAAATCATTATTTAAAATTTGAATTTAATTTAAGAATGCCAGTAGCTATCTTGGGTTTTAAATTATGGATTTTCTGAAATTATTTCTAATTTAAAAATAATTCTCTTTGGAAAGCCTGACGGTCTGCGCTATTGGGATGGGCAACGCATTTCCTAAAATGAGAACGAAATTAACTTTCCATTAATCCCATAGCCTGTATTCAGAGCAGTTAGCACTCGATTGAATGGGTCATTTATGTTTGCCAATATTTATTTCCCATAAGATCTTAATTCACTATATAAGGGTTTATTAAATCCTAACTGAATCTAGAATGAGCCAAAAGTTCCTCACTGGCCCAAGAGATAATTTTAGGCCCATAATGAATACATAATTTGGTACTTAGTATTCATTTGTTGTACGTGCTGCTGCCAAGAAGGGCGATAGATTTAATGACGTTGTTCCTTAGCCAAAAATCTTAATGGTATCATGGCACAAAAAATATGTTCACCTCATTTTTCATCACCAACATTTCATACAGGATAACCATAAATCTCCAAACTCTTCTGAGCCTCCAATTACATTTCTCTCAACTGATTTGAACGATGATCTAAAATTATTAATGATTTCTGGAGGGTTCAATAAGATTATAGCATTCATATATCATAGCTTATAACACTGAAGACAGCAGCGAACATCCTGCAAGGAGGATGCCCAAAAAGTCCACTAGATACTGTGTCCAGTTCTGTATAGGTCACTGGTACGGCCTCATCTAGATACTGTGTCCAGTTCTGTATAGGTCACTGGTATGGCCTCATCTAGAATACTGTGTCCAGTTCTGTATAGGTCACTGGTGCGGCCTCATCTAGATACTGTGCCCAGTTCTGTATAGGTCACTGGTACGGCCTCATCTAGAATACTGTGTCCAGTTCTGTATAGGTCACTGGTATGGCCTTATCTAGATACTGTGTCCTGTTCTGTATAGGTCACTGGTGCGGTCTCATCTAGATACTGTGTCCAGTTCTGTATAGGTCATTAGTACGGCCTCATCTAGATACTGTGCCCAGTTCTGTATAGGTCACTGGTAGGGCATCATCTAGATACTGTGCCCAGTTCTGTATAGGTCACTGGTACAGCCTCATCTAGATACTGTGCCCAGTTCTGTATAGGTCACTGGTGCGGCCTCATATAGAATACTGTGTCCAGTTCTGTATAGGTCACTGGTACGGCCTCATTTAGAATACTGTGTCCAGTTCTGTATAGGTCACTGGTGCGGCCTCATTTAGAATACTGTGTCCAGTTCTGTATAGGTCACTGGTACGGCCTCATTTAGAATACTGTGTCCAGTTCTGTATAGGTCACTGGTGCGGCCTCTTTTAGAATACTGTGTCTAGTTCTGTATAGGTCACTGGTGCGGCCTCATCTAGATACTGTACCCAGTTCTGTATAGGTCACTGGTACGGCCTCATCTAGATACTGTGCCCAGTTCTGTATAGGTCACTGGTACGGCCTCATCTAGATACTGTGCTCAGTTCTGGATAGGTCATTGGTGTGGCATCATCTAGATACTGTGCCCAGTTCTGTATAGGTCACTGGTGCGGCCTCATCTAGATACTGTGTCCAGTTCTGTATAGGTCATTGGTGCGGCCTCATCTAGATACTGTGCCCAGTTCTGTATAGGTCACTGGTACGGCCTCATCTAGATATTGTGCTCAGTTCTGTATAGGTCATTGGTGCGGCCTCATCTAGATACTGTGCCCAGTTCTGTATAGGTCACTGGTACGGCCTCATCTAGATACTGTGCCCAGTTCTGTATAGGTCACTGGTGCGGCCTCACCTAGATACTGTGCCCAGTTCTGTATAGGTCACTGGTGCCGCCTCATCTAAATACTGTGTCCAGTTCTGTATAGGTCACTGGTGCGGCCTCATCTAGATACTGTGCCCAGTTCTGTATAGGTCACTGGTGCGGCCTCATCTAGATACTGTGCCCAGTTCTGTATAGGTCACTGGTGTGGCCTCATCTAGATACTGTGCCCACTTCTGTATAGGTCACTGGTGTGGCCTCATCTAGAATACTGTGTCCAGTTCTGTATAGGTCACTGGTGTGGCCTCATCTAGATACTGTGCCCACTTCTGTATAGGTCACTGGTGCGGCCTCATCTAGAATACTGTGTCCAGTTCTGTATAGGTCATTGGTGCGGCCTCCTCTAAATACTGTGCCCAGTTCTGTATAGGTCACTGGTACAGCCTCATCTAGATACTGTGCCCAGTTCTGTATAGGTCACTGGTGCGGCCTCATCTAGATACTGTGCCCAGTTCTGTATAGGTCACTGGTGCGGCCTCATCTAGATACTGTGCCCAGTTCTGTATAGGTCACTGGTGCGACCTCATCTACAATACTGTACCCAGTCCTGTATAGGTCATTGGTGCGGCCTCATCTAGAGTACTGTGTCCAGTTCTGGAGACCATATTTCCAGAAGGCTATAAATATATTAGAGACAATACAAAAATGGGCAATGAAAATGGTGCATGGTCTAGACCTCAAAACGGTTCCATATTAAAGGGTCCACAGTATTAACACAGACAGTCAATAGGTCGATACAGAAAGGTCAACACAGACAAGTTCAATAGTAAAAAAGAGTTGACAAGCACAATGTCGACAAAACAGATGGATTGCGTATTGACGACACAATACATGTACAGACTGATGAAGGCTATATGCAGGACTGGCTGTTTTTCCAGACTCACACAAAACCATTACTTCACAGGTGTTCAGTGTTCCTTACGGTTTTGAGACACACAAGTAATGAATAACATTGGTATAAGACAAAGTAATCTGCGTCCCGGCGCTCCTCCTGGCTCCTTATGAGTCAAATGTCCATCACAAAATGGCCGCCCCCTTACAGCAGACCATTTGTAAGGATGCTAGAGGAGGCCGCCGCTGCCTTCTCTAGCATCTTAAAAAACTGTTTGCTGTAAGGGGCGGCCATTTTGTATTGGACATTTGACTCATAAGGAGCCAGGAGGAGCGCCGGGACGCAGATTAGTAGATCTGCGGTCCCGACTCCCGGCCGAATACAGACGTGGCGGCGGGATAAGGCAGGTAGAGGTAGCGTAACAATAGCCCCCGCAGACCCTGGTGCCCACACTTACTTGGCGCCTCCCTGCCACCGCTGGGTCTGCGGCTCTATTGTCACGCCTCTGATATAAATACTGTAGGTATATCCTGGCTTCAGGGTTCGGATAGGGGCTTTGCCCTTCAAGCCCATGAGCCTGTAGGCCACAAAAGTAAGGGGCTAGGGCCTCATGCGGCCCGTGGCCCGCGAGTTTGGCACATCTGGTATACATTATGATCACACTGATATTTTCATAAGTTAGTTTAAAGCTCACACAGGATTTAGGATTTGCCAATGTTTAAATTAAATTCTCTACATTCAGATCCAAAAACATCATCACTGTAATTAGTAATACTGAGAGCAATTTTACAGAATACATTTTTTAATTGAATTTATATAACAAATGTGAGCGACGCTGGCCTTTTTTTTTTTTAGGATATTTTAAATATGTCTCACGGAGATTTTGGCACTCAAAGGGTTGAAACTTGCTATAAAGTCTTTTTAACGTAAGAAAAAAATACAGTATGTAGAAACTGCGGAATTACACAGCATTGTGCCATTATCTTCTGTGCCGTAAATAGACATAATCATATACAGTACAAGTAATTGTGTGCATTAATTACAAAGAAACCTGTGCAATCCCTTGTATAGCTTATAGTTTACACAGAGGCTCCGTGCCCTTCAGGATTGAAACAATTTCATTTTAATTGTCAGGTCAAGTGCAAAATGTTTTAATTAATTCATAACATGTAAATGTTCAGTGGGAGATAGTTAGGCTATTGTAACTGAGAGAAAAAATAATCTGCTTTACACGGGTGTTGCTAAATCTCTTGCATGCATTTTTAAAAAAAAAAAATGATTCATGACAATTTTCTGCAAATTTCTACTGAACTTTCCCCGTTGTGTTTTTTTTAGAACAATACTTTAGATCAGTGGTTATAAAACTGTAGGTTCTGACCCCAGAGTGGGTCCACACCATCGCAGCATGGGGTCACAACTCTGTGTTGCTAACCGTCAATAACTCAACTGATCTCTCAGCAAGTGATCCAAGGAGTCTGAAAAATCAGTTGAATTGTCTGTTACTTCAGACTCCTCACATGACTGGCTGAGAGATCTGAGGAGTCATCAAGCAGGTTTCCTCCACTTTCCTCCACTGCCTCTTCCTGCCATCCCCTGCCCCCTCCTTTCATCCACTGCCTCTTCCTGCCATCCTTGGCCTCCCTCATTCATCCACTGCTCTCTTCATGCAATCCGCTGCCTCCCCCTTTCCTCCACTGCCTCTTCCTGCCATCCTCTGCCTCCCCCTTTCATCCACTGCCTCTTCCTGTCATCATGTGCCTCCCCCTTTCCTCCACTGCCTCTTTCTGCCATCCACTGCCTCCCCCTTTCATCCACTGCCTCTTCCTGCCATCCTTGGCCTCCCTCTGTCACCCATTGTCTCTTCCTGCCATCCTCTGCTTCCCCCTGTCATACACTGCCTCTTCCTGCCATCCTCTGCCTCCACCTTTCCTCCACTGCCTTTTCCTGCCATCCCCTGCCTCCCCCTTTCATCCACTGCCTCTTCCTGCCATCCTTGGCCTCCCTATGTCATCCACTGCCTCTTCCTGCCATCCTCTGCCTCCCCATTTCCTACTCTGCCTCTTCCTGCCATCCTCTGCCTCCCCCTTTCATCAACTGCCTCTTCCTGCCATCCCCAGCCTCCCCCTTTTATCCACTGCCTCTTCCTGCCATCACATGCCTCCCCCTTTCATCCACTGCCTCTTCCTGCCATCATTGACCTCCCTCTGACATCCACTGCCTCTCTTCCATCCCCATCGCATGATAATAGTCCTCGCATGAAAAAAAAAATTCATGATATGTTTCTCATTATTTGAACAGCTTCATACTTTACCATCCACGTGGACTACGATCGGGAACGGTAAGGTGTGCCGAGCCCAGGGGTAGTGGAGCAAGGCACCTGGCCTGTAGCATGGTGACTGAAGCGAGCGACGGCATGGTGTATGGTAGACTGATTGGGGGTCAGCGTGCTCAAATGGACAAGTAGACACAAAAGAACATGAAAAACGAATGTTGACCTTTTCAAGTGTTAACCATTTCCGAGTAAATTGTTCTCTTGTGACAACCTTTCTGCCATGTCGACATTGTGCTTGTTGTCCTTCTGGGGGACCAGGGTGACATACCATGTACGGCCTATTTAGTCTCCCTGTATTCATAACTAAACTGTGTTTGCCTTAATCTGGACATCATGCCGACCCAATGCAGTAGATCCATGTTCCAGGATCCCTTTAATCATGCGCCGGGGACTTAGCCTACTTAGCTGGGTCACTAATTACTTCCACAGTTAAGAAGCCTCAAAACACGAGGTATTGATGAGGGGGCTTAAGGGCTGGATTTCGACATACACTGCTCTACGTGACGCAGTCACAGGAGGGTCCTGAAATCAACGGCTGCGTAGAGCTAAGACTTTAATTCAATTCTAAACGAATTTCAGGGAAGACTTTGATGATATTCCTGATTTTAAGATTCCCAATGATCTACAGCTATTTTTCTCTCTCTCGTACCCCTTGATTAGGCTTTTCATTTATGAGTACCCCCTCCTCAATTTTAAATATCCACAGTACTTACGAGTGGAGTTGGGAGTGAGCGGTATGTGTGTCCTTATAATAAGGAGTCAGTGGCATAACAATAGTTCTGCAGACCCCGCGGCCGCTTGGAGGTGTTAGGTAAGTTTGGGCGCCGCAGGGTCTGCGGAAGCTATTGTTAATGGGGCCGCCGCTGAATCTCTGCTGTCTGCAGTTCCGGTGCTCCTGCTCCTCCTGTTAGAATGTAATTTGTAAAATGGCGGGGGCACCTCAATTGTAGTTACGCCACTGTAAGGAGTAGCGGAGGAGTATTGGGAGGTCAGTAACCGGGTCCATCTGTGTCTGGCCGATGGCTGTGTTCTGCCGCAGGGGTTCCTGCTAATGCCTATAGGATTAATGTCACTGCTTCCTTCACCCCTGTCAGCGCAGAGTAGGTGAACGCTGATGTCTGAGGGCAGCGCAGGTAGCTCCCAGTGTATTACTGATGGGCAAAAGCACAAGTAGATGCTGATGACGCTGCAGACAGAACCGGAAGTCTCTTAATACAATTGAATATGACTGGCTACGACCGTATTACTGCTTAAATATGATTCGTAAATAGGGCAGATTTACTAATCTGCCCTATTTATAAATTCGTATTTGGCTGATGGCGTAGCCAGTGGTATTCTAGCCGATATTCGTAATTAGCGGCTGTATAAACGGCCGCTAAATACAAATACGAGTCGGCAGCCTGCGTGGATTAGTCAGATCCGTGCAGGTTGCAGTGTAAAAAAAATATAGAAAATATAAATAAATAATTTTAAAAAACGGCGCGGGGTCTCCCTCCACGGCCATAACCAGCCCCAGGCTCAAAGAGCCCGTACTGGTTATAAAAAATCGTGGTGCTGCTCTTCAGCGTCCATGTCGACTGTGTCGACATTTGGTCCAAAAAAAGGGGTAAAAAAAACCATGTCGACCTAACCAAAGTCGACATTTTGACCGTGTCGACCTATCCCATGTCAACCTAGACTAATGCCGACCTTCCTTCATGTCGACATAGACTCATGTCAACCTAAATGCATGTCGACGAACATACTGGTGACCTAATGATCCACACCCCTTCGGGAGGAGGAACCACAGGATGCAAACACACATCCTTCGGCTTCTCGTCAGTTCGTTCTGGGTGTCGGTTTGTCGAGACATTCGTTTTTTTATTTTGCCAAGACCTCCCTGGATGCTTCTTGGAATTAAGAGGACCCGATCTACGCCAGAGGACCCTGGTAAGCAGAGGCCTAACTAGAACTCTTTGGGCCCCATAGCAAAATTTTGCTATGCCCCCCCCCCCCCCCTCGTGCCACTAAAGGCCCCCATACATTAGTCCGACTTGTCCTAGGGACAAGTCGGACATGATTTCCCCTGCAGCTCCCCGGGAGGGGGATACACGATTAGGCACTTGATGTGCCAAATTTTGCATATGATAAATCTCATGGATTTATCAAATGCAGTCCCCGGGGAGCTGCAGGGGGAGAGCCGGGTGGGTGATGCTGGGGAGCTGCAGGGTAAGCTGACAAATAGTCAGCAGGCGGGGGACACTGTGATCCAGGCATGGGGAGAGGCTGGCAGGGGCAGCTTACACATAGGCAGCGGGCGGGGGGACGCCGGTGAACCAGCGAGGGTTACAGCTCACGTGTTGGGCAGGAGAACCAGGGCGGCAGCCGCAACCGCAAGGAAGAAAAACCCAATACAAAGAATGAGGAGCCAGTGATTGGCTGAGAGCCCTCTCAGCCAATTGCTGAGAGAGCTCTCAGCCAATCACTGCCTTCCCATTCGTTTGTATTGATGCTGCGGCTGCCTGGTCCTCCTGCCCAGCACGTGAGCTGTTCCCCTCGCCGGTTCACCGGCGTCCCCCCACCCGCTGTCTGTGTGTCAGCCGCCCCTGCCAGCCTCTCCGCATGACCGGCATCCCCCGCCGGCTGTTCCTTGCAGTTCCCCGGCGTCCCCCGCCCGCTGACCCTGCCCGGAGACTGCACATAAGATTTAGGAAATCTTATATGCAGCCGGTGCGACTGCCCGACTCCGATCCGATGCGCACGGGACCGCGCATTTGGTCGGATAGGGTGTCAAAACATGCGATTTGGGACGATTTCACAGCCCGATTCATCCGAATCGGATGAAATCGGGCCCAAATCGCATAATGTATGGGGGCCTTCAGAGACAAAAACGATGCTGGGGAAAGATGTCAGATAGGGTCAGGAAAAGAGAAATAATGTGAGGAGAAAGAGGGAGAGGAGCAAGCGAGAAATGGACAGGTATGAGCAGGAGTGAGAGAATGTCAGGGAGGGAAGGAGGGAGAGAGTCTGGTAGAGACAGTCAGGTAGAGCTACAGAATGGGGGGGGGGAGAAAAAGGTAAAAGGCAAGAAAAATACTGTAGCTGGGGAGGAGAAAGAGAATAGGGGCAGATTGATGGAGGGGGAGTAAGAGGGTTGAGAGAAAACAGGTGAATGGGGAAAGTGGAGAGAAAAAAAGAGGAGGGTGAGTGGGTCAGGGGGAGAGAGAGTGAGAGAAATGAGACAAGGGGAGGATGAGTGAGGGGGGGGGAGACAGGTGGCTTGGGAGGGAGAGAGTGCAAGACCGAGGAAAAAAGAGAGGAGAGAGTGAGGTAAAGTCTTTATATATCCCCCCTGCCCTTCCACAGTAAAAAGGGTCTTGTTACAGGACCTCCATATTGGTGCCGGATCTCCTCAGCAGCGCATCAGTGGGTCCCCTCAGCGGCGCGGATGTCAGTCAGCCAGGCAGGCACCCCGGGTCTCGCTGTTACTCCCGCTGTCGCCCTGGCTGTGCTGGCACTAGCACCTTTCTCGCGCCGGGGCTGGTCACCAGATAGTGACGTTGAGCCCCGGCAGCGTCATAGAGAGAGGGGGGAGAGCAGAGGCTGGTTTAGCCAGACCAGCTCCTCCCCCTACATTGGCTACACTAAAGATGCTGCGGAGGGGGGAGATGAATTTAGCACGGGGAGCCGCAGCGGGGATTAGGAGAAGATAGGGACGGGACGGCAGCACTGCGGCTGCCGAGGCACCAGAAGGTCTAATGGGTGCAGGGAATGTCTGCTTAGCCCTCGGGCCCCCCAAAGGCCCGGGCCCCATAGCAGTTGCACCCCCTGCACCCTCCATAGTTACGCCACTGCTGGTAAGTATGGATTCCTTCCACAGGTACCTATATTGGATTTCTTCAGGAACAGCGAACGGAGGAGACTTGTCAAGATAGAGAAGTATCTGTATGTATGGGCTCTGAATGTAATAAAGTTTTATTTTTCTGGTGTCAGTGTGTATTTATTTAACTATTAGTTCTGCTGTGGAACTAAGAGTCCCAGCAAGCCCATTAATGGGCTGCATGCTGGGACTTGTGGTTCTCCAAGTTCCAGGATGCGGTGCAGGCTTGCTGGGACTCATAGTTCCACAGCAGAACCTAATAGTATTTTTCTATTTTTTTACACATTTAATCAGCCCAGTGGCCACCACCCCAGGGACACCGGGGACAGCCCCAGGCCTAAATAAATCTTAAATATGAAAATATTAAGAGCTATTAAAAACAATGTACAAGAAATGGGGTTTATCTAAATATCAATAAATCAGTTCTTTGAAAATGAGGTTAAAAATATAATCTCTGAACAGAATTGTCTTTCAAAATTTGTATATAAAAGGCTAAATATTCCACACCTCTGAGGTGAAGTACCACCAGTGACCACCAATGACCACGACGGACCAAATTACTCCTTAACAGAAACTGAAAGCAAAATGATCTGTTTCAAATTCAGAAAAGAAAAGACAGAAAAGTCTGAAAATCCCAGCAAATACACGGCATTTCAAATGCTGTGTCATTTTGCCGGGAGCAGCCTGACCCCCCTTCCCACAGAAGAACAAATTACCGGGTTGAAAATGTCTACCCGGTAATTTTCTGAATAACACGGGTATTTCTTCTGTGTGAAACGGCCAACACGGGTCATAAATCCTGTGTCCTCGACCCTGGTCAACTCCAGGGTCGGAGACACTGGAATTTCGACACGGGTGTGCCCTTTCACACAGAAAAAGGACCCGTGTTATTCACAAAATTACTGGGTAGAACTGCTTCACCCGGTAATTTAGTTTTCTGTCTGAAAGGGGTACAAACCGTAATTTTATGGGCATTTAACTATTTTTTAAACTGTAACATCAAACTAAAAAACAAAAACATTACAATCAAATCCTTATATTTATAATGCCAATTAAAGTTCTGAAGAAAACCATTTCAACCTTTATTAAAAGATGTGTAAACTAATTTCCAAACTGTAGCAGTTGGCTGAGTGCCGAGAATCAGCGCAAGGAACGAACCATCCGTTCCGCTCATCTGCAACAATTTAATACAGCTATTTATAGAACATGTAACATTTTTTTTTTAAATAGCTAAATAGAAAAAAGTCGCAGTTTGGCTAATTATGTCTCTATATAGTTCTGTATCGTTGCTGGTAAATTCCTTATTTTGAACTCTAAAGCAAACTGTGCAGATAAGTATAACTCGTTCGCCAAAGCCAGGCTTTTTGCTCATGCTGAAGTTATAATATTAAAGAAGCCACTGTATATCCCAAGGTGGATGCACGAAAAAGTCCTACAGTATATTCACAGGTCTACGCAATGTATTGTAATGAAAATATTTTTTATTGCATTTTACATTTTCACTTCTATTAATATTGACTGGAACTTAAATTGATCAAATTTCCAAATGAATCTAAAATGTACAATTAGGGGGATGTTTACTTTACTGTTGATCAATTGCAGGTAGAGTCTCCCGTATACGGAGATTTCTTATCCAAAATATTCCCCAAAAATTTGTTTTTTTTAGAATATTTCGGATTTTTTTTTTTTTTTTTACCCCTGCCCCTTTTTTCATACTTATCAAGTCCCCCAATGTCCACAGCGGCCTCCAGGATCTTCTTCAGCATCTTCAGCGGTCCCAGAGGTGCATTTCGTGGGTGCGTGGGCGCACCGGTGATGTCACCGGTGCGCCTGCAAACTCATGCAATGCACCACTGGGACCGCTGAAGAAGATCCTGAGTAAAGAAGAGAGGGGCTCCATCTTTACCACTGCACTACCCAAATTAACATAATTTTGATATGGACTAACTGGCAGGCTGTGCTTTAATGTTTCAGATTTTTGATCAATAAAACAGCATTTTAACCACCACAGGAAAGCTGCTTGATACACTTTGGCTCTTTGCCGGAAATTACACTAAACACAGCTGCAACAGAGAGAAATCCATATGTATAAGATCCACTCATGTCACATTTTCCCATTTTTTTTATATGTATTCTGTTGATGGACAGGTTGTGGGGAATTTCCAAGCCAATGCGTGGCAGCGTTTGATTTAAAAATGCTTCAAATATGTCTCCATTCTAAAGCTGTCGTAAGGTGGCTCTCTGAGAGAAGTGGTTTATTGGTTCATTTTGATTCCCTGTTCATAAAATGTTCAGGTTTTCCAAACCATAATTATCTATGGGATGTGCAGAATGAAATGTTATGTTAGTGTCACCTATTTCTTTATCAGAGCGGATCAGTGCCCTTAAATATTGCAATGGAACAGAGAGCAGCTGCCAGGAGGAAGAGACAGGAGCCTTACCATGGAGTGGGAGATTGTGAGCTTAGAAAGTGCTGTACTGGTTCTATTATTTTTGTGTATTTTTTAATATACGTTTAAACTTTTTTCTTGACCACTTATCTTATTTTAAATGTTTGATACAGCCTATACTACAGACCATGTGTACTGTTAAATATTAATACTGCATTCCATACAGTATCCAGTGTATAAAAAGACAAATTTAAGGGCTCCCGTTCTTACTCCAGTGCGCTGTAGAGTGGGAAATTATGGGTTACATTTGGAAACCCCCCCTCTAAAAATCTTGCGTTTGCCACTGGGGGTGGTCATTTTACTGCCTCGACAAATGTTCATGAGAATTGAAAGAGAATGTCTTAAGATGGGTATAAAGGAAATCAAACTTTATTTTTTCTTTAATAATATGTTCAATTAGGAGTGTCTCAGTAGAGGAGAGAGCTCTGCATGGGCCCGCTCCTCTATGGCAGCAGGCCCAAGTCCTCAAAAACATGGGACGACATGTAATAGTCTGCGATTTTTTAATTTTGGCATTTTTTTTCGCAAAAACGGCCAAATTCACACTTTTTTCCTAAATCGCCAACTTAATGTGATGCGAATTGCATCTAAAATTGCACTTTACGGCAAAAAGTGGCAATTTCTCAATTCGCATTCAGATGTTTTTCCATTGAAAAATATAGAAATCGCCAATTTAATGGTGTGTGAATTTGGAAATCGCCAAAAAAATGGCTAAAAATCGCCAAAAAAATAGACCAGGTTCTGGCTGGCGAATTTGACAGAACCATGCACCGGGCTCCAACAGCCCGCAGTGTCATGACACAGCTGAAAGACACTTTTTACATTAGGTCCCCTGGCCGTACCATGAACATCGTGGCTGGTCAGACTTGGACGGGGTACCTGGGGGAGTGGGAGCCCCCCGATAAAGGGGTCCCCCCCAGGCTTCACCCATCCAGGGCTGAAGCCCGAGGCTGTCACCGGTGTCCATGGGCTTTGGACACTGACCTGATACACCAGTCATACATAACATTGCTTTATACTGGTGAACTACAAGTGCCAGCAGGCCTCCACCGCATGCGAGGACCTTATGTAAAAAGTGTCCCCCGGCTCTGGCATGACACCACGGGCTGTTGGAGCCTGGTGCTGGTTTCAAAATACAGATTTTTTGCCCCCATAAGTTTGGAACTAGGTCTGGCTCAATGAGCCCAGGGCTGGTTATGCTCAGGAGGGGGGACCTCACGACATTTTTTTTTTTTTTAAAGATCGCACTTAAAAAGATCGCACTTAAAAAGATCGCACCTAAAAAGATCACACTTTTTGCAGCGAATTCGCATCTCTTTAAACATTACATCTGTCACTTCTAAATATCTCACACTTTAGTAAATTTGCCCCTAAAACGAGAATAAGAGTTTGTCTGGCACAAATCGACAATACCATGAGGTCGATGCAGTTGCCATGGTGCTAGTTGTCATTGAAACGGTAGAGAAATCCCAGCAACGACGCCTCATCTCACCCCTCACATGGTCGGATCTGACCCCAAACTAGGGGTGTGCACCGGGCACTTTTCTTGTTCCGTGTTTTGGGTTTTGAGTCTGTATCTCCCGCCGTGTTTTGGCTCACCCTAGGAATTATACGGTAGACTTGGCTCACCCCTGGAATTATACGGTAGACTTGGCTCACCCCAGGAATTATACGGCACAGATGGTGGCACCCCTGACCTGATACAGTACACATGCCGGCACACATGGAATTATACGGCACATATGGCGGAACCCCTGGACTGATACAGCACACATGGAATTATACGGCACAGATGGTGGCTCCCCTGGACTGATGCGGGCACACATGTGGTGACACTCCTGCAGTAAAAATCAAAACAACCTTTTTTATTATTTTAATAAAAAAGGGCAGTTCCCCTGCACTGATACGGCAGACTTAACAGTACCCCATGAATTTTATGGCTCACGTGGGGAACCCCTGGAATTATACACAACATCGGTCCCCGGCGTGAATACACTGGGGACCAATCCTTACAGAATCAGTCCCTTTGCCTGCTTAGGTTTGGGAGCGATTCCATCCTAGCATTTCAACCTGCCTTAGGGGCCAGAAAGTGAACATGATCTACAGGTTTGTTTCAGTGTATACACTACAGATATCCCCTGAATTATTACAAGCTTTTACATATGTAAATTAAAATCATTTTTTTTTTACTCTCCTGTGTTGCTTTTGTGTAAAAAGCCTGTCTAGAATGCTCTCCGTGCAATATCCGAGGGTCCGATTCTCATTGCCAACTGTGTCCATGTCGACTTTGTCGACATTCGGATAAAAAAACAGTGAAAAACCCATGTATAAATGGTATATTTTGACAGCGTACCTCACTTACGTGTAAGTTAGATGGAGAACATATATAAAGGTTTATTTTTGTTGAAAAGAAGGGCGTACCCCTACTCACGGTGTAGTCTGTGATTTTCAAACCTATAAAGGTTTCTTTTATATATGTTTCTCCTTAGTGCAGATTAGAAGGTTGAGTGACATCAACTGTGTCTCTACAGCCCCGATAGCTCCAATGCCCCGAAATATATAAAACATAAGAGATATCCCAATGTAATAGCAGGATTTTAATTTCCACAAGAATTTAAACCCATCTTAGGGAAAGGCGTACCTTACTCACCCCTTTTAATGGGGGGCAAATGCCCGTAGCGGTTTCTTTTCCAATATTTTAAATATTGCTGGATAGTTTCACCATACAGAGCCAGGGAACCAGTTTTGATAAAATGGTATTTCCACAAAGTTTTTTAATCCATAAAAAAATTCCTTTCCACAAACCCCATAGACAGAGACCAAAAGTCCCAAAAAAAATTCCAACAAAACCAAAAAAGAAATACTAAATACATACATCCAAAAAGTGTTGCCGTTCACTCTCCTCTGACAGGATCTATGCGTTTCGGTCAGGATGACCTTTATCAAGATATCAAGACATCTTGATAAAGGTCATCCTGACCGAAACGCGTAGATCCTGTTAAAAGGGGTGAGTAAGGTACGGCTTTCCCTAAGATGGGTTTAAATCCTTGTGGAAATTAAAATAATTGACAGGTAATACATAAGTGAGGTACGCTGTCAAAATATACCATTTTTGTTCAGCTGCCCACTCTTCTAAAAAGAAAAGAAAGTATAAGGTCACATCACAGTTCTAGACACTGTCTTCTTTCTTTTTTTGAGCACATGTGAACACATTTCGTCACCTACATAAATAAAAAAACGTCCACCTGTGTTGAGAAATTGAGTTCCCTGGGGCCATACCAAAAGAAACCTTGATAAGAGGAATACCACCTTAACCCAACGTGGGTTTCGGTACGCCTCGTGGAATCAAATCCATATACATTTTTGATATTGTTTCTTTTTTGTGTCATCATACATGCAAATCACACTCACTTCCAAATTTAGTCAGAAAAAAGTTTCCTTTTCTGTATTAAAGATGAGGCAAAATTCAATTTAGTGAGAGATAAACGCCTGGGGACATAATGAAAGATGCTGGCAATATGCAAATAAATCATCTAAATTATTTTTAGATTTTTAAAAGTTCACATTTCTCAAGTCTGTCAGGAACCAGCGCATCTGATTATTACCCCGCACATAGCATCTTACCAGGTCGAAAAACTAGATTAAAATTCAACTCGTGTTGTTATGTCAATGTATTTATTTCTTGCGCTGTTTAATTTCATTAAAAATCATTAGCACCATCTATCACGGTGCAGAAAGGTCGCCTTCTGCAGCTGCGCACCGTCTCTTGCGGCTGTACAATATAACTTTATTATGCCGTGATATTTGTGCTGCTATTATTAATATGATATTACGCAATAACGTAAGTAGCTTCGAAGAAAATTGGATAAGTATGCTAAAATAATAATTCCTTTTACCCAACATTTCTACACTACATGCAAATGCAGACAGTACTTCCGCTGCATGCAAAAACATAAATACCTTTGGCTTAGGTCAACACTTGAAATAGGTCGACATAGTTGGGGTCGAAAGGTCGACAAAAGCATTAGGTTAACAATGAAAAGGTCAAAAGTCAAACAGTCGACATGAGTTTTTCTAGTTTTTTTCAACATGGACACCGTCCCCGTGTACCACGTCCCCTCGCATGGATTTCTGCGCTCTCCATGCTTTGGGCACGGTGCCTCGCTGTACTCAGCACACAATTTTGTTCTCCCACCACACTGTAGTGCAGGGCTGGGCAATTGCGGCCCTCCAGATGTTGATGAACTACACATCCCAGCATGCCTTGCATCAGTTTCAGCATGGCCACATAGCAAAACTAATGCAAAGCATCCTGGGATGTGTAGTTCATCAACATCTGGAGGGCCGCAATTGCCCAGCCCTGCTGTAGTGGATGGTAGAGCACAGTGGTGCAACAATGAGTCCACAGACCCTGCAGCGGCTTGGGGGAGCCAGCGCCGTGGGAGTCTATGGGGAGCGCCGTGTCCTGGATGCTGCTGCACGGACAGGCAGGTGCAGGAGCTACAGCAGCATATCAGCAGCCATTTCCATGCAATCTCCTTCCCCAAGTACACTGCAAGCAGCGTTGGGAACTCCCAACCACCACAGCAGCATCTGCACGCGGGGTACCACTGGCACATATATGTAGTCGTGTAACATCCAGAAGGGAGTGTTAAGGAGGAGTGGGACAGGCACCGGACAGCAGATCTGACAAGTCGGAGGCACAGAGACTGAAGGAATGGAGGAGGAGTCCCCGTCCCAACTTGGTAAGGGTCTGTGTCTATGTGTATTCCGCCTCTGATGTGTGTGTGTGTGTGTGTGTGTGTGTGTGTTTGTGATTATTTGCTTACATTTCTTGAGACAATTACAGGCAATTCATAATATGACATAGTATTGTAATAGCTAACAAATAATACTACATGGTATTTTATATATGATCATATCTGGTAAATTGATTTAATGGACAAGATTGTGTGACATAATGTGTAATGAGCATGATGGAGTGACAGTGTGTAATGAGCATGATGGTGGTGGGCATAATGTGTAATGGGCATGACAGTGTAAGGCATTATGTGTAATGGGCATGATGGTGTGACATAATGTGTAATGGGCATGACAGTGTAAGGCATAATGTGTAATAGACATGACGTGTGATGCGTAATGTGTAATGGGCATGACAGTGGTAGGCATAATGTATAATGGGCATGATGGTGTGACATAATGTGTAATGGGCATGATGGTGTGAGGCATAATGTGTAATGGGCATGACGGTGTGAGGCATAATGTGTAATAGACATGATGTGTGAGGCATAATGTGTGATGGGCATGACAGTGGTGGGCAAAATGTATAATGGGTATGATGGTGTGATGCATAATGTGTAATGGCCATGATAGTGTGACATAATGTGTAATGAGCATGACAGTGGTGGGCATAAAGTGTAATTGGCATGACGGTGTGAGGCATAATGTGTAATGGGCATGATGGTGTGACATAATGTGTAATGAGCATGACAGTGGTGGGCATAAAGTGTAATTGGCATGACAGTGTGAGGCATAATGCGTAATGGACATGACATGTGAGGCATAATGTGTAGGTTGAACTTGATGGAGTAACGTCTTTTCTGCCTTAATTACTATGTTACTATGTAAAGGGCATGACAGTGTGAGGCACAATGTGTAATGGGCATGACAGTGTGTGGCATATATTCTAATGAGCATCACTCTTTTGAAAGGGGGAGCTAAATTACTAGTTATGCAACTGGTAGGGCATTAAATACCACCTTTTTGACCTTCCCCATTGGGAAGAGATATCATGGTCACGCCTAGGACAGATAACATGGTCACAGCTAGGACAGATAACATGGTCACACTTAGGACAGATAACATGGTCACGCCTAGGACAGATAACATGGTCACAGCTAGGACAGATAACATGGTCACACCTAGGACAGATAACATGGTCACACCTAGGACGGATAAAATGGTCACACCTAGGACGGATAACATGGTCACACCTAGGACGGATAAAATGGTCACACCTAGGACAGATAACATGGTCACACCTAGGACGGATAACATGGTCACAGCTAGGACAGATAACATGGTCACACCTAGGACAGATAACATGGTCCGGCCTAGGACGGATAACATGGTCACGCCTAGGACAGATAACATGGTCACAGCTAGGACAGATAACATGGTCACAGCTAGGACAGATAACATGGTCACACCTAGGACGGATAACATGTCACACCTAGGACAGATAACATGGTCACGCCTAGGACAGATAACATAGTCACAGCTAGGACTGATAACATGGTCACACCTAGGACAGATAACATGGTCACACCTAGGACTGATAACATGGTCACACCTAGGACAGATAGCATGGCCACAGCTAGGACAGATAACATGGTCACACCTAGGACAGATAGCATGGCCACAGCTAGGACAGATAACATGGTCACAGCTAGAACAGATAACATGGTCACGCCTAGGATGGATAACATGGTCACAGCTAGGACAGATAACATGGTCACAGCTAGGACAGATAACATGGTCACACCTAGGACAGATAACATGATCACACCTAGGACGGATAACATGATCACACCTAGGACGGATAACATGGTCACATCTAGGACGGATAACATGATCACAGCTAGGACGGATAACATGGTCACAGCTTGGATGGATAACATGGTCCCACCTAGGACAGATAACATGGTCACACCTAGGACGGATAACATGATCACAGCTTGGATAGATAACATGGTCACAGCTAGGACAGATAACATGGCCACACCTAGGACAGATAACATGATCACACCTAGGACGGATAACATGATCACACCTAGGACGGATAACATGGTCATACCTAGGACGGATAACATGATCACACCTAGGACGGATAACATGGTCATACCTAGGACGGATAACATGGTCACAGCTAGGACGGATAACATGGTCACAGCTTGGACGGATAACATGGTCACACCTAGGACAGATAACATGGTCACACCTAGGACGGATAACATGATCACAGCTTGGATAGATAACATGGTCACAGCTAGGACAGATAACATGGCCACACCTAGGACAGATAACATGGTCACAGCTACTGTAGGACAGATAACATGGCCACACCTAGGACAGATAACATGGTCACACCTAGGATAGATAACATGATCACAGCTAGGACAGATAACATGGTCACTCCTAGGACAGATAACATGGTCACACCTAGGACAGATAACATGGTCACAGCTAGGACAGATAACATGTCACAGCTAGGACAGATAACATGGTCACACCTAGGACGGATAACATGATCACACCTAGGACGGATAACATGATCACAGCTTGGACAGATAACATGGTCACTCCTAGGACAGATAACATGGTCACACCTAGGACAGATAACATGGTCACAGCTAGGACAGATAACATGTCACAGCTAGGACAGATAACATGATCACACCTAGGACGGATAACATGGTCACACCTAGGACAGATAACATGGTCACTCCTAGGACAGATAACATGGTCACACCTAGGACAGATAACATGGTCACAGCTAGGACAGATAACATGTCACAGCTAGGACAGATAACATGATCACACCTAGGACGGATAACATGGTCACACATAGGACGGATAACATGGTCACTCCTAGGACAGATAACATGATCACTCCTAGGACAGATAACATGGTCACACCTAGGACAGATAACATGGTCACACCTAGGACAGATAACATGATCACACCTAGGACGGATAACATGGTCACAGCTAGGACGGATAACATGGTCACAGCTAGGACGGATAACATGGCCACACCTAGGACGGATAACATGGTCACACCTAGGACGGATAACATGGTCACACCTAGGACAGATAACATGGTCACACCTAGGACAGATAACATGATCACAGCTAGGACAGATAACATGGTCACACCTAGGACAGATAACATGGTCACAGCTAGGACAGATAACATGGTCACAGCTAGGACAGATAACATGGTCACACCTAGGACAGATAACATGGTCACACCTAGGACAGATAACATGGTCACAGCTAGGACAGATAACATGGTCACAGCTAGGACGGATAACATGGCCACACCTAGGACGGATAACATGGTCACACCTAGGACGGATAACATGGTCACACCTAGGACAGATAACATGGTCACACCTAGGACGGATAACATGGTCACAGCTAGGACGGATAACATGGTCACAGCTAGGACGGATAACATGGCCACACCTAGGACAGATAACATGGTCACACCTAGGACAGATAACATGGTCACACCTAGGACAGATAACATGGTCACACCTAGGACGGATAACATGGTCACACCTAGGACGGATAACATGGTCACACCTAGGACGGATAATATGGTCACACCTAGGACGGATAACATGGTCACAGCTAGGACAGATAACATGGTCACAGCTAGGACAGATAACATGGTCACTCTTAGGACAGATAACATGGTCACACCTAGGACAGATAACATGGTCACAGCTAGGACAGATAACATGGTCACAGCTAGGACGGATAAAATGGTCACACCTAGGACAGATAACATGGTCACACCTAGGACGGATAACATGGTCACAGCTAGGACAGATAACATGGTCACACCTAGGACAGATAACATGGTCACACCTAGGACGGATAACATGATCACACCTAGGACAGATAACATGGTCACACCTAGGACAGATAACATGATCACAGCTTGGACAGATAACATGGTCACAGCTAGGACAGATAACATGGTCACACCTAGGACGGATAACATGGTCACACCTAGGACAGATAACATGGTCACACCTAGGACGGATAACATGATCACAGCTTGGACAGATAACATGGTCACGCCTAGGACGGATAACATGGTCACAGCTAGGACAGATAACATGGTCACTCTTAGGACAGATAACATGGTCACACCTAGGACAGATAACATGGTCACAGCTAGGACAGATAACATGTCACAGCTAGGACAGATAACATGATCACACCTAGGACGGATAACATGGTCACACCTAGGACGGATAACATGGTCACTCCTAGGACAGATAACATGGTCACAGCTAGGACAGATAACATGGTCACAGCTAGGACAGATAACATGATCACACCTAGGACAGATAACATGATCACAGCTTGGACAGATAACATGGTCACAGCTAGGACGGATAACATGGTCACACCTAGGACGCATAACATGGTCACTCCTAGGACAGGTAACATGATCACTCCTAGGACAGATAACATGGTCACACCTAGGACAGATAACATGATCACACCTAGGACAGATAACATGGTCACACCTAGGACAGATAACATGATCACAGCTTGGACAGATAACATGGTCACAGCTAGGACAGATAACATGGTCACACCTAGGACGGATAACATGATCACAGCTAGGACAGATAACATGGTCACAGCTAGGACAGACAGAAACCTAGACATAGACCAACTTCATTTTGTTCATGTGCTCTTCATGGTCAAGTGCTCTTCCACCTTATCTCATAAGCCCTGTGGGAACCTGCCTGTTAGCAGCTTTTCTGGCATATTACAAAAATACAAAACCTTTACATCTTGGCTGGCCAACACCGTCATCAAGATCTACCAACAGGTCACGTGTTCCAGGCCACCTAGCTGGTGTACAGATGTAGTCATTACTAACTGTCACATTTCCCAGACCCCCTAGCCGGTGCACAGCTGTAGTCATTACTAACTGTCACATTTCCCAGACCCCCTAGCTGGTGCACAGCTGTAGTCATTACCAAATGTCACATTTCCCAGACCCCCTAGCTGGTGCACAGGTGTAGTCATTACTACGTGTCACATTTCCCAGACCCCCTAGCTGGTGCACAGCTGTAGTCATTACTAGCTGTCACATTTCCCAGACCCCCTAGCTGGTGCACAGGTGTAGTCATTACTACCTGTCACATTTCCCAGAGCCCCTAGCTGGTGCACAGATGTAGTCATTACTAACTGTCACATTTCCCAGACCCCCTAGCTGGTGCACAGCTGTAGTCATTACTAACTGTCACATTTCCCAGACCCCCTAGCTGGTGCACAGATGTTGTCATTACTAACTGTCACATTTCCCAGACCACCTAGTTGGTGCACAGGGTTAGTTATTATTATTCTCAGGCCACCTAGCTGGTGCACAGCTGTAGTCATTACTAATGGTCACATTTCCCAGACCCCCTAGCTGGTGCACAGCTGTAGTCATTACTAACGGTCACATTTCCCAGACCCCCTAGCTGGTGCACAGATGTAGTCATTACTAACTGTCACATTTCCCAGACCCCCTAGCCGGTGCACAGCTGTAGTCATTACTAACTGTCACATTTCCCAGACCCCCTAGCTGGTGCACAGCTGTAGTCATTACCAAATGTCACATTTCCCAGACCCCCTAGCTGGTGCACAGGTGTAGTCATTACTACGTGTCACATTTCCCAGACCCCCTAGCTGGTGCACAGCTGTAGTCATTACTAGCTGTCACATTTCCCAGACCCCCTAGCTGGTGCACAGGTGTAGTCATTACTACCTGTCACATTTCCCAGAGCCCCTAGCTGGTGCACAGATGTAGTCATTACTAACTGTCACATTTCCCAGACCCCCTAGCTGGTGCACAGCTGTAGTCATTACTAACTGTCACATTTCCCAGACCCCCTAGCTGGTGCACAGATGTTGTCATTACTAACTGTCACATTTCCCAGACCACCTAGTTGGTGCACAGGGTTAGTTATTATTATTCTCAGGCCACCTAGCTGGTGCACAGCTGTAGTCATTACTAATGGTCACATTTCCCAGACCCCCTAGCTGGTGCACAGCTGTAGTCATTACTAACGGTCACATTTCCCAGACCCCCTAGCTGGTGCACAGATGTAGTCATTACTAACTGTCACATTTCCCAGACCCCCTAGCTGGTGCACAGCTGTAGTCATTACTAACTGTCACATTTCCCAGCCTCCCTAGCTGGTGCACAGCTGTAGTCATTACTAACGGTCACATTTCCCAGCCTCCCTAGCTGGTGCACAGCTGTAGTCATTACTAACGGTCACATTTCCCAGCCTCCCTAGCTGGTGCACAGCTGTAGTCATTACTAACTGTCACATTTCCCAGACCACCTAGCTGGTGCACAGCTGTAGTCATTACTAACTGTCACATTTCCCAGACCACCTAGCTGGTGCACAGCTGTAGTCATAACTAACTGTCACATTTTCAAACATGTCCTGCATTTGGTCCTAACTGACACATTTTACAAATCCACAGGTGGTCTAGTAAACATGGACTGTTGGTAGATTTCGAGGACCGGTTTGGCCTCTTTGTAGCATGTGTCTCCAACACACCACTAAAGGTGCCCATACACTGCTGCGACGTCTCGCAGCAGTGTTCGGACACCCGATACCCTGCAAGCAGCCGGTGATGGATCGCTTGCGTCCCTGCTTCCCGCCCGCCTCTCCGTCTGGAGGGAGGTCCCAGAACGGGTGGTCGGACGGGCCACTTAATTTCTTAATAGATAGATAGATAGATAGATAGATAGATAGATAGATAGATAGATAGATAGATAGATAGATAGATAGATAGATTATATCTATATTAATAACTTTTCATCACCATAACCAGTTTGTATAAAGACACTTTTCTTTCATATTCATGGTATACATTTGGATGCGTGTACCAATTCAGAACTGTACCACATATTTGTGTTTATCGTTTTCTGTTCTATAGAGAATCCATCAACACGGAAAAGTGAGTCTTCACAATTCTTGAATATTTAATCTCCTTCCATATAAATTATAAAGGAGCAAGTTGTATATTTATTTAAGTTTGCAGTGCCCATGATTGTACCCAGTGTTCATTGCTGTATAGACAGACAGACAGACAGTTTGATCTTTGAATATTTCCCTACATTTCACTTTAATAAGTTTAGTTTAGTAATTTTAACATTGGCACCAAGATTATACACAATATCATTAATAAGCAGTGTCCTTTCAACAGCAACATAATTATTTAGAAGTTATTAACTATAGATCATACAGTAATTGCCTACTTTCAAATTCACCTCTCCCGGCGGGAGCAAGGCTGACATCACTTGGCCCCGCCCCCCATGCCGGAAAACTCCGTGATTCGTGGGCCACGGAGAGGAGACGGGGCTTAAATGACGCGAAATGCCCAGATCACTTCATTTCAGCCCCATACCCTCTCCGCTGACCCGCGCTTTCCGGTAATTAAACCAGCGGGCATGGGGGGAGTGGGGGCTAATACCTCAAAGCGGGAGACTTGCCTACCTTCCTGGAAGCCGGGAGAAGGACCCGATTTCCGGAAGGCTCCCGGCCATTCTGGGAGGGTAGGCAAGCCTGATATAGATTGTAAGCTTGTGAGCAGGGCCCTCATACCTTTGATTGTCTGTAACTACCCACAGTGGAGTAACTTAGGCACCGCAGCCCTAGCGGGGGTGGCACCACCGGGGTGCAGGGTCACGTTGCTCTCATTGAGGCTGCCAGTCTGAGTGGGCTCAGTGACCCACCCCATGAGCGTCCTGACACAGACAGCCAGACAGCTCCCCGTTCCACCTTGCGTTGCCCACCTCTCCCTCCCGTCCGCCTACACCCCCCCCCCTTCCTCACTGCGAGTGTGAGCCTGCTGGGATGTATAGGTGTTCTCCCTGCTGCCAGGCCTGCTGTCAGTGTGTAACAGGCAGCGGCTCCAGCAGCAGAGGGGAGGAGGGAGGACAGCTCTCATGCTAACAGAGAGCAGCAGCAGGGGATGTCCCTGCACTTCCCTCACTGCGGTGCCAGCCCCTCCCACCTCATCGCAGCATCAGCCATCAGGGCTAGGACTGCATGTGCCCAGTATCTGACCCCCTCTCCCTGCCCAGTATCTGCTCCTTCACCCTGCCCAGTATCTTCCCCCCTCTCCCTGCCCACCATTTGTCCCCCTCTCCCTGCCCACCATCTGTCCCGTTTCTCTCTGCCCACCATCTGTCCGCCTCTTCTCCCCCTCTCTGCTCAGCATTTGTACCCCCTCAGCCTGCCCATAATCTGTCCCCAATCCAACTCTGCCCAGCATCTGCCCCTCAATCTCTCCCCAGCATCTGCATCTCTCTCCCCGCACATCTGTCCCCCTCTTGGCCCAGCATATGCCATTCTGCCCCCATTTCCCCTGCATCTGTCCTTTTCTCCATTGCCAGTATCTGCCCCCTCTCCCTGACAATCATCTCTCCCTCCTCTCGCTGCCCATCACATTTCCCCCTATCCCTCTCTGCCCATCATATGTACCCCATATTCCTGCCCATAATTTTTCCCCCTATCAGTATCTCCCCACCATCTATCCCCTCTGCCCACCATCTGCCCCCCCTTTTCCCACATCTGTCCCCCCTCTCTGCCCAGCATCTCTCCCTACACCTGTACCTGCGCTGTCAGTGTGTTGGGGGAGGGGGGGCACCAGGATTTTTTTGGCAGGGGGGAGCTACATTTCTAGTTACACCACTTACTACCCAGTTTGTTGTATCTCTGTCTCCTTTGCAAAGCGAAACGGAATATGCTGCACAGTATCACCAGGGCCGGATTATCACCAGGACCGGGCATACCTCCCAACTTCTATAGTTGGGAGGTCGGGACTTTCGCGTGCCGAAGCCGCGCGTGCTCCCGATAAGGGGGTGTGGCCTCTAGAAAAGGGTGTGTGGCCTCACGGGATGACGCGTCCTCCGGCCACGCCCCGTTTTCGCCGTTCTCGTCGGCGCTGAATAGACAAGTTTTCTTGCAGTGGAACAAAGACACTTAAACTGGAATCTCTGGTTCACTTATTATCCGTCCCCCCCCCCCCCCCCCTTCGTAGCTCTCCTCTGGTTGGGGAACTCCGTCAGTAACTCATGAAACTTATACCCATGTGTCTCTGCCTGCACTGCACACTGTCCCTCTCAAATTCTGGCTGCCTGGTTCTGCTGCTGCACAAGAGGGAGAACCAATGAAGTCAGTGTGCTCTGCCCATAACAGAGGAAGTCAAAAAATCTATTAATACTATTAATTTGTGATATTGACCTATACACGGACTTGATTATACAGTGGGGGACGCCTAATATTACCAAGAGGATACATCGATGATGAAGGGCAGTTCGGTGAATAAAAATTCAAGCTTTATTTTGAAAAGTATTTTTACTGTATTTTAGCATAAAAAAATCCCTTATTTAAAACCAAAAACACTCAGACTCCAACAATTCCAGGACCATCTCGTAATCCTATAAATGCACTAGTAGTTTAAACATTAAAAAAACGAGCAAGATTTGAAAGTTTGTTTTATGTATTTTTAAATATGCAATCAGTGACAGTATTGGTTATATTAATGAAATACGTTATCTTTGTAAAAGTATATTTTTTAATCATCCTGTTATTTTCCTTCGCCAATTCCATTCTGATTTTTTGCATCTCACTACAGTATTTCTAACCAAAATAAAAAGACTTTCTGTTGAGTATATAGCATGTATGGGCACACAAGAGGAAGAAAGAGTTGTATATTGGGACGCACACCTTTTTTTGTAAGGGAGATTTTTTTGATATTTTGGAGAATATTTTCTTATTTAAAAATGTCCTTCAAGTTTTTCTTTTATTGTGTGAAACTGGAGGACATGTAAACTCTTAGACACTGTGAAATTATAGAGGTTAAAAATGACATACACTTAACAACATAACCATATAGTGAGACAAGGAAATTTAAGTGTGAAGAAAAATAGAATTAAAAAGGTTGGTACTGAGCTGGGGCTGTTAATGTAATCTTTTAGTGGTTTTCACCGTCCGGGATAAGTGCTGGTATATTTTAACCTTTCTTCGTGGCTTTTATTGCCTATATTAGGTATTGCTGCTCTGTGTTTAATGCAGAGCCCAGCTTGTTATCGCCTCTCGGGTGGCTTATAGAAATTTCTAGTCTTTATTCTGCACGGTGGATTCTACCTTGTATCCACTTCACATGGACTCACAGTGATCCTGACAGTGCATTCCAAATGATTATTGAAAGTTTGTATATATTTTATATTGATTCTCAATTTTAGATGGAGAGTAAGGACAGCACCCGCACCAAACCTAAAAACAAGATTGGTGACAAGACCTACATCGATAGGTTGACAAGCAATAAAGTGTGCAGACTTACAACCTTCTTTCTGCCTTGAGTATATAGCATGTCAAATAATAATAATGGTATTTGAAGGTTCCAGAGGCCTTTTAAAATGTCAATACATTTATTAATGTGTGCTAACTCTGCCATAAGGGCCTCATTCAGGTTTGTTAGCAAAAAAAAAAAAACACAACTGGGCAAAACCATGTACACTGCAGGCGTGGCAGAGAGAGTTAGATTTGGGTGGGGTGTGTTTATATAACTCTGGGAGGCAATGGAGTCATCTGCCGCCGGGCTCCTGCTGCTAAGAGGGCACCTCTCTTCCCCTGAGAGATTGAATCAGTTCATCGAAAAACATAATATACATAGCGAACATACAAACATACACACATGCATACATGTATTTATATATGGTGTGTGTGTGTGTGTGTGGTAGGGGCACCAATATTTATATTGCCTCCGGGCAACAGGGACGAACTTATGCCACTGGTTCATACTGAAATCAAAAATGGCAATGTAAAAATAAAAGCCAGTATTTTACCTGCACAGAAAAAATATAACCCACCTACAAGTTTTTTTTCCTTGTTGTGTGCTTTTATTGCTTTGCTAATAAAGTTGGATCAGACCCAAAGTATCAACACCATGACCTTATAGGCTTGTGAGAAATTAAGGCACCCAATGAATGCTCTTAAAACAAAACACAGCTGTATTTAAAAAAAAAAATAGGAAAAGACAAGTTCAGAAAGTTAGAGATATGAAGAATTTTTATTGCAACCCATAAATATGAATCTTTTCTTATGAGGTACAAAGCTCCGCAACTGAGTGCAGGAATGCCTGTGGGTTGGCAGCTGGCAATGGTACATACAGCAATAAGACTTTTTTAGAACCAGCTTTTCAAAAGCAAACTGACGGCATCTATTATAGACACTGATCACCCCCAAGGAATCTGCTTTTGCAAACCTGATAAACACTGCAGTTCCATGTCCATTAAAAATCCAGCAATGTGGCTTATAATAAGAGAGGGCTCAATTTCCTGTCTGCCAATATGGCATCTAAGGGATTTGCAACCTTTGCCAGCTTTCGAGAAGGTCAAAACAGAGGATAGTGTCCGCTGGACTCTTCCTGATACCAACAAAGGCTTTTTTTTATATTATTTACAAATCAAAAAAACAAATAGAGACTATTTTTTTTCCATTATAGATACAACAAGGAATGCCCCGTCTCTATTTATTGAATAAAAAAAAAAAATTACATCCATCCAAATATACCCTTTATCAAGCATTCCCTAAAAATATAATTCTATTCATGCAGGTACTTGCTGCACCAAAAATATTATTATCATCATTATTATTATATATATATTTAACTTTTTTTTTTAAATAAAATTATGAAGACCTAAAAATACAGTTTAATTCCAACCGGTGACTCA
This sequence comes from Crinia signifera, assembly GCF_055691185.1. NCBI lineage: Eukaryota > Metazoa > Chordata > Amphibia > Anura > Myobatrachidae > Crinia > Crinia signifera. The sequence continues at coordinate 322,593,522 of NC_139221.1, forward strand.
GTCCCACCGATAATAGTCCTAGCAACATAACAATTTTTTATTTATTTTTTTAAACTGAGTGGCAAACAGAAATGAATAATTCTGGTGATTGAAAAATTAGCTAAAAATAAAATAAAAATAATTTAGATTTTTTTAAATATATGATACATTTTTTTGTGTTTTAGAATGCATACCAGTTTAACAAAGTGCATGCTTTAAAAAAATAATAATAATAATAAATAAAAATAATAATAATTTTTTTTTTGAACTGGCAAGCTTTAACGATCCATCTCCTTCATTTTAACTATTTATTTAAATAAACAATCTGTAGCATTTGCAAATTTATCAAGCCTAATGCACATGCATTCTCTGGCAATAAAACATAAGAAAAAGAAAAGAAAAAAATATTTTTTTTCCTGTATATTTTTTTTTCTTCATTATCTATACATCAGGGAAGTAACTTCAAGATTAAGCAATACATTTGGTTCAAGTAAATAATACCTGATATTATAATTTTTTATTTTTAATTTTGTCACGATGTGTTAGTTGCGGGTTTCCACTGATAATCAAACCTATACCCGTCATTCTGCTCCTCCTTTTTTTTCCTATAAATATTTTTGCAAAACAAAGTTCTTTAGGTCAAAAGTACGAGTATCCCCCTGCCCGTGTGCGACTTTGCAATCAATACTTATATCATTTAACTATGAAATCCTCTGAAATCCACTCAGGGGGGGGGTTAATATAAGGCATACTTTGCTGGAGTAAAAGGTTTAACATGCTTCATGCTCAGTAACGAGTCTCAGAGAAGGCAGGCTACTTATTTTTGTGTGTCGTTTCTTTTGCCCCTCTCTGTCTCAATTCAAAAATAAGCATTAAGGGGCGGAGAAAGAGAGAGCAAACGGTGTCCCCGTAGCAAAAGAACAATTGTGACCTTAAATTGACTTCCGCCTTTTCATTAGCCTGTGGTTTTCTGTAAAGCTGTGCAACCCGGGTGAAGTAGAGCTAATGGGGGATGGGAAAAGACTGTTTTTTAATGTGCTTGGTGAGATTTCTTCAATCTTGTAAGATATAGAGTGAAAGTACTGAGGGTTCAGCTTGTTGCTGAATGAATTCTGGTGAGACACCACCCGGCTGGTATACTCGTGGGACCTGTAGCACATGCAAGAGCAAACCGACTGAAGGTCTGTTACTTCGGTCTTGTATCTCGGCCGCCCATGTTGTGAGTCTTCCTGGATGTGGATGATCATGCTGTTCCGGTTTCCGGCTAGCGATGCCCGCTCCTCGGCGTCCCTGCGCTCATCTTCACTGTTCATGGTTAAAAACCTGAGAACGACTAAGTTTAGAAATGCCCCGATAACTGTCAATCCCACTAGAATGTACATAAAGCTGAAGGCCACGTAGAGTGGCTTCTTTTGGAGGGCCCTGTTTTTTTGCAGCGCCACATAGTCTCCGAAACCTATTGTGGTCAAAGTTATAAAGCAATAGTAATAAGACTGGAAGAAGCTCCAGTCTTCATAATGGGAGAAGGCCGCAGCCCCGATGCATAGAGTGCCCATGCAGGAGAAGAAACCTACAGTGACCATGTTCTCCATCGACACATCCGTGGTGCGCATTCCACAGCATTTTTTGATGCGTTTCAGAAGGTATTTTACAAAAGTGTTCATCCGCTCGCCGAGGCTCTGGAACATCACCAAGGTGAGGGGAATCCCCAGGACGGCATAGAACATGCAGAAAGCTTTACCGGCGTCCGTACCGGGTGCAGCATGTCCGTAACCTGCGGGGGGAAAATAAATGTTAGTATAGACAGAAAAAGTGGTTACCATCAATGGTAGCCAAGTCCGTAAGTTGAATAATAATACATATTATGAATTGCAATATTGTCTAGCGTCAAACACACTTCTTAACTTTCTTAAATGAAAACAATATATATATCCGCACATGTTTCACTCTCCCATCACCCATGATAAAGGAATACACATATGAAGTTAGTTTCCTTGAGTTGTTAGTACCCTCGCACACATTTTGCAGAACATGACAGGTAATACTAGTGTGCAACAACAGAGAAAGGGTGTTCATGAAATGTGGGCCTGATTCAGCTCCCGACAGACGGGATTCCGATGTCGGAGAAATGACCGTCGGAATCCCGATGTCGGAGAAACCACCGTCAGAATCCCGACTGTTGCTAAGTCATCCGGCACCCCTTTAAAATTCACGTGACCTCTGGTTCGGAATGGCAAACTGGCCCGGAAGTAAGGCAAGCGATGCGAGCTAACCTAAGGCCGTGGTGTATCCAATGAAAAATGCCGTAAAAACCCAGTTTTTTACCACATTTTCAAATGTATCACGTTTTCACCACGGAGGGTAACACCAGATTTTTTTGGTGTGATCCTATTGAAGCTAACAGGCTTTTTTTCACTTACCGCTGCCCCGTTTCATGGCACCTCCCGTGCTGCCCTGACTTGATGACCTCCTCCTCCCTAGCAACATGACTTCCCCTTCCGGGTGCAGGGAGGAGGAGGAGCCCGGGAGTCCCTGCAGCTGTCTGCAACAGGCGGCTCCCAGGTGGTGTAGGAGGTGAGAGTGACCCGCGGGGACCCTCTAACACCGGCGCCAGCTGCTTTGCAAAGGCCAGCTCGTTTCGCAAAAGCTGCCCTTTGTGATACTAATCGCATATGTAAATACATATGCAATTAGTGTCACTGCGATTTAGTTGCAATTTCAGAATGATGATGCACCCTGGCCTAATTGTGAGTCCACTTGCTCAGGTGTCAACATTGACACCAGAAATGTGGAAAACATATGTTGACACTTCCTTGTGTTGACCTTTTTCATTTCAACCTTCCGCACGTAGAACTTTTGTCAAAGTGGACTTGACTTTCGAACTAGACACTGTCTATCCTGTGATCCGCACGCCGCTGAATCTTCCTAACAATGAATATACTATTTTATTTTTACAAATATGAAACAAGAAGAACAATCCGCATACCAATGGCGCTCCAGCTTCCAGCTACTATTGATGACAGTTCCCCTCGAGCAATTGGTTACGGTTGCCCCGCACAGTACAACAAATCCCTGTCTGCTGCCTCATCCATCAATTCACTTTTATATGTCATACGCCATTCGTCAGCCTCGCAGCACCGCTCCTGCCTTCCAGCCTTATCACTGTGCCATGCTAATTATAAGCCGCAAATAATCACAAAATAAAATTAGGTGCATTGTGAATACAGGCAGGTGGCCGGTGCTCTGCACCGCTGAACGCCTGGAGCTCAGCTGTGATGAAGACGTCTTTCCCTTCTACCTGAGCAGACTGAGGGTATTTCTGGAACGGCTGCCCACGACATTCAATCTATAATCATCAATTTATTTATTATTTATATATTAACAGTTTCTTATATAGCGCAGCATATTCTGCAGCGCTTTATGGAGACCATAACCAGTTTGGTTTTGCAGTGTAAATGATTGCCGCTTTAAAAAACCTTTAGATTTCTTACCAAAACTCTCACTTTCTATTTCTCTCATCCTATTAAATTTCACCCCGTGTGTCTCAGGCTCCCTGTGGATCTACAGTAGGAAAGAATGCAGGATGTTTGACAATGTGACAGTTAGTAATGGCTACACCTGTGCATCAGCAAGGTGGGCTGGGAAGTGTGACAGTTAGTAATGACTGTACCTGTGAACCCAGCTAGGGGGTCTGGGAAATGTGACAGTTAGTAATGACTGCACCTGTGCACTAGCTAAGTGGTCTGGGGAAAATGACAGTTAGTAATGACTGCACCTGTGCACCAGGTAGGTGGTCTGGGAAGTGTGACAGTTAGTAATGACTGCACCTGTGCCCCAGCTAGGGGGTCTGGGAAATGTGACAGTTAGTAATGACTGCACCTGTGCACCAGCTAAGTGGTCTGGGAAATGTGACAGTTAGTAATGACTGCACCTGTGCAGCAGCTGGGTGGTCTGGGAAATGTGACAGTTAGTAATGACTACACCTGTGCATCAGCTAGATGGCCTGGGAAATGTGACAGTTAGTAATGACTACACCTGTGCATCAGCTATGGAGTCTGGAGAATGTGACAATTAGTAATGGCTGCACCAGCTAGGTGATCTGGGAAATGTGACAGTTAGTAATGACTGCACCTGTGCAGCAGCTGGGTGGTCTGGGAAATGTGACAGTTAGTAATGACTACACCTGTGCATCAGCTAGATGGCCTGGGAAATGTGACAGTTAGTAATGACTGCACCTGTGCAGCAGCTGGGTGGTCTGGGAAATGTGACAGTTAGTAATGACTACACCTGTGCATCAGCTAGATGGCCTGGGAAATTTGACAATTAGTAATGACTGCACCTGTGCAGCAGCTGGGTGGTCTGGGAAATGTGACAGTTAGTAATGACTACACCTGTGCATCAGCTAGATGGCCTGGGAAATGTGACAGTTAGTAATGACTACACCTGTGCATCAGCTAGATGGCCTGGGAAATGTGACAATTAGTAATGACTGCACCTGTGCAGCAGCTGGGTGGTCTGGGAAATGTGACAGTTAGTAATGACTACACCTGTACATCAGCTAGATGGCCTGGGAAATGTGACAGTTAGTAATGACTACACCTGTGCATCAGCTAGATGGCCTGGGAAATGTGACAGTTAGTAATGACTACACCTGTGCATCAGCTAGATGGCCTGGGAAATGTGACAGTTAGTAATGACTACACCTGTGCATCAGCTATGGAGTCTGGAGAATGTGACAATTAGTAATGGCTGCACCAGCTAGGTGATCTGGGAAATGTGACAGTTAATAATGACTGCACCTGTGCAGCAGCTGGGTGGTCTGGGAAATGTGACAGTTAGTAATGACTACACCTGTGCATCAGCTAGATGGCCTGGGAAATGTGACAGTTAGTAATGACTGCACCTGTGCAGCAGCTGGGTGGTCTGGGAAATGTGATAGTTAGTAATGACTACACCTGTGCATCAGCTAGATGGCCTGGGAAATGTGACAATTAGTAATGACTACACCTGTGCAGCAGCTGGGTGGTCTGGGAAATGTGACAGTTAGTAATGACTACACCTGTGCATCAGCTAGATGGCCTGGGAAATGTGACAGTTAGTAATGACTACACCTGTGCATCAGCTAGATGGCCTGGGAAATGTGACAATTAGTAATGACTGCACCTGTGCAGCAGCTGGGTGGTCTGGGAAATGTGACAGTTAGTAATGACTACACCTGTACATCAGCTAGATGGCCTGGGAAATGTGACAGTTAGTAATGACTACACCTGTGCATCAGCTAGATGGCCTGGGAAATGTGACAGTTAGTAATGACTACACCTGTACATCAGCTAGATGGCCTGGGAAATGTGACAGTTAGTAATGACTACACCTGTGCATCAGCTAGATGGCCTGGGAAATGTGACAGTTAGTAATGACTACACCTGTGCATCAGCTAGATGGCCTGGGAAATGTGACAGTTAGTAATGACTGCACCTGTGAACCAGCTGGGTGGTTTGGAAAATGTGGACCATTGCTGGATTGGTAGACTGGTTTGGCCACCCTTGGTCTAGACTGACTTTTATCTGCGAATGAAAAAAAATGAATTTGATGGACATCGACCATCGAATGATTTATCGATGGTACGACCGCATGCTAGGGGATTTAGCATACACATCGCCTCGCATGCTACTGATGGGATTTGCGTGGTGGTGGGGGCGGGCATTCCGCTGGGTGGCAGGCGGCATTTAGTTGTTTGTTAGGCTGCAAACATATGCAGCATAGCACACAGGTTTGAATCAGGCCTTTAATCTGGTTCTGCCCAGCACCGAAGAAACGCACGCTGTACGTCTAATGTGCCGCACACCTGTCATTGTATATCTCCGCTGCGCAATGTGGGTTCGGTACATTCATATCCGTTATCACCCACAGGGTATAATGACAGCTAAACTATAACGCACACCATGGAGGTTATCATTAAATAACTGCTCAGCGATTATTTGTGCCAACTGCCTGCGCTCCATACAAATGACACGCTACCGATACACGGCAACACTGCTGATTACAGGAGAGTGGGTGATAATTCACCCGGTGGTAGAATATTATAATGAAAACAACTGCAATAAAATGGGGGAAGAATCACGTTGCCTAAAGAATCAACTTTATTAATACAGATAATATGACGACTATAACGAATATTGAATAAATCCCTACTGCGGCCATTTTGACAGTGATTTTTTTTACCGTGGCCCATTATAACAAACACCAATGTCACCATTCTCTTCCTTTACAATCACCCTAACTTTTGCAGCCCAGGAAAACCGTCCAGTCGTGTTCATTTGGAAACGTCTGCTCACAGGGAGGATGAGACCTCTAATTGTAGCATACTGTACTCATACTGTGGCCTACAGTAAATGATAGTACATCTAATTATAGTGTATTAAGACAAGAAGGCTAGGACATCAGATTACAGTACCATCAGTATGGGGATGGGACATCCAATCATAATTATTACAGTAATAGCGAGGCAGGCAGAGACGGAGGCTGGGGTGTCAGTCTGCTGCTGCAGTGGGGCAGATGTATCAAGGCTTGAGGCCTAAGCATCCAATCAGATTTTAACGGCCATTTATAAAGCAGAATGTGAAATGACAGATGTAATCAGAATCAGAATCAACTTTATTGGCCATGTGTGCTTGCGCACACTAGGAATTTTTTTGTGGATTACAGTGCAGCATCAATCAGGGATGAAGGGGGGGGGGGGGGAATTTACAAACATTACATTAAAACATTGCGTGTGGGGGACACATGCTCACCAAGCTGCACAGCGCCTAGGCAGCCATCAGCGGCGCCACTGGTCGTTGCAGCAGCCAGGTGGGCAACAATATAAGCAGGGAACAGGAACACATACTGACCAAGCTGCACAGCGCCTAGGCAGCCATCGGCGGCGCCACTGGTTGCTGCAGCAGCCAGGTAGGTAACAATATGAGCAGAAACAGTAGACTTTTAGCGGAGACAGAACAGTTATCACACAGGGACACTTACCCGCTGAGCCGCACAGCGCCTAGGCAGCCATCAACGGCACCATTGGACGTTGCAGCAGCCAGGTAGGTAACAGTATAGGCAAAGACAGTACAGTTATAGCGGACAGTACAGTTATCCCACTGGGGACACAGGGTTACATATGGCTGAGTGCACAGTTCCTAGGCAGCCATTTGCGGCGCCATCTTCCTGTAGGGGGAGCCAGCATGGGGGGGAGGAAGAGTTAGTCAGTGAGGCTGGGGGAGAGTCAGTGATAGGGGGGGGGGGGGCGCTGAGAGATACAGGAGGATATTTACTAATGCTCAATTTTGTGTTCGATTTTAAGGTCGATTGAAATCGAATAGAAAATGGGAGGGGTAAACTTGCCTTTTCTGCGCCTGTAAGTGTATTGTGCAGCTGCTCTCTCTCTCTCTCACTATATTTATTTAAAGGCCTTTTTACCCTACAGTACTTCCTGGTTCCGTTTTGAATGATAATATCAATAAAGTTGAATGAAAGATTTTAAATAAACAGAGACAAGGAAACCAATTCCTGTATCCGTGACTAAGTTCGCACGGACCAGAATACTCACACGGGGACCGATGGTGGTGTATTCACAGGGTAATTTCTGCACATGTGCATACACCTGGTGGGTGCGGCATATATATACAGATGGCGCCGGGCTTGTCTTTGCTGGGGATGGCGGAGGACTCGCCACCCGCCATCCCCCGCCCCTCGCCATCTGTATGTCGGAAGGGGACGCGCGTGCACGAGGTGCACGCGCGTCCCGTTCCGACGGTGCTTTTGCCCGGGTCCCCGCCGGCTTCCCCGGGTCCCCGCCGGTCCACACCGCCCCCCCGCAGCCCCCCGCAGCCCTGCCCGTCTCCCTGAAGCTGGAGACGGGCAGGACTGCACCCGCCGCGCCGCCTCGCCGCCCGGCTATTGAGACGCTCGTGCGTGGGAGACGCACGAGCGTCTCATTCAGCCAGAGCGCCAGATTGCTGGCGGATCGCCAGGGACACGGTCCTGGCGCTCCGCCAGCAATAATAAGGCCAGCTCCATCTGTAGATGGGCACTACTGTGTGTTGACACTACTATGTGGTGTAATATGAATTGCATATTGCGTCAATACGTGCAGTGTAATGTGAATAAGATTGTGCTACTGTGTGGCGTAAAATGAATTGGGGGAAATATTTTGTGGACATTCCTTGTGAGCCACACCCCCTATTTGTGGCATGCGCTTTTGTCGCACTCTGGACCTTATTCTCATCTATTCGCTTCCCTGCACGTTTGCACAGGGGAGCGATTGTTTGCGACTGCACATTCACGTACACATGCAAGCGAATGTGCAGCCACTTGGTGCGGGCACGGTGAATTGCTTGGTCGCCAGAGTGTTGGAAATATAATTGGGTCCAAGGGTATAGGATCAAGCAGCGAGGGAATCACTGAAGAGAAGGTGCCGGAGGGGGCAGGGAAAGACGTGATCTGGTTACTGACAGAGGAAACCTTTTCATGTCTCATCTTGTCAATCTTCTCCTTGCAGTAGAAAGCAAGACCTCAGGCACTGATGGCAGCCAGTGGGTTTAGTGTGGGAGGGTTGAGAAGAAATGTAAAAAGGCATTTGGGGTCAGAAGCCTGAGCAGAGATAAGAGCAGAGGTAATATTAGTTTGGTAGAGTCTAGAGCATTCCCATAGTGGTAGATAGAAACATAGAACCACTTGGCCCATCTAGTCTGCCCATGTACATACAAATATTTATACATTTTTGTTGGAAGCCAGTAAACCTACCAGTATATTTTTGGATTGTGGGAGGAAACCGGAGTACTGGGAATTAACCCACACAAGAATGGGAAGAATATACAAACTCCACACAGTTAGGGCCCTGGTGGGAATAGAACCCATGACCTCAGTGCTGTGAGGAAGTAATGCTAACCATTACACCATCCGTACTGCCCCGTATATATAACACATGGTGGGGATAGAACCCATGACCTCAGCGCTGTGAGGCAGTAATGCTAACCATCACACCATCCTTACTGCCCTGTATATATAACACATGGTGGGGATAGAACCCATGACCTCAGCGCTGTGAGGCAGTAATGCTAACCATTACACCATCCGTACTGCCCTGTATATATATAACACATGGTGGGGATAGAACCCATGACCTCAGTGCTGTGAGGCAGTAATGCTAACCATTACACCATCCGTACTGCCCTGTATATATAACACATGGTAAGGATAGAACCCATGACCTCTGTGCTGTGAGGCAGTAATGCTAACCATTACACCATCCGTACTGCCCTGTATATATAACACATGGTGGGGATAGAACCCATGACCTCATTGCTGTGAGGAAGTAATGCTAACCATTACACCATCCGTACTGCCCCGTATATATAACACATGGTGGGGATAGAACCCATGACCTCAGTGCTGTGAGGCAGTAATGCTAACCATTACACCGTCCGTACTGCCCCGTATATATAACACATGGTGGGGATAGAACCCATGACCTCAGTGCTGTGAGGAAGTAATGCTAACCACTACAACTTCAGTGCTGCTAGAGATAGCAGTGGGGGCGCCAACTTTGTTCATCTTTATACGCAGCAATCCCACTTGGTGCATCTTTATACACAATCAATGGTTGCAATATCAAAACGTGCACCTACCCCATGCTAGGGACAGATACTCCATCAGAGAATGGCCTCCGGAGTAAGCAATTAGTTGCCTCAGTTTGCACCTAGTTATGTGACGTGTCCACGACACTCCCTTAACCACCCATAAAACATCAGATCTATTTATGTGTCTTAATAGCCACCTTCTGCTCAAGAAACTACTATACATTTCCGTTAAAAAACATAAATTATGTACAGGAATATCATAAATGTATTAGATACCGATCATGTTCACTTCTGCTTCCTACGGGAGACTCCTGTGTGTACTCACTGTCCTGGATTGAAAATAAAAAGTCCTGGACTCGTCACTACAGTTCAACTCTGCAGGGGGGGCACCAAGGAGTTTCTGGTCAAGGTCAAAGATTTACTTCAGTCCCTGTAAAGGCTCTTGTTAGTCCCCAGACAGGAGAACAGGAGATACAGCAGGGGCACATGATCACAATAGACGTTGATTAGTAATCTTTAGTTAAACACTTGTTTAATTAGTGTAAGTGGTCTCTAATAAATTCAAGGCTAATGTAATGATATGAGAAAACACCAAAGCCAATAAATATACAGTATGTAGGGCCTACAAGTTGCAGGTTGTCTAGTGTTCACATTATACTTCTAGTACACAAAAAAATACATATCCTGTTTAGAAATATATACTTAGGGCTGAATTCACACAAGGTGAAATTGCATTTGGATTTTATTGCATAGGCATCATATGTATCATGTATACTGTGCTGAGTGAGTAGAAATACACAGTAGCAGCAAATAGCTACAAAAAATAAATCCAGTATTGCGGACAGCAACATTAGGAACAATGCTTGCAAATATATTGTTACTATTGTTATATAGAAAAGTTTTGCAACAAATATTCAAGCACAGACACGCCCCTATGTGCAGTAAGACACACCCATTTGGTGGCGAATAATACAACCCTTCAACAGCACCAAAAATCTCCCTGAAATTATTTTTCAGAAATAGGCAAGTATGTCAGAGCCCCACCTCCACCTGACCCCAAGTGGCTGATACATTGTGTGGTGGTACCACATGGTTCCCCTCTTATGCCTCGACTGTACAGAGGTGGGACGGATCATACAGGATTGCTATATCGACATTGTTCTGCAAGTCCTTGTTTTGTTTTACTTTGCTGAGTAAATGCTCTCATGTTACCCCACACCCAATAATGCTAGATAGTTTATGGTTTGTAGTAGAGCAATCTGAAAAAAGTGAGTCACGTCCCGTTTGCCGCCCCTGCTGCTTTTGTCAATCTGGGGGCCACAGTCCTTCTAGCCAAAAATCAGGACAGTTGGAAGGTATGCACACAGACCAACATTCACACAGGCACACATACACACACAGAGACACATACACAAATGTAAATACAATCAGGAGCACACATACACAAATACACATACACAGATACGCACACACATATAGTAGGTTTTCTGACTATAACATGACTAGTTTTTCCCTCTGCAATAGAAAATATCTATATAAGAACTGCAGAAGGTTTGTCCCATCTCCTCAATGAGTGCCAGCAGAAGCTTAGGCACGCGCCTCAATGACTACCACTGAGAGGGTAGCCTGGACAGCCCTATAAGAGGAGGGGGTAAGTAGTAAGACTGGGAGGGGTACATGTAGGGGAGGTGGAAGTCAGGACTGAGCAGGGGAGGATCTAGGGATAGCAGAGAGGGGGCGGGACTGGCCACATAAAAGGCCGGAACAGGGCATTGGGGGGTGTGCGGGGAGTAGGGGGTGGAGACTGAGTTCATCCTGACTATCCCGGGGCCCCTTATGCTAATCAAAAATGATGTAACAGGTAGTAATGCGACTTGAAGGACTAGTTTTACTATTGTATTACTACAGTCAGGGCTGGATTAAAGCAGGGACAAAAGGGGTCAGTACCCCTGGGCCCCTCTCTAGATAGGGGCCCCCTCTCTAGATAGGGGCCCCCTGTGGTTGGCATGTATTTAAAAAAGATATGTTTTTTTTGTTTTAGCTAAAGGTTTTGTGCATGGGAGTGGGGTAGTGCTGCAGCTTCACCTATCTGCCAATGTGACAATGATTAATGGTGCTGAGCATCAGGTGCCAAGGCATACTGACTGCACAAGTGTGCAGTGCATTACTGGGAGTTGACTAAGTCCCATGACACTTTGCAAAAGAGGTCAGAGACTGAGAGGCTTGTGCTGAGCTCTGATTGGTGGAGCTCATTACATGCTTCTCAGGCCCATGGAGGACAGCACCTTTACTCTGTGTTTTGACAGTGTAATATTCTCCCATGCAGTTTGCGGCCATAATTGACAAGTGCAAGGGGGCCCCCCTGTCTAAAATGCCCCAAGCCCTCAGAAGGCTTAATCTGGCACTGATTACAGTATACTACAATGCCATGCAATTGTTTCAGACTGTTGTGTTGCTAATGACTTTCTGCAATAATACAGAAGTTAGGGTGTTGTTTGATCATCTTGGCCCAATAACCTGCAGGCATTAGCGATGTTTTGAAGTGGTGACCATTCAAATGGCAATGACTATTGTGGCTCATTGCGCATGCAGGAAGATGTGGGTATGGTCTCATTAGTATTCTCATCACAGATGAGCCCCAATACTCCAAATCAGGTGCCCAAATATCATGCGTCTGGGCGCAGCTTATGGACTGGTATTGTCAGTTTGGGCAGTCACAGAACTTGTGGGTGGTGAGCCCAGGTGCAAAATATAATTTGTGCTCCACACCTCCACCCAAGCCAATTTCACAACATGCAACATGGCAGTGGGTGACAGGGTGAGGCAAAGTGTGACAGGGAAAAAAAGTGGTTGGCAGGGTGAGGCAGAGTGTAACAGGGGGAGGCAGAGGGTGACAGGGAGATGCAGTGGGAGGCAGAGGGTGACAGGGGGAGGCAGAGTGTGACAGGGGGAGGCAGAGTGTGACAGGGAAAACCAGTGGATGACAGGGAGAGGGTGAATGGGGCAGCAGTGGGCCCCTTAGTCCTCAGGTGCTCCGGTGAACTGCACCTGCAGTACCAATGGTAGTTCTGAGTCTGGATGCAGCCTGTCCGGGGGCTGGAGCAAGGGCCCAGCAGATTCACAGATCTCCATGTGGTCTGATACATTTCCTAATGTTTATCTGTCAGATTGCCACATTGTAACGTGATATATGAAAGGCTGGCACCAGGAAAAGGTTTCCTCTGACAGTTAGCCTTAAAATGCTAATTAAAACAGATGCTTGCTGGTTAACGTCTGATGCATTTCCAATACGTGACGAGCTGCTCAATGCCGGAATCCAATGCCACAGCCAATACGGTAGCTAAAAACAGCACAAGCTTCAGCTCTGAGAAATAGCCTTCTCCTTAATCATAAAGAAAGACAGACGCGGCCTAGTGTGTCCGCTAGCAGCGAGGGACCAATATAGAGGCAACCAATTACAGGATGTAATCAATAAGACAACACCTTTCCGCTTGTTATAGAGTGCCAGCAGGGTGACAAGAGGGCAAATACATCTTATTGCTCACACTGCAACACAAAAAAATTATATTATAACCATTTCAAATCTAGAGAAAATAAGTATTCTAAGATCTCATTCATGGTTGTCCAATGGAACAAGGGGGGTGCTTAGTGAGATGCTTAATGCCCACGCCACCTGGCTGGAAGCGCACTCCCACAGCTGTTGAATCCCCTCTGTACCATGCAAGGGTATGTACGTGAACACAGGCTTCTGTGCGCCTGCATTCCCAGGGGAAGGCCCAACATTTTCATGGGGATGCTGGGCATTAGACTTCAATCAACCCCTGCCCGCCCCCAGCACGGCGAGTGTGTGCCAGGGTTTGCACATGTGCAAAAATGCATATAAGCAGGCACAAACCCCAACCATTGGGGCTGGGACCGAATTCATATCGCTACGAGCGATCCTGAACAGCCCCTATTTACAAGCATGAACTCGTTAACGACAGATTGCCAGCCCAGTGGCGGAACCAGGGGGGGGGGTTACAAGGTGGTCTGCAATCTCATGAAGGCCTCAAATATGAAGATGGTGACAGTGTCCCCCACTCTATGCTTTTATTTCATCACTCAAAAAAGTGCACCACAAAGAAATATTATAAAAGTCTGGGAGGGAAGGTGACAATGAGTCGGAAGTGACCTGAGTCTGGGCACACTAGTCCTATAAAGAGTCCGGCAGCCACAATCACTCCATCTAATCCAATCTAATTGGCCAGAAATATATCATTCACCAAGTAAAAAAACGTAATGGTTTGGCCCTCATCACAAAAGGCCGGCCCTGCCTTAGAGTTGAACCCCCTTCGGTCTACTAGGAGGACTGGGTAAGTATTTTAACCCTCTCCCCCTACCCCATAACCCTCCCTACCTACATATTCTGCGTACTGCTATAGACCCAGAGTGGCCAAACAGTTGTGGATCATTAATAATAATAATAATCATGAAAATAAGGCCGATATTCTGTTCTAGGTGCCACAGCTGTCTACAGAATGGACTGTACCGAGGTGCCATAATTGTCAAAGGATTTACTTCTGATTCTTCATCTATATCTGGGAAGTCAATGGGCTTTGATCCCTGTTGAGATTCAAATATACAGTACGTTTGATTTGTTTTGTGGTGATTGACAGTTGTGTCATCAGTTTAAATTGATTTAGTCAACATTTCTCATTCTTCTGTACCACAATTGCTAATACAGTATGTCCTTTTCTTAATCTGAGTGCAGCTGTTGCATTGTGTAGGAGTTATGGCTGCAGGTACAACCGTCTGCATAGCTCAGGAGTGTACCTACCGGAGGGCATACAAAAGGGGTAGAGTTTCACCAAAACTAGGTGTATCGGGAGGGGATTAGTGCAATTAGGTGATGCTGTGCAGACGTTTCTCTATTCATTATGTTGGATCTGCTAGAATTCTGCCCATGCTTCCAATGCAATAAAACATGTTTGCCTAATCCTGATATCTTCAGTTGTCCACCGCACCCACGGAAGAGAAAACAGGTCCCTCATGGAAGAGAGACCGGTTCCCTCACGGAAGAGAGACCGGTTCCCTCACGGAACAGAGACCGGATCTTTCACGGAAGAGAGACCGGATCTCCCACGGAAAAGAGACCGGCTCTCTCAAGGAAGAGAGCTCTGATCTCTCACGGAACAGAGCTCTGATCTCTCACGGAAGAGATGAGATCTCTCACAGAAGAGTGACTAGATCTGTCACCGAAGAGTGACCAGATCTCTCATGGAAGAGAGAGAGCAGATCTCTCACGGAAGAGAGGGACCAGATCTCTCACAGAAGAGAGACCAGATCTCTTACAGAAGAGAGACTAAACTTCCCAGGAAAGAAGAGACCAGATCTCTCACGGAAGAGAGACCGAATCTCTCACGGAAGAGAGACCGGGTCCCTCATGGAAGAGAGACTGGATCTCCCACGGAAGAGGACAGTTTCCCATTTTTTCTAAGCGGAAATCATTTACACTGCAATACCAGGTCTTCTGATCACAAGGGTGCCGGGATGCCTGCTGAACGTGGAGGGGCAATCACTTACAAGACATGGTTTTGCCTTATAAGTGATTGCCCCTTTACAAAAGGCTGAATTCTACCGGCATTCTGCACACCCACCGAACTTGGGCGTCATTATATACGGCTTCAAAGGTTTTACTAGCGGGAGAGAGAAGGATCTACTGGAAAAACAGCTCAATAGCCTCCTATAATAATATCAGTGTTGATAGTCAGTCTGGGGGGCTTAGAAAGGCATGGATACATTTTTGACCTGTTATAGGATTTACACACTGTATGTAGGAACCAGAAATTGCATTCACCATGAGATAATACAAAGTACAGTCAGCACCGCGACGGAGCGAGGGACTCTGCACTTTATCCTCTAGTCAAATCGCTATAAAAGATTGTGTAATAAAAAGATTCCGGTTATAATACCGTTTATAAAAATTAATAAAAAGAACTCTAGCCATGAGTCTGTGCGCAATAAACATAACGCAGACTAAATACTGCTGCCGGGCTTATCACTAGTGCTCTCAAATGAACCTTTAATCCTCTTATGGAGGCTCAATAATATATATATATATATCTATATCAGTGGCATAACTATAGCTCCGCAGCCCCCGCGGTGGCGGGAAGGCGCAGAGAAAGTGTGGGCGCCGGGGGTCTGCGGGGCTATAGTTACCCGCTGCTGTCTGCCGGTACCTGGCCTGTCGTAACAGTCCCGTCTCTCCCGGCTCCGGCTCCTGCTGCTATAATGAAAACTGACACTTAGAAAATGGCTGCCCCCATACTGCAGACAGTTTTCTGTCTGCAGTATGGGGGCAGACATTTTCTAAGAGTCACTTTTCATTATAGCAGCAGGAGCCGGCGCCGGGAGAGACAGGACCTTGACCGCAGATGCAGCCGGGCAGGTACGGGCATGGGGGGCACCGAGGGGAGGGGGGGGCGCTCAAAAATTTGCGGAGGGGGTGGGGCGCAAATTAGGTAGTTACACCACTGATATATATATATACTGTATATAAACAATCGTGACAAGGAATCAAATACAATGGATAAGATGAAGTCTTGGTCTTTAATTTGTAGCAGGTAAACAGCATACCAGGTAATCAGCATAGGCAAGGATGGTTACAGCATTGTGGCATATACTGTAGATGTCACAGTATAGTATAAACTCCTCAGTATGTTGCATTGGTCACTACCATAGCCCACATCCCCGGCCTATCACCTGGGCAGCTGTTCCACCATCAGGAACAATGACCTCCTGCCCTGGAAACACTTATATCAGGAGAGCACAGGTGCTGCTAATCAGCCCAACCTCAATCATATCAGTTAGCAAACCTGGACTGTATGTAATTTTCTGTTGCTGCTCTAAACCTATTCTGGTTTTTCCACATGTGGAAATATGCTGTATCTCCCACACAATTTAAAGTTGGCGTAGACGAGTATGGAAACACATGGATCATACCGTACAGCTAAATAAACAATATTATAAAACAATATTTGAGTAACTTCTCCACCAATTAGCTGTCTGCAGCTAGCAGCTAATAATACGGTATATAACAAAATCCAGCCAGCCAACCCCATATCTTCCATGTTCTCTCATGTTCTCCATTCTGATTAAGCAACGTAAATTGGGTCTAATTCCGATCTGGGGCGAAATGTAATAGGGTGCGATTTTTGGTCATCTTCAAAAATCGCATCAAATCGCATGTGCAAAAATCACACTTTTTGTGATAAATTTGCAAATGTAATAGGGTGCAATTTTTGACTTGCGTTTTCAGTTCGCATGCGATTTTGTGCGAGTTTTAGTCATGAAAAAGTGTGATTTTCTGCGCAAGTCGCACCCTACTACATGTGCGATTTTTGGAAAACGTGCAGCCGTTTTTTTTACCAAAAATCGCACATGTGTAAAAAAACGACCTCTATTACATCTCGCCCCTGATCACTGCCAGCGGCCAGCGATCAGGTAGACGCTACAAGGAAATCCCGCCTTGCAAATTAATGTGGACTTTGTGTGAATAGAGGTTTATGGGTAGTGAAGGAACAAAAACAGCCAAGATCCTTCGTTAGACGCTCACATCAAATGATTTTTCTACTTTCTAATGATCAACACTCGTTGCAAGCGCAGCATAGCCCTGGACTTACGCGGTAGTGCTTTAATAACAGGCATGGAGCTGACGTCGCACAACCTCCCCCTACAATGCCTGGGCACGTCTACATTTTCCTGACACTCCCAGTGTTTTTTCTGTCAAAGCTACAGATCTTTCTAGTAGTTCCCATCCGCCGGAAGGACCCTGCCGCTGATCTCACATACGCTGCAGGGACCCCCTGTCTGCTGGTGGATGGCATGCCGTGGCTTCTGGCAGCGGAGGGTCGGGTAGTACTGGCGGGCAGGGGGTCCCTGAGGTGTATGTGAAGTCAGCGGCGGGATCCCTGGGAACGTGCTGCTGATCTCACATACGCTGCAGGGGCCCCCTGCCCGCCACCGCTACCTGACCCTGCACTGCCAGACCCCACTGCATGCCACCCATCAGCCACCAGTGGGGTGTAGGGGCCCAAAATGTGTGGGGCCCCCGGGGCGACTGCCCCTGTCGCCCTGTGGCTAATTTGCCACTGGCTAAAATCATAATTTCGGCCTTTTTTGTTTTATTAACCCCAGTAACATAAATTTTCTCATAATTTTGACCACCTCACAGATCACAAAATTGGTTACCAACAGAGGCCAGAGGCTGACTGGTTACTAAGCAAGAGAGCAGCGGCAGTGGCGGGCTGGGCCGGGGGGCAGGGTGACAATTGCCCCCCCGGGCCAGTCCCATTTCCATCTATTTGGGCCGGCCCCGGCCGTTTCAGGGGGCCCGCAAATCAGCAAGCGAGAGCTACCTGTCACATTTTCCTGTGCGCACACCGCGGCCCGGGTTCCTGTGTACAGTCAGTGCAGTACACAAAGTCAAAGCAGGTGCCTCTCCCGCAGCAGCAGCTCCAGCTCGCCGGACAGATTAGCGGAACTAAGGGAGCCAGAAGCAGGCCCCATCAGAAGAAGCGGCAGCGGCATTGCTATAAGAAGCAGGGAGATGAGTGGCAGCGGTAATGGGAATGAGATCTTTCTGCAACCTGATGCCCGCCCCGGATTGAAGTCACCATCGGAGCCGCACTAGTTTGTAATAATGGTAATGTTTGTAATAATAGTGTTTGCAATTGCGTATGGGGCTGCACTGGGGTTTTGTTGTAGTGGTGGGGACTCGGAGGGGGTTGTATATATTTATGGAGCTGGAGGAGCTGTGTCAAAGTATGTATGATTGGGTGGATATATGTTAGGCAGTGTATGTTTGCATACATATGTATGATGAGAGTGGAGGTGGGTGCATGTATCTATATATGACACCATCATTCTATATGTATATGACACCATCATTGTATGTATGTAT
Organism: Crinia signifera; assembly: GCF_055691185.1. Lineage (NCBI taxonomy): Eukaryota > Metazoa > Chordata > Amphibia > Anura > Myobatrachidae > Crinia > Crinia signifera. Next base: position 322,612,062 of record NC_139221.1, read on the forward strand.
GTACGAGAGCGGCAGGTTGAATTTATGTATTAGAGTGAATACACATTCATGTATGTATGAGAGCAGCAGGGTGTATGTATATGAGCAGCAGCGTGTATGTATGAGAGCAGCAGTGTGTATCTATGTACAGTATGATTGAGTATGTATGAATGAGAGTGATGGTGTGTGTGTGTATGTACTGTATGTATGAGAGTGCCTATGTATGTATGTATGTGAGTGTCTGTGCAGGTACTGTAAGTATGAGAGTGCCGGTGTGTGTATGAGAGTGCCTATGTATGTATGTATGTATGTATGTGAGTTTCTGTGCAGGTACTGTAAGTATGAGAGTGCCTATGTATGTATGTATGTGAGTGTCTGTGCAGGTACTGTAAGTATGAGAGTGCCGGTGTGTGTATGAGAGTGCCTATGTATGTATGTATGTATGTATGTGAGTTTCTGTGCAGGTACTGTAAGTATGAGAGTGCCTATGTATGTATGTATGTGAGTGTCTGTGCAGGTACTGTAAGTATGAGAGTGCCGGTGTGTGTATGAGAGTGCCTATGTATGTATGTATGTATGTATGTGAGTGTCTGTGCAGGTACTGTAAGTATGAGAGTGCCGGTGTGTGTATGAGAGTGCCTATGTATGTATGTATGTATGTATGTGAGTGTCTGTGCAGGTACTGTAAGTATGAGAGTGCCTATGTATGTATGTATGTGAGTGTCTGTGCAGGTACTGTAAGTATGAGAGTGCCGGTGTGTGTATGAGAGTGGTGCTCACAGTGTGTGTGTGTCAGAAATAAAAGGATATAGTATGTGTTTAAAAGAGAGCAAGAATAAGAGACAGAGAAAAAGGAGAGATGTGAAGGAATATCAAAGGGAGAAAGGGAGAAAGAAGGAAACCTATATAAGAAACTTTAAATAAATAATAAATATGGGAGAGATGAGAGTCCTAGCCCTCTGTGACCCACACAGTCCTGGTGACCCCCATCCTCAATCACACCCACAACAGCCACTGCCCAGATCACCCAGAGTTTTTTTTTAAAGAATAACAGTGAAAAAAAAATTTGGTTCCGAGAAGTGCGGGTGTCAGTGTGGTATCTCTCTCTTCCTGGGTCGGTGCTTCAGAGAGACTCTCACTTTCCTCCTGCATGGAGCAGTCTCTCTCACTGCTCCTGGATCTTTTTTCTTTTGAAGACGGGCTGCCACTCATGGGCCTGTCATTTGTGCATGCCCCCCAGGCTAAACTTTGCCAGCCAGCCCCTGAGCAGCGGCACAAACACAAAGCAGTTATTTCTGTTTAAAATTTTTTTGTAAAGGAATAATGTATTAGCAACAACCAATCAGACCAACTCACGTGTAGTTTCAATAGAAAACAATCCAATACAGGAATTTGATAAGAATCTTGTGCAGAATATCATTGCTCAACTGTATTAGTTACTAAACTGCTAAGCTAAAAAAAAAAATCTAAGCCATGTAAAAAATAGCAACAGCACACATGGATGCCCCACACAGGTGCCAATATCCCAGAAGCACCGGCCTATTCTCAGTGCCCAATGCCTACTGTGAGCCCTGGGCCAGTGAAGACTGGCATTCTGGGTAAAGCCCCAATGAATGAGACGTTGTGTTCTAAACCAGAAGTGTACAGTGCAGGGTACAGTGCGTTAAATATGGAGCAGGTTACAGGGCAGGAAACACAGTGCAGTTCGGAGACAGTGCCAGTTGGGCACAGTGCTGGTTACATTGTGGGTCAGATACAGTGCAGGTTAGATACAGTGTGGGATGGATACAGTATAGGTTACAGTGCTGGGTATAGTGCAAGTCAGATACAGTGCTGGTTACAATAAAGGTTGGATAGAATGCGGGATGAATGCAGTGCTGGTTACATTGTACAGTGCAGGGTACAGTGCGTTAAATATGGAGCAGGTTACAGGGCAGGAAACACAGTGCAGTTCGGAGACAGTGCCAGTTGGGCACAGTGCTGGTTACATTGTGGGTCAGATACAGTGCAGGTTAGATACAGTGTGGGATGGATACAGTATAGGTTACAGTGCTGGGTATAGTGCAAGTCAGATACAGTGCTGGTTACAATAAAGGTTGGATAGAGTGCGGGATGAATGCAGTGCTGGTTACATTGTACAGTGCAGGGTACAGTGCGTTAAATATGGAGCAGGTTACAGGGCAGGAAACACAGTGCAGTTCGGAGACAGTTGGGCACAGTGCTGGTTACATTGTGGGTCAGATACAGTGCAGGTTAGATACAGTGTGGGATGGATACAGTATAGGTTACAGTGCTGGGTATAGTGCAAGTCAGATACAGTGCTGGTTACAATAAAGGTTGGATAGAGTGCGGGATGAATACAGTGCTGGTTACATTGTACAGTGGAGGTTAGATACAGTGCAGGTTAGATACAGTGTGGGGTGGATACAGTATAGGTTACAATGCTGTTTACCATGCGGGTTGGATACAGTGCGGTTTGGACACAGCGCAAGTTGGATACAGTGCAGGTTACACTGCAGGTGGGATTCATTGCAGATTTGCAGGTACTGTACTTTAGCTGTATCTTTTGCCAAAGCTTAGTACATACAGTACAACCTAAAGTATTTCATCTCATAACTGGAACATTTGTAACTACAGAGAAGGCAGAATCTAGAACCATTGTGCAGTGAACGATCTTGATGCCAATTCCTCACCCCTCCTTCCCTGGCACCCCATAGCATTTATATGACTTTAAACCTTGATCAATGACCCATCTACCTTTCACTCTAATTGGAAACATTCCTCTGTATTCGCCCACGCACGTGCCCTGCACATTCAGCCATCAAGCACTTTACTCACTAATTGTTGAGTGTTTAAGGAATCAGAGCATTAAAGAAATCACATTTGGTATAATTATAATAATCATAATGACCAGTTTCGGGCCTATTTGTGTGGAAACGCTGACAAGAGCGAATCTTTCCCGGGGCTATTAAGGTATTCCAACATGGAATTTGCAATTCTTTCGTTCAGTCTCAGGGCGGCTGGAGACGGTGCCCTCCCTGCCCTTTATTTTCAAACACTTTGACGGAAAGAATCGGCCTAGTTAAGCGTTCCTGCAGCAGCCTCTTCAGTCTGCCCCTCCACCTATCAGCACTATTGTGTCTGCGTATGTGGACAGAAAGGCTGGGGATAATTAGCAGCAGTGTCAGTGTACCACCGGATGACAAGACAGTCATTTGCCGGAACAAAATCTACTGGTTATATTAACACTAAATGCATTGCAGCTAATGAAAAGTGATTTCCCCTAGTAGAGTTTTATAGCCGACCCGGCGGTGGGTGATCGGTTCTTTTACAACCAATGGCCGACCTGAGATGATTTAAGCCACTGGGCCATTTAAACCTACATTATGGCATTCTAATATACCAAGAGAGCAAGGTAATTATATTACCAGGGTACACTGGGACCATTTCATTAAAAGTATAACTATTTTTATAGACATCAAATTTTAGTTTAAAAAAAAAAAAAGGTGAAATATAAAATAAATGATAATGAATTAAGAGAAGCAGACGCTCTAGAATACATCTACACCTGGCATGTCCAAGCTATGGCCCTCCAGCTATTGTGAAACTACAATTCCCATCATGCCTTGCCACGGTTTGCTATTAGGGAATGCTAACACTGTGGCAAGGCATGCTGGGACGTGTAGTTTGGCTGGAGGGCCACAGTTTGGACATGCCTGGTCTACCCTAAGGTCTGATCATTATTGGCAGTTCTGTCTGTTCGTGACGTCAGCTATTCCTTAACTATAATGGGACGCAGCTGATGGTGCTTGCAGGGACTGGCTCTGTGTGCTACACACTTCTTACTTCCACTCAGACATCGGTAACTGTTACACGCGGGGCGATATTAGCCAGGATCACTGGCTAAATGGTGGCTGAGTGACCATATAGCCCGTGTTTTTAGTGTGTACAGGGCGATAAATAGCTAGGAACGCGTTCCTCCACGAGCCCTTAATGGTCGCAGGTGGCAGGATCATGCTTCCTTGATTATGCCTAGAAATCGCAGGTCTCTGGCGATAAAAGGATGCACTGAATGATTTGGTTACTGAGCGATATTAAGCCAAAATCACTCAGCAACCAAATTGCATCATGTGTACACAACTTTGCCCCTCAATAGTATGCAACATGGTTAATGTTTTATCACATACTGTGTCATGACAATTCAACAACATTTCCATTAGCTTACGGCCATTTCACCCATAAGGCTTTGCCAAGGCATCGCCTGCTGTGTCACTTCCTTTTTTTTAATATCACCTCCTTGATTCCGATTAGCTGTCAGCAGTTCTATTGGAAATCAATTACATCTTAATCCATAATCGTCCACAACACAAGTTATTTATATTTATTTTGAGTACATTATGGGAGGTTATTCTGGTTCACCCGGTGATGTCAGCTGCCCGCCCCTCGCATGTCCCTCACAGCTCCATTAGCATGAGCACGCCCATGAAACGCTGGACCATCGATGACTGTCAATCATTAATGGTCAATGGCCACCGTGCCATTATTGAAACACAGACTTAACGGCGGTTCTGTGTACATGCATCATCTCTGATACCACCCTGTTACAGCCTGGGTACATCTCTTACGTCGGATAAATGCAATAAAACTGTACGCAACTCCGATGCTGGTGCCGGTACTTGTATACTATCAAGGCTCCCACGATGGGCATCGAACAGGGAAAAATCGCATCGCATGCGATGCGATGCCATTTTTCACAAAAATCATGGACATGTGTTCAAATCATATAAAATGCACCCCAAATGGCATTTTTCATACTGTATCACCCCCACTACCAACGCCAACCCGAAGCGTGGCGAGCGCAGCGAGCCCGCGAGGGGCGGCGGTACACGTCCTACGACCTTTTCATACCCCCACTATCCACGTCGGCGTGGAGTTCAGAATAGAAAGTGTGGCGAGCTCAGCGAGCCCCGCAAGAGGACGCGGATACCTGTGAAGCCCGCGAGGGGACACGGATACCTGTGAAGGTATCCGCGTCCCCTCGTGGGGTTTGCTGCGCTCGCCACGCTTCGGGCTCGGTGGCTCGCTGCGCTCGCCACACTTTCTATACTCAACTCCACGCTGCCGTGGATAGTGGGGGTATGAAAAGGTCGTAGGACGCGTACCGCTGCCCCTCGCCACGCTTCAGGTTGGCGTTGATAGTGGGGGTGATACAGTGTGAAAAATGCCATTTGGGGTGCATTTTATATGATTTGAACACATGTCCATGATTTTTGTGAAAAATGGCATCGCATCGCATGCGATCACATGCGATCGCATGTGGTGCTATCGCATGCGATGCAATCGCATGCGATCGCATACGATGCGATCGCATGCGATTTTTACGGAAATGCCTTAAAAACCCAGTAAAATCGCATTGCATGCCATCACATGCCATCGCATGCCATTACATATGGCATGCGATGGCATGCGATGGGAGCCGTGATAGTATACAAGTACCCTGGTGCCTGATCTCACTCAATTCCATGTACAATGTGGAAACGTACTGTATACTGTACTACAAGGATAGTTAACAAATCACTTATCTACACAAAGGGCCTGACTCTAAGCAGGGTGGATCTCTGAGCACGGACGCAGGTGGCGAGTTTCTGCACACAGCGCGGAAGTGGCAGATTTCCCGCAAAATGACCTTAATAAATATGCCCAATTAGTACCTGTATCATCTATATATGTTTAGTACCTGTGTGTCGCCGAAATACTGCCATCTGTTGGCAGCAAGTGAAACTACATCTCTCTCTCACATTAGCTACCTTACTAGCTTTTGAAGCATTTGCTTGGAGCAGGCTTACTAGTTATATAATACACAGCCAATGTCACAAAGTATGTAAGAGGAAACAGTATAAACAAATGTAAGACGTACAGTATAAGCATTGCACAATATGGCATACAAGCCTTATACACAAATACTGTTTTATGTACAGTCACCATCGCCACAGGTAGTGCCGGCTGCTGAACAAACAAAGGTAGTGCCGGCTGCTGAACAAACAGAGGTAGTGCCGGCAGCTGAACAAACAGAGGTAGTGCCGGCTGCTGAACCCACAGAGGTAGTGCTGGCTGCTGAACAAACAGAGGTAGTGCCGGCTGCTGAACCCACAGATGTAGTGCCAGCTGCTGAACAAACAGAGGTAGTGCCGGCTGCTGAACCCACAGAGGTAGTGCTGGCTGCTGAACAAACAGAGGTAGTGCCGGCTGCTGAACCCAAAAGGTAGTGCTTGCTGCTGAATCCACAGACGTAGTGCCAGCTGCTGAACAAACAGAGGTAGTGCCGGCTGCTGAACCCACAGAGGTAGCGCTGACTGTTGAACCCACAGAGGTAGTGCTGGCTGCTGAACAAACAAAGGTAGTGCCGGCTGCTGAACCCACAGAGGTAGTGCCAGTTGCTGAAGAAACAGAGGTAGTCCTGGCTGCTGGACCCACAGCAGTAGTGCCGGCTGCTGAACAAACAGAGGTAGAGCTGGCTGCCGGACCCACAGAGGTAGTGCCGGCTGCTGAACAAGCAGAGGTAGTGGCGTGCCGGCTGCTGGACCCACAGAGGTAGTGCCGGCTGCTGAACCCACAGAGGTAGTGCCGGCTGGTGAACCATACTTGCTGACCTTTTGGCTGTTTCGGCAGGGAGCAGAGTCAGACTGGTCGGAACAATGGGGGGAGGGGGCACGTGTATGGAGTTGGAGTATTCTGGGGTGTGGAGACGTGATGCTGCCATATTGCACACACACCCCCCCCCCCCCGCTCCTCCATGAACAGCAGGACAGTAGTATGATGATGTGATTCAACAAAAATTGCGTCATCTGCCCACTTTTGTCTGATTGAGGGGCTGCCAGAGGGGGTGACCTGTATGTGGGAGACTTGTCCATTTTTTCATGCAGCACTCACAGATGTTTGGTGCCTCCTAGCCATCCCGGGAGAGTAGACAAGTCTGTTTAATGTGAACCCAAATATTTGGTGCAAATGAGGGAAGTGGAGATCACATGACGGTATATAAATGGGTAGGGAAAAGAACATCAGGGTAGAGGGCCCTGCTCGTGAGAGTTTACAATCTGAAGAGGAGAGGCAGACAGCGTAGGGTGACACAGATGGGAGCGACAATCAGCTACTGTAGGAGTTTAGAGCGGTGGGTTGGGATGAGTTGGGAAGCTTAAATAAAGAAATGCCTTTTGCGAGCCAGTTGGAATGTAATTACATTCTATATTAGAGTGACACGGCGCTCCGCAGACCTGTGTAATAGGTACAAAGCGCGGCTGTCTTTTTCCTTTCCTTTAACAGTTTCTTATTGAGGTAACTGGCACATGGCTCTGATCAATGGCAGCAAAAGCTGGCAGTGACTTCAATTCCCAGCCAGTAGAGTGCGCGCCACATTCTCCCAGGGCGCCGGGAGACCCAATAATCCATAACATTCCATCCACGCAGCAGCTTTTCTGCAACAAGCACAATATTAGAAAAGACAAAACCGTACATCAAATTCTCTGCAAATTGCTTCTGTGATGTTTTCTTTCTCTATTTCATTTTTAAAGGCACAATTGCTGTCTATGCGGGGTCGCAGAGAGCTGATTTTCAAGGGCGTATGTAATGGCATCCCAGTTCGCCGGCAATAAATTACAAGGCATGGTATGGGTGGTGTAATGGTTAGCAGCATGGAGGTCATGGGTTAAATTCCCACCCCTAACTGTGTGGAGTTTGTATATTCTCATAATCCATTTTATGTTACTATCTATGATCTAAATTCTTTAAATACAATCAGATCTGTTAGAACTAGAGATGAGCGGGTCCGGAGCCCCGAGATCGGACAGATCCGAATCTCGGGATCCGGGTCAGGATCCGAGGCGGCTCGGGAGTTCCCGCCTCAATTCTGGACCGAAAATGAGGCAAAACGTCAAACTGTCGGATTCTCGCGGGAGCGGGATCTTATAAAAGACGCATGCGCGCCCCGCCATCTTCACTCCAATCTTGGAGAGGGAAGAGGGTGGTTGCTAAGCTCCGTGTGCCCTGTGCTGAGCTCCGTGCCATGCTGTGCTGTGCTCTGTGACCTGCCCTGTGCCCTCACTGCCCTGTGATCCGTGCATTGTGTTGTAGACTTGTATTGAGTGATAGTCAGTGACTGTTTATAGGCCTGAGCCCTGTAGTGTGATTTAACTAACTAGGTGCTGCAGTGCTTACCTATTTCGCTGGTCCTGGCGGCTCCGTTCTTCTGCTGAGGACCACCACAAAATGGCCGCCCCCATATAGCACACGGTTCTCTGAAACTGTCTGCTGTATGGGGGCGGCCATTTTGTGGTGGTCCTCAGCAGAAGAACGGAGCCGCCGGGACCAGCGCGAAAGGTAAGGCTGCGGGGGATTGGGGGGGTTTGAATGGGCGGCTGGGGGGGCGCCCAAAACGTAGCTACGCCGCTGGTGATGTGAAGATATTGGCTTCGGTTGAAATTCTTTTTTTTATTAAAATTATTTTTAAAGTGCAAAACTAGGTTCTATCTCATCCACTACTGATGCTTTCAGACCGCATAACTGGCTTTGACCCTGTATTTGAAAACGTTTCCAAAAACTGGTCTGCCAGGTAAAACCCCTTTCACACCGCATCTCTTAAAGGGTATATTACCGTTTAATTGCCGTTTTTGGACACTGGCAGACCCGTTTTTGGAAACTTTCCAAATACCGGGTCAAAGCCAGTGCAGTCTTCAGCGCGGTTGTCAGACCCCCCCTCCCCGCGCGCCAACCAGCAGGAGGCTGCTTATAAGTAAAGTGACTTTCGGAAAATGGCTGCCCCCATACGAAAGACAGTTTTTTAAACAAGTTTTCCTATGGGGCAGCCATTTTCCGAAAGTCACTTTTTTTTTTTATAAGCGCAGCCATCCATACTGCCGGGATCTGCAATTAAGGAGGTACCTGCTGCACAGGGGGGTTTCTTAACACATTGCGGCGGGGGGGGGGGGGGTAGTCGGCGGATGTTAACTCGTGGGGGGGGGGCGGCGGGGTGCTCCAGTGCAATGAATATTTAATGAGCACTCATTAAATATTTACTGCGCTGAATTTAGGACACAGCTCATTGGCTGGGTCCTAAATACCGTTTCAGACCCGATTTTGATGCCAAAAAAACGGGTCTGAAATGGGTAGGACCCTCCATTTTAACCGTTTTACAAAAACGGCTTTTGTAAAACGGTAAAGTGGTTCTGCACCTTTCAGACTGCACAGATTACCGTTTTAAAACGGTTAAAAATCTGCAAAATACCGGTTTTTAAGTGCGGTCTGAAAGGGGCATAAGTCTACCAGGACAATGAAAGATTCAGATGTAGAGGCAGATTTAGACCTAGGCAAGATACCGTCTGGGCTTTTTCCCCCTCCAACAATCCATAGCACTATATATTTTCTGCTGACTGCAGGCGGCATCGATAGAGCACCATGGTGAGCCAATCAGATCCTAACTGCCATATGTGTATTTGAAAAAATGGCAGTTATGAGCTGGTTGGTTGGTTGAATGAGAAACATTTCGGAGTTTGGCACTTGATGTGTAATCATTACCCAATAGAAGCCTATTATTTTCAGGTTTCCCTCAGAGGGGGATCCAATTAGATCCCTCCCAGCAACCTCTGCAGCACAGACTTCACACTGTGCATAACCAGAAGGACACCCGGGTCCTAGTCTCATAGGTCCAGTGAATGCAATGGACAGCTGTCCTTTGTAATTCTCGTTGCATTTCAGATGAAGTGAATGGGATGCACAAGCAGCTTCTGCTGATTAAAATGATGTGTGGATATATTCTGCGTGTTCCTGGAAAACACCGTAATGTAGCATTTTGGTAAGTGGTTGAATAACACTTTTAATTTACACAACACAATCTTTATTTGCTCTGGGTGCCAAAAACCCTACTTGCACCTAAGGAAGTGGCTAGGCGCCATCTCTTCCTATCATGAGGGGGTATGAGGGGGTTTAACCAGGAAATAAGTTCCATCACCTCATTAGGAGTTATATATACTAAAGCTTTTAGAGGGGATTCTGCAATAGGCAATTGATAGCAAGTGTATTGATTGGTGCCTATGGCTGGCATTTCCAGTTGTCTATTCCAGACGCTTTACCTAATCTACCCTTAGGACCACTTTCTTTAGGCCCTGCCTGGCGCATTACCAAGATCTCCTCTGTTTTGTAGCCTTTTTTTAAAGACTAAAAATGGACACTTAGGACTTTTTTGAATGAGGGACTTTTCACAGAGTTTCCTGGGTGTGAACTTCACCAGGGCCATGGAGGTCTTCGTGGTGGCCACCAACTAGGCCTTGACCACCTATTGCTTACATTTTGGTTAAGCAACTTCGCTCAGGTACCGGAAACTGTAGTGATCTGAAGGCACGGGCTAATATGTACCAGTCAGAGGCAGTAAGAGATGCAACAGAAGGGCAGTGAGTCTGAGGATCAACTGTCACACTGCACCGGCACTGCCCGCTATGAGCTATGGTCTCCAAGGATGCGCTTCAGAGATTTGTGGAACCGCTGGGATTTATGGAACCGCTGGGATTTTGGAAGCTGTACTTCTTTCTGTTCTGCATGGCCCGATAGAATAATGGCGGCAAGGCTTCCTGGGATGTGTAGTCCTTGCCAACCTATGGACTATTTTTTAGTCTTATTGCAATAATGTGAGTGTACAGATAGAGTACACCGCCGTACTTACAGTATCACCTCTGTACTGGACACGCTATCCTCCCTTCCAGTAAGCACAGTACTGTACAATGAAGGCCTGCATGTACCAGAGTGTCCCTAATTTAATAAGCATTGTGCACAGAAAATACACAGGAGGTGTAGAGGCACAGGCACGACGCTACGAAATGTTCTTTCTAAGAAGACCTCAGGCGTCGGGTTTCATAGACGGATGCTCAAGTTGACGTAATCGTATGTGAAACCGAAAGTGACCCACTTTACGAGGGCCTGGGGCTCATTAGCGAGTCCGCCCTACATCAATGGATCAATCAGTCAGGAGGCAAAAGGCAAGATTACAGTGCGCTGACCTACTTGTGATGGTATCATCCAGCGCATGTTTATTCTGCTTTACAGCTGTTATATAATCATTAGAACCAGCATGTCCTGTTACACGGGCTGAGCGGAGGTACTTGGACCGTCGTGTGTATCTTAGGCACACGTGGAGGTGAGGGATACCCAGACAGAGAGAGTGCCAGGCCCGGTACTCTCTCCACAGACCCAGTACTTACTGGTAAGGAACCACGACACAGATACCTGTAACAGGCTGATGGCACTGAAGATTATCTTATACAAAATGGGTACTTGTGTACTAGCACTGCACCCACGTTATTTGGTCGCACGACATATAATCGCATCGCATGGCATACACCCGATGCACTGCGATGCGATTTAAAATTGTATAAGCCCCCTATACGATGTTTAATTGTATAAGCACCCTAATGGGGGGCTTAAAATGTTAAATGCACCCTCACGCCACCCCCACTATGAACGTGAACCGGAAGTGTGGCGAGCGCAGCGAGCCCGCGAAGGGCGGCGGTTCGCCACACTATATAAACTAAACTCCACGCCGACGTGGTTAGTGGGGGTATGAAAAGGTCGTAGGACACGTACCGCCGCCCCTCGCGGGCTTGCTGCGCTCGCCACGCTTCGGGTTCACGTTCATAGTGGGGGTGGCGTGGGGGTGCATTTAACATTGTAAGCCCCCATTAGGGTGCTTATACAATTTTAAATTGCATACCATTGTATATGCGATAGAATGGCATACAATGCCATACAATTTGATGGTATACTATTTAAAATTGTATAACATCGGCTGCCATCGCATCGCATGCCTTATGGTCTGCGATGCGATGGGCGCCGTGCTAGTACACAAGTACCACAAAATGTAAACTTACATAGTAAGATAATTGTAGCTACAGCATGGTACAAACTGACACTCATAATGCCAACCAGATGATGTGCCCAGGTTCAACTGGGCAAAAGTGTGCTGGGCAGAACATTTTACCCCTTTTCACCCCTTAGGAGTCAAATTTATAAAAATCCCTGCTCAGTGGGTGGCTGCAAATAACTGTCACAGTTTCCAGACCACCCAGCAGGTCACAGGGAGAGTTCACCAACTGTCACATTTCCCAGAGCACAATGGTGATGCATTGTGAATGGCAGGTGGGCGTTTCGCGACAGGACTCCGAAACAAAGCATCGAATTAAAGCAGACCAATGACATTCCCTGCTATGACATGGCAACGGCTTCATAGAGAAAAGTCATCCTACTGTGGGCCCCCTACTTTGACCACCACGTCCCCTAGTCTGACACTTGTTACTCTGCAGATCACCGCTTGCAGCACAGTCACCGGTCCTGTGATAGTTCCTAGCGTTTCCTTTGTTCACGTGGGATGACAATAGATGCTCAGCTATTTTATTTGTCTCCATACGGATGGAGCAGGGATGTGTGCTATGTCCTACAGATGGAGCAGCACTCATTAGATGTGCTCCTGGCGATAGAATCGCCATCCGCTGCCGTTTGCCAGCCGACAGAAGGGATCACGTGTGCACGAGACGCTGACGCGCCCCGTACTGATGGAGCCCACCACCGCCTCCCCGCTGCTCCCCCATCCTCCCCTATAGCTGCCCACACCCCCACTAACCCTGCCCTTCTCCCTGAAGCAGAGACAGGAAGGGAATCTGCTCCCCGTCGCCATCTACTGAAGATTGTATGTTGCCCATAGCAACCAGTCAGATTCTACTTCTTATTTATTTCACGCCATGTAGAAGATAACAGTTAGAACCCCGTAGCGCCTAGGTCAACAGTGAATAAATCAACACCATAAGGTCGAAATGCAAAAGAAAAACTTTGCTCAAATGTTGACATTGAAAAAAGATCAACATGCAAAAGGTTGACATTGACAAAAAGGTTGACACAACCAAAAACATTTAGACACATGAAATGAGCTTTTTGCCTTTTTTATTTTTTTGGCTACAGTATTTCATACTTTAACATTCACACGGACTCCGATTGGGAATGGTACAATAATTGGGGGCCCATGTCGACAGGTATAGACATCGATATTAAAAAAAAACATGTCGACCTTTTCATTTGGCAACCTTTTTTCATGTCGGTATATGTCCACCTTTCGCATGCCATAATTTTTTTTTTTATGTCGACCTTTTTTTTACCTAGACATGTAGACCCTTCCATCCACGGGATGCAGTCATTAGGTCAACAGTCAACAGATCGACCACTATTGGTCGACATTCAAAAGGTCGACCCATGAACGGCATGGTCAAATTGTCGACACAAGCAACATGTTGACATGAAAAAAGGTCAACATTCATTTTTTTTTTTATGTTTGTCAAAAAAAGGATTGTTCATTCTTTACCATCCCTAAAAACACAGAGGGGGAATATACCATGCACGAACCATGCACCGCGTCCCTCTGCGGTAGATTTACACATTGTTTATGTCAACCTATGTCAACAAAAACACCTACAATTTTTTGAAAAAAGTGTTTATTTTAATATATGAATTTTGCAGCACATAAGAAAATGAAGTCTCCACCCCCGGCTTCAGCACGCACGGTATATGTAAATGACTGTCAAGAGGCTGCTGCTAATGAGATGTAGATGGCGGACCATGGGACAGAACCGCAGGGATCACAGTCCGGATGCGGAGAGCCATCCCGCACATTGATGGAGAGTTTCATTAACTGGTGTGGATGGGTCACAGTGGATGCCACACTGACTAACGATGCCATCTCTGACACGCAGACTCACGCTGGGGCATCACCACTGTGATTCCATAATGCAGCCACATCCACGCTCTGCGTGGCTGGTAAGTGCGCACTTAGCATCAGGACGTGATTAGGAGGACACTTATTTATGTCAGGATGGTCTTCTCTTTTCTACTTCAATTATCTCCCAAGTAATTGTACTGATTGTCTGACGTTAACGCCAGTGACTTCCGAAACGACACCACTGAACTATCTCTCCGAGCATTATTACAAACCACATGGATTTCTTTCAGGCTATTTAATCATTCCCATTGTTAGATGCAAACAGGGCAACCACAAATGTACGTTCATTTTATTTAAAGAACTTCTAGTTCCAATTGATGTCCTTTTGTGATATGGAAAGTTAAGGAGATATCATAGGAGACTTCCCCTTGGAGTCCCAACTAGGAATGGCCATTGACCATCAATAGTCAACAACAACAAAAAAAGTTTGACAACCGATGATTGATGGTTTTGCCAAAGATGGCAGAAATCCCAGTGGTGTTAGTTCCACTATCGATGGCGCAGAACCTAACAATGTTTTTTTTTATATCTGGCATCAGTTTAAGGATCCTATCCCTGGCCCCGAAGCCCCCACTATCACTTATGATTCGCCCATAATAGACCAGGGGTTACCATTGGTGGAGACAATGGTTTCTTGCCATTCCGGCTAACCAACGATGGTAACATTAATGGGTGACCGTTGAAGGTAAACCTGAAGGCCATCCATAGTCTCCCCCCTTCCTCTACACTCACAGACACACACCTTCATTTTTAGGGTATTTTAATGGGGCTTGATGTGGGGGCAAAAAGGTGAAATGACAAGCAGTTACTGTAAGCAAGTCCATAAGTCTGCCAGGAAGGAATCTGCAGGCTCAGATATAGAAGCAGATACAGCAACCAGCATGATGCAAACAGAGACAGTCTGTGTGTAAGGGGAACTTGGGAGACTTCTGGGCCTTTGTAAGGGGAACTTAAGAGACTTCTGGGCCTCTATAAGGGCAACTTGGGAGACATCTGGGCCTCTGTAGCCTATTTTCTCATGTTCAAAATGAGACAGAATGTTCTTGGTTCAGTAGCTGAGAACACACCCATGTGCCCCGTAGGCCAAAATACTATTCTGCAGTTCAAAATTGGCGACCCACAGTTTGCTGTTCACATCGTGTGTTCAAGGTGTATTTGCTTCCTTGATTAACATTTAAGGTTCGCCGTTCCCACTCACTGTTAACGTTAAAAGTAATATTTTGAAATATTTTATTTAAAATACTATTCAAAGACTGCAAACCGGCTCGGCCATGAGCAAATAGACACGGACATGATCAAACCTGTCCAACTTCCCCGAGATAAGCTTCATTTTGTTTTGTTTTTGTTGTTTTTTTAGTGATCAAGCGTTCTGGAATTTGTGTATTGATTTGACCTACTGTACGGATAAGCGGTTGCTGCTCTGTTATAGCATCTCTATACTACTGACACATAGCACTTACAACAGCCCGTACCATCTTCATCTCCAACCATACTACATCTGCGTACCCTTCCCTTACAGAATACAATTCAAGCTTCTCACACTCAGACCGGGATGTATCAAGCAAAAAAATGCAGTAAAAACCCTGTTTGGGGGGTTTTACCACATTTTCATATGTAACATCGCAGGACCGCCGCGTTTCCGACACAGAGCATACCTCCCAACATGACCCTCTCCAGGAGGACACAATGCTCTGCTCCTGGACTTCCCTGGTAATGTATGATTGCCATCACCTGTGGTGAACCACTTGTCTTATCAATTAACCTGTTTAAAACAGGTGATGGCAATCATCAATGAAGAGGGAAGTCCCCCCCAAAAAAGGCAATTAGCCACAAAAAGCAGCTGAATGATAATTTAATATGAGAAGCATGTCAGGGAGATACTGACAGTGACACCTAGAGGCCCGGATGTGTACTGCTACATCTAAGAGGCGCGCCTTACAATTACTTACATCCAAATGTAGCCCCAAAGCGATTAGTAAGAGCTACTGGATGTGTTGAAGAAAAGACACTAATACGTGTCAGGGTTTTAGGCTTTTCAAGAGGTTCAATATAAGTGGCCACAAGAAATCTTATTTAAAATGTATGAATTCATAGGGATCACTGGGCCTTATATTCAATGCAGGAAAATGGCACTGATGATTGCCTTTGAATGTATATATCTCTTTATTTTTTCTCCCAAAAATGTAACAGCTGCTTAATGTGGTTTAGGTGAAATTGGGGAGATTTATAAAACTCTTCAGGGAGTCAGGGAGATCGCTAATATTTCAGGGAGTCACCTGCAGAATGCTGGAGTGTAGGCAGCTACGCTCAGAACTGGTTAAACATTTATTTGATCCAAAATGATGCAATCATTAAAAAAAAATAGGGACAATGACAGTGCAACCCTTTACCATCAGGGGGAGTCATAGAGCGGAGCTGTCTCTGGAACTCCTTGCGCGTATCCGCTCTGATCTCATACAGTACCACGTACACATTTACATCCAGTAATTTAGCTAGTAACCCTGACCATTGAGCACCCATATACAGACGATTCTTCCTAAGTGCCAGTAATTTATTTTTATTGAATCCATCAGTTATGTCTAACACATTCCCAGACATCCGTTCGATTATTACATAATACTCAGTGAGCCACGGAATTACCATGCCGGGAATGAAACCTTTCCGTGTGCAGCAATAGATTTTAATACCATAATGGATGTGTGGCGAATTACTAAGTGTACGAGTGTATATCGAGTGCCGGCTCACAAATCTCCCCGCTCTATAACTCATCTTTGAAGGGTGTTTATGCTTGTACGCTGAATAACAGCCTGCGCCACGAGTGTAATCTCTGTAGGACGACGCACGTGGAAAAGGCAATGAGCTCCGAGTAATTAAACATTGCAAAGATCTCCGCGGAGACATTTCACTGAAGAAATATATACTGTATATTGTATTTACTGCTTGTTAGTGATGAGCAAAGTTTTGACTTGGAATTTGTTAATGCAGAAACTTTCTCCGAATAGATGCTGCAAGGTTATTTAAAAAAAAAAATATATATATATATATATATATATATATGATCTATCTAGAGCATGACTATGGGGGTTATTCTGGTTCACTCGCAAAGGCAAATTCACTCTCTAATGGACAAAACCATGTGCACTGCAGGGGGGCTAATATAACGTGTGCAGGGAGAGTTAGATTTGGGTGGGGTTTGTATTGATATCTATATTGTAGTGTAAAAATAAAGCAGACAGTATTTACCCTGCACAGAAACATATACACCCACACAGTGGCGTAACTTCAAACATAGCGCCACCTCTGTAAACGGGACACACAGATCTCTGCGTTCCCGGCGCTCCTCCTGGCTCGGCTCCTGTCCTGCTGCTATTAGGAAATATCTCCCTCACAAAATGTCCGCCCCCTTATAGCAGACAGTTTTTTTGGGTGCTAGAGGAGACCGTCTCCGCTAGCATCCAAAAAAACAGTCTGCTGTAAGGGGGCGGACATTTTGTGAGGGAGATTTTAATAGCAGCAGGACAGGAGTCGAGCCAAGAGAAGTGCCGGAAAGGCAGTCAAATAGGTCTGCGTGTCCTGGTTACAGAGGCGGCGGCAAGGGCAAGCTACTGTGCAACAGGGGTAAGGAACGATAGCCTCCGCAGACCCCTGGTGCCCACACTTTCCTCAGCGCCTCCCCAATGCCGTGGGGTCTCAAGGGCTATTGTTACGCCACTACACCCACATCTAACTCTCTCTGCATCGCGATGTTTCACTACCATCAATGATTTTATTTCAATGGTAGTGGTTTTACCTTTCTAGATTCTGATGTTTGGCGCCATTGAATGGTAAAAATTTGATATTTAGCCGATGGTCCCAATCCCCAGCCAGCCACAATGCAGTGCTTCTGCACATGCGTGGTTGCGCTGAAGATGTTTGTTTTGCAAAAATTTGATTATTTTTTTTGCGCATGCTCCAATCATATTAAAATTTTTTATGTTGAATTCTTTTAATGTGATGGTCAGTGACCACCGTATCAAAACATTCGATGGCGCAAGCCCAGACATCATGATGGGCTTCCGATGTCCATCCCTTGGCATGACTATTCACAAAAGCCAACAGTCGCGAATCACAGGATCTAGCAAAAGGTGAATGTACAGGGCTAGCCGAAAATAAGTCACCCACTTCAGAAGGCTCTGGATTAACAGGGTGATTCAACACTGCTTGCCCCTCCCCCCGCAACAGCCAACCGCTGACCATCAAATAGGGGGCGGGCGCTGACATTATGTGACATCTGCCACCCGCCTGCGTTTCCAGGATATGTCCATAAACCGCTGCCCGTTCTCCTCCAGGAGGGTCAAGTTATGGTTTTCTTTAACCGGATCCGGTAAATGGGTGGTAAGGGGATCCGGAGCATTGCTTTGCCCAGGATCTACAGGGGTTGTTTGTTGAAGAGGGGTTGACCTTTGACCATGTTGACGTAAGGTATATTCACCTTTTGCATGTGTCCACCTATGGCCTATCGACCAATAGTGGTGGACCTATTGATTGTCGACCTACTGTATTTATTGTTGACCTCATCCTCTACCATTGTAGTAACGTACATAAACCTCATAAGACAACAATAAATTTTGGGATATTCATACTCGTTTTATTCACAAGCAATTTAACTATTCCTCATTTTACAATGCAACAAGATCCAAGTTTTCCTGCGTCGAAGGCGAATTAATAAATCCCATGACCGCTTAAAATAACCGGGGCTGACATCATCGCCACTCGCTCAAAATACACCAACACTGGAATATATCCAGCACAATTTATCAAATCACAATAGATATGTCAAATTGGGACCAGAGTGAATTGAAGGGTTGTCACAATGTGTCAGTGCGCGTCATTTGTATGATCCATGCACCCTGCGGATTTACGTCAGCTTAGATAATGATGCCGCTGTGCAAATTCCAAGGAGCCCAATTTTGTTTGATCATCTTTTCTGATCATCTGAGAAAATACTGGGTAAATCCCTGTATAACGCAGGATGACAGTACCTGCGGCTTTCCAGCTGCATCACCTCAGGGTGCGCATGTCTGCTTTACAGAACAGATGCCAAACTCAGGGAAATGGCCGTCCCGGTACAAAGAGGGGCGGGACCATGTCATGGCCAAACGACCATGTTATTTAAGGGCACAACTGCTGCAAAGTATGCCACTGAAAGGAGTGTGGTCACACCATGCTCAGGGCGGGGGAGGGGGGCATTACGGCGCCTCTGGCAGATAAATCACCAAATCTATGCATAGTATTTTTTACATGCAACAAATTTATTAAAAATAATTTGATTTTTTGGACCACCATCTTCGATCGATTGCTTCATTGCACCTGATTTATTTTTCCAGCGGCGACCATTGTGGTAAAATTGACTTTTTTGGGGAAGGCGTATGCTCCATTGAGATGGGCTCAAAATCCAGTGTAAGGTATACTATACGAAACTCCGAGAGGTTCCTGTAGACATATATTTTTTAATGTTATATTATATATTTTTAATAGTACCTTAAAATATTGGTTTTCAAATAACCACTTGTGAACATTATTTTTTATTATCTTCGATCACTGCTTATTACAATTTGTTGTCATCTTTGTGTTTTTTTCTTGCTTGGGAATTGATCACTCCCTTTTGAGCAGCAGCACCGTTAAAAAGTAATGGTGGGAAGCGCCTGACATTAATATACGGTTAATTCTTTGGGAAACGATCCGAAATAAATCTTTTTAGAAGAAAGTGTGTCCTATTTTATTATAATATAACTTAATCATTTACTCTTCTTTTGATATTGTTTATTTTTATTTTCCTTTACGGAAAGGTGGACAATGAACCATCTGTCTACAACATAGACTTACAGTATATATATTTATATTGTTGTTTAGGGGGAGGTGAGCGTCTGCGGAGCCTTCTGATTTGGCCGTGGTTGTCGTTGGCACCATATGGACCCCTCTCACATGAGTAAATGCTGTTTTCCAGTTTATTCACCTGGATAAAGCTTGCACATTATTTGGATGTACCCGGGATGCACACGTATGTCTGGCGACGGCTGAGTGGGTTAAATATACACAACTGACTGAATAAGCCGTGTGCTACCCAAACTTCAAATCTGGGACAGATGTTTGTTCCTTATTCTCCTGTGGAAATACAGCCAAGGACAGAACTTGTAAACAGCTTTACATAATCCCAGCTTGGCGCTGCCTCTCTACTGGTGATGTCTGTGATTGCGCTCATAGACTGCCATACATGGACGCGTTATACTAGATTAGACATTTTGTTAATTAATGAATGCACTTATTAGAACGTCGGCAGTAAGTCTTGCATGTGAATCAGTGGCGTCGCTAGCCGAGTAAAGGGGGTGCAGCCCGCACCCAGGTGTCACTAAAGTTCTGCATCTTCTGCGGTGACAAGGAAACGGGTGGTATTCTCCTGTCACAGATAAGAGTTGGCACTGCATTCTACCCTCCATTTCGGGCAGCAGGCGATGGGGGTGTTAACATTACAGTGGCATAGCAATATCTCTGCAGACTCCGCGGTGGCTTGGAGGCGCTTGTTCAGTTTGCGCGCTGGTGGCCTGCGGGGGGGGGGGGGGAATTGCTGCTCTCCTAACGGGACCGCCGCTATCTCCAAGTCTGTTACTTCTCCACTTCCGGACAGCCGGGACCAGCAGATCTTCCTGTCTGCGGTCCTGGAACTCTTCCTGTTGCCATTATAAATGCCCCCCCACAAAAAGGCTGCTCCCTCACAGCAGACAGTTATTGAGGATGGAGGAGGAGTGCACCTGTGCACCTGCCATGTGAAATGGGAAATGCATCAGTGAGTGATGAGTACACATGTTCACCTGCTGGATGATCTTGGAAATGTGTCGGTGAGTAATGAGTGCACCTGTGCACTTGTCGGGTGACCTGAGAAATGTGTCGGTGAGTAATGAGTACACCTGTGCACCTGCTACGTGACCTGAGAAATGTGTTGGTGAGTAATGAGTGCACCTGTGCACCTGCTACGTGACCTGAGAAATGGGATTTCCGTGCAGGGATGTTCTACACTTCTGTAAAGCTGGCCAAACACTTTTCCGATTTGGCCACTTTTACCGCCGATTCCGATTCCGGGTAATCATATAATAGAATTCTTATGTGACCGGGACTATGTAAAACCAGACGCGGATTAAACCCCAGACCGCCGGACCGGACATCAAAAACTGCAGTCCGGAGCTTGTAGTGTCCGGTCCGGGGGGACATGGGGGAAGGGGAGATTACAGCCTCCCCGTGTGGTCAGGCCCGTCTGGTTTTTGCTACATGCTCGAGCCATACAGGGAGGCTTTATTCTCCCCCTCCTCCACTACTTGGTGACAGGTGTCACAGGCAGCCCCCCCCCCCCCCCGGACAGGACACCCCCGGACAGGACAACCCCCGGACTGGACGCTACAAGCTCTGGGCTGCAGATTTTGATGTCTGGTCCGCCGGTCCGGGGGTCTTGTCCTGTTCCGGTTTTTACCCATACCCCATATGACCTCCCTCCGAGAAGCCATATCAGTGTATGAGGGCCTTTAAGGTGCTAGTTATAAGCAGGGAGCAGATGCTGGGGAATATGCAGAAGCGTTTATAGTTACAGTTAGGGGCTGGGGTCATCATGCTCCCCTCTGCGATTATACGCAGCCTAGCGAACAGGCCTGAATGAGACCCGTAGTTAGATAATACAGCACTTCCCTGGCCTGCTGTTAGTTACACCAGTAATCATTGCGAGTGGGGGAGAAGAATACCCCCCCCCCCCATGTTTTTCCTTTGGAAACTCTCTGACTGTCAGACACTAGAAATATAATGCAGCAATGCTGGTAAATTCCTAGAGACACTGCAGAGCGCGGCCGATTCAGCGAGAGGAAAAGCTCGCAGCTTACAATTGCCTGCCATACAAGATTGGGAAAGTGCTTCTCTGTAATGTGGGATAGAGGCTTTATACTAGCACAAAACCTTAATAAGAGGTCTCATGTTGCTTCATTCACTGTTTACCGCATTTAACAAATTCACAGGAGGAAATGTTCCCTTATCACTGCGCAGCCCGTGTACAAGGCGTTCTCAAAGGGAACTGTATGAAAACAGCACAATGGATGTACAGTATACAGTGAACTATCGGAAACATTTTAACTATGTCCGTACCCTTGCTGCTGGGGAAATGTTAGAAAGGGGGTGTAGGCAAATACCTTACCGTAACTAGTCATTTTGGTGCCCTTTGGCGGGATGGGAATTGCCCCCCCCCCCCCCCCCATATCTAAAATAGAACAGTACATGCCAAAATGTAGGGGCGTGGCTTCGCAGAGAAGGAGTGTGTAATAATCCCAATAATGCCCATAGGAGTAGTGCCCCTTACACACATTATTCCCACATAAGTAGCGTTCCTTACACACATAATGACAACAGGAGTAGTGTCCCTTACACACATAATGCCCATAGGAGTAGTGCCCCTTACACACATAATGCCCATAGGAGTAGTGCCCCTTACACACATAATTCCCACATGAGTAGCGTCCCTTACACACATAGGGCCTTATTCTAGTTCACTCTTTCTGACAAAATCCTTCTTAGATGGACAAAACCATGTGCACTGCAGGTGGGGCAGATGTAACATGTGCAGAGAGAATTAGATTTGGGTGGGGTTTTACTTCAAAGTGAGATCTATATTGCAGTGTAAAAATAAAGCAGCCAGTATTTACCCTGCACAGAAACGAAATAACTCACCCAAATCTAATTCTATCTGCACATTTTACATCTGCCCCCCTGCAGTGCACATGGTTTTGTCCATCTAAGAAGGAAGTTGTCAGAAAGAGTGAACTAGAATAAGGCCCATAATGCCCACAGGAGTAGTGTCCCTTACACACATAATGCCCACAGGAGTATTGTCCCTTACACACATAATGCCCACAGGAGTAGCGCCCCTAACACACATGATGCCAACAGGAGTAGTGTCCTTTACACACATAATGCCCACAGGAGTTGTGTCCCTTACACACATAATGCCCACAGGAGTATTGTCCCTTACACACATAATGCCCACAGGAGTATTGTCCCTTACACACATAATGCCCACAGGAGTAGCGCCCCTCACACACATAATGCCAACAGGAATAGTGTCCCTTACACACATAATGCCCACTGGAGTAGCGCCCCTCACACACATAATGCCAACAGGAGTAGTGTCCCTTACACAAATAATGCCAACAGGAGTAGTGTCCCTTACACACATAATGCCCACAGGAGTAGTGTCCCTTACACACATAATGCCCACAGGAGTAGCGCCCCTCACACACATAATGCCAACAGGAGTAGTGTCCCTTACACACATAATGCCAACAGGAGTAGTGTCCCTTACACACATAATGCCCACAGGAGTAGTGTCCCTTACACACATAATGACCACAGGAGTAGCACCACTTATGCACACATCGCCCTCAGGAGTATCATCCCCTTTCTCCGGTGTCACCCTGGCAGTGAGAGCGCATCCCCTCCATGCTTTACAGTGCGCTGTGTTCCCCAGCCGGTGTCAGTCACAGTGCAGTCTGCTGAGCAGAGCGCCCAGGCTAGGACACAGAGGGGAGCGCCGATCTGTATCAGCACAGCGCTTCCAGCCTGTATCCTTCACTTGGCTATCTGCTCTGCAGGCAGCGATGTGACTGACTGGGGACCCGCCAGCTCAGCATGGGGAGCACAGTACAGCGCGGAGGGGACACAATGTCACTGTCTATGGCCTGGAGAGTCGGGGGACAAGGTGTTTGCTGGCGTGTACAGATGCTATGTGGGCAAGGCACCGCTGGCACACACCTAGTTACAGCCCTGCATGGCACAGTAAAGCGATGGCCACTAGGATCCAGACCTTAGCGGTATCTCGTGAAAGTGCTGCTGATGTATCCAACTCCCAAAAGTGATAAAGTAGAGAAAGATAAACAAGCAGCCAATCAGCCCCTAACTACCATGTTACAGACTCCGTTTGTAGAATTACAGTTAGGGGCGGATTGGCTGGTTGTTTATCACTACTACTGTATGTGGCATAACATTAAGGAACACTGTAAAGAGAGAGAGGTGTCTCTAGAAGCATTTGGTTACTGTATGTCCCTGTTTTTATAGCACGTCTATTTGGTTCGCCCCGTCGTGAATTCACAATGGGGTCCGATGTAGAAGATCTGTGCATGAGCATAAGTGTATATCCGCGTGTGCAGGTCTTCTCTGCGGGCGCCCTCGGAGACTTGCATAGTTTCCGAAGCGTTCGCTGCGGGGTGGGGGTACAGGAGGCGGGTGGGGGGCATTTCATAGGCGAACCCAAGAAAACAGTGGGTGTGCCCATGCGAACGGGGGGTGGTTACCTGGCATCCGGGGGCAGGCAGATGACATCACCGGATGTCAGTTGCCCGCCCAGTTCACCCAGTAGGGCGCCGCTAATCTACTGTAAGTAACCAAGGAGTGATTTAGATTAGCGAGCGCTTCTGAAAACATTCGATGGCTGGCGACCATCGAATGATGATTTCGGGCACCCACGCAAGGCTGTGAATGGATGTATATGCAAATCATCCATTTGCAGCACTGTGGGGATAAAGGCGAATAACGGGGGGGGGGGTTTCAGGTGAACGGCGCTACAAGGCTTGCAAAGCAGCAAAATCATGCTGCTTTGCGAGCCAACCAGAATGAGGGTCCTTGGCTAGGATGTGATTTCGTATCAGGACCTGCAGTACAGTATGTCCCATTCTCACCACCCAAGATCTTGGCAGACGCCGATAAGTTAAAATGCAATAATTCTACCATAAGACAGCGCGGAATAATAACGATGATTTGCAGATAGTTGGATTTCAGTCTGGAGTAGATGAGGCAATGCACAATGCGAGAGGCGATCCCCGCTAACTACGTTTCTGGAGTAACGAGCTGCTGATTTACTATCTGATGGAGTCTATGAAGCAGGCGCTCAGTACAGCAGGCGGCTTCCCTTGTGTTTCCTGATCTCAATGCCGCTTAAATAGCACATAAATATCCAGCGGCTGCATTCCCTGTGCAAGAACTGAAATTGCGTTTCTGGAATATTGCAAGAAAAGTATCTGCGGCGATAAATACAAGACCACGGAAGAACCTTTACAAGGGAAACAAACTTTGGGAATTATTTTAGCAAAAATCAAGGTTTTTTTGTGAGAGTCAGAGAGACAGAGGTCAGAGGTCGAGGACAGAGGTCGAGAGTCAATAGGTCGTCAACAAAAAGTCAACGTAAAGTTGTTGGGTTTTTTTGGGGGGGGGGGGGACTTTTTCATACCATCCATGTGGATTGGGGAGCATGGCGAGTGAAGTGAGGGGATGGGGTACACTATTTGGGGGTCCAAATACTCGGGTGTTGACAAATACTCATGGACCTACCTTCAATATTTGTGCCAGGGTGGTTCAATATTAATTCCCCTCCAGGCCAGAGCAGGTAGACCGCCACTTCCCCTCTCGGCCATTACACTGTGCCTTATATCAAGATGGCGGGGCTGGCGGCAACATGGTCACACATTGAGGTACAATATTTTATGATTAATTGTTGACTGCTGGGGAGATTTATCAAGACTTGCAAAGATAAAAAAGTTGAGTAGTTGCACGAAGAATCAAATAAGCTCCTAACTGTCAGTTATCTAGCATGGTATATGAAATAAGTTATCTGAAGGGGTTCACAAGAACTAAGCAAAATGGCTTGTAGTGAATGGAACAGAAGTGTGTAGAAGGAGTGTCGTTCCGCTGGTATGTTACAGTGTATACTGCTGGACAATCAGGTCTCTGGCTCATCTCCAACCTATGTAACTGTGACAGGGAAGGTGGCCCCTCTCAGCTCTGGTCCCATAGCAGCTGCACCCCCTGCACCTATGGTAGTTACACCCCTGTATATAACACATGTAACTGTAACAGGGAAGGTGGCCCCTCTCAGCTCTGGGCCCCATAGCAGCTGCACTCCCTGCACCTATGGTAGTTACACACCCTGTATATAACACATGTAACTGTGACAGGGAAGGTGGCCCCTCTCAGCTCTGGGCACCATAGCAGCTGCACCTCCTGCACCCATGGTAGCTACACCCCTGTATATAACACATGTAACTGTGACAGGGAAGGTGGCCTCTCTCAGCTCTGGGCCCCATAACAGCTACACTCCCT
Source organism: Crinia signifera (assembly GCF_055691185.1). Taxonomy (NCBI): domain Eukaryota; kingdom Metazoa; phylum Chordata; class Amphibia; order Anura; family Myobatrachidae; genus Crinia; species Crinia signifera. The sequence goes on from NC_139221.1 coordinate 322,638,004, forward strand.
GCACCTATGGTAGCTACACCCCTGTATATAACACATGTAACTGTAACAGGGAAGGTGGCCCCTCTCAGCTCTGGTCCCATAGCAGCTGCACCCCCTGCACCTATGGTAGTTACACCCCTGTATATAACACATGTAACTGTAACAGGGAAGGTGGCCCCTCTCAGCTCTGGGCCCCATAGCAGCTGCACTCCCTGCACCTATGGTAGTTACACACCCTGTATATAACACATGTAACTGTGACAGGGAAGGTGGCCCCTCTCAGCTCTGGGCACCATAGCAGCTGCACCTCCTGCACCCATGGTAGCTACACCCCTGTATATAACACATGTAACTGTGACAGGGAAGGTGGCCTCTCTCAGCTCTGGGCCCCATAACAGCTACACTCCCTGCACCTATGGTAGCTACACCCCTGTATATAACACATGTAACTGTAACAGGGAAGGTGGCCCCTCTCAGCTCTGGGCCCCATAGCAGCTGCACTCCCTGCACCTATGGTAGTTACACACCCTGTATATAACACATGTAACTGTGACAGGGAAGGTGGCCCCTCTCAGCTCTGGGCCCCATAGCAGCTGCACTCCCTGCCCCTATGTTAGTTACACTCTTGTCCACAGCCCATGTTCATTAAAAAATGTGTGATTTAACTCCTTAAATAACAGCAGTAGACAGCATTTCTTCCCCCGTTGTCTCCTTTTGCTGTGATTGCGTAATCCCAGACAGTCGCTGGGTCATAGTCTGATCGCTTTGACCTTGACAAGTCAGAGAGTACGGAGCTGAGAGCCGGACTTGATCCCTCGTGAGGCCTGAATCCGCTCTTCTCGTCTGTTCCATCTTACTGCTATGAAACACAGTGGCTTCTCCTGCCTTGAGTTTCTCCGCGCTCTGCAGGCCCCAGGGAATATCAAGTCAACATTTGTATATTGCATTTTAATAATTAATCATTGGACTTTTTTCTTGCCTAAAGTGTTTGTTTGTCTTAAGACGAAACTACTGATGTATGTTTAAAGCCAACAACTATCTTATGCGCGCTACTTAATATTGGATATAACAGTCCTCAAACACTATGTACAAGATAAAAAGTATAACATGTAAAGCAAATGTATTATGTAACGGGTTGGGATCATTTGGTCTACAGAATGATGGTCGACAGTCATTAGGTCGAGACCATTAAGTCGACATGGAAAAAGGTCGACATGGGGAAAGGTCGACATGGTTCTAGGTCGAAAGGTCATTAGTTTGAAAGGTCGTTAGTTCGACAGGTCATTAGTTCGACAATGGCTAGGTCGACATGGGGTTTTTCACTGTTTTTTTTAACTGAATGTCAACACAGTCGACATGGACACAGTTTAAAGTGCACCGCATCCCCTCGTATCGCTCGCTGCGCTCGCCATGCGTCAGGCACGGTGCCTCGCTACGCTCGGCACACTATTTTATTCTCCCACCACGCCCTAGTGGATGGTAGGGCATGAAATACCGCCTGTCGGCACATGTCAGCTCAAAAAACAGTGAAAAACCCCATGTTGACCTTTTCACTGTCGACCTAGACACTGTCGAACTAATGACCTGTCGAACTAATGACCTTTCGACCTAGGACCATGCCGACTTTTTCACATGTCGACCTAGACCCATGTCGACCTTTTACCATGTCGACCTAATGTAGTGTAACACTATGGCAATTAAATATTTCATTCATTTTCTCCTCTATTTTTCAGATTTGAGGAAGAAGGTTCCTACTGTGTATGCACTGATTCATCAATAGTTCTACCTGATTATGTGACACTTTTCATGGTGACATATCGTTGTATTAATTAACATATGTCCAATAACCATCGAAGGACAAATTTACTAAGGTGGGAGTTGCCAATAGCAACCAGTCAGATTTAGGGCCAGGTGCACTAAGCTTCAAAAATGATAAAATGGAGAGTGATAAACAGCCAGCCAATCAGCTCCTACCTTCCATGTCACAGACTGTGTTTGAAAAATGTCAGGCAGGATCTGATTGGCTGGCTGTTTATCACTCTCCATTTTATCACTTTTGAAGCTTAGAGAATCTGGCCCACAATAGGTTTTCTTGTAGAAAGTGCTAATTACATAAGAAGTAGAAACTGGTTGGTTGCTACGGGCAACATCCTATCTTAGTAAAAAAGCAATTACCAAAACAAACAATGGAATTTCATGTACAATTTGCATATAAAGTGTTTGGCTTTTTCTGAATATAAATTGAAATATATCAGCCAAAGACGCTGTACAACCAACGCGTTTTGCCGTGGCACAAAAACAGTGGTAACATTGAGACCTCCTCAGGGGCAGTGAGGAAATATGTGTCCTTACTTAATTGACCTTGTGGTTT